>NC_133154.1:7974254-8301856 GCF_048418815.1 Hemitrygon akajei
TACAGCAATAAGAAATAATGAGAGGACCGGGCGAAGATAGATACGTATCTAAATGATGGCTCTTGGTCACAAGAGTCCCAAGGGGATGGGGCGTTTGTATTAGCTGTCAGGAACAATCTATTCCACCTTCTCTGGATCTAATTATCTCAATGGAAGTAGTCGCAAGGGGATGAGGATGAATTGGGTCAGACTTGACCAGGACTATCAACTTGGGACCGTCTCATTGAAGAACAAAAGGAATAGGAGAGGATCTGTAACTTTAACCTCCTTGGTGTTATTTCAGAGGATCTGTCTCAGGTCCAGCATGGAAGTGCCATTTCAAAGAAGGTACTACAGTGCCACTACATTTTTAGAAGTTTCGGCAAGTCAGCTAAAACTTAGGCAAACTTCGATAGGTGCACAGTGGAGAGTGTCCTGACTGGTCGTATCGTGGCCTGGTATGGAAACACCAATGCCCAGGAATGGAAAAGCTTATAAAAAAAGTGGTGGATACAGTGTGGTCCATCACAGGAAAATCCCTCCCCATAATTGAGCACATTTACAAGGAATACTTCCACAAGAAAATAGCATCCATCATCAAATACCCCCCACCACCCAGGCCATACCTTCTTCTCACTGCTACCATCAGGCAGGGATAGGAGCCTTAGAACCTGCACAGCCAGGTTCAGGAACAGATATTACCCCTCAAGCATCAGGCTCCTGAACTGACATGGATAACTTTACTCACCTCAACAAAGAACTTATTCCACAATCTATGGACTCACTTTCAGGGACTCTACAACTCATGTTCTCAGTAATATTTATTTATTATTCGTAGTAGTAACATTTTTTTGTATTTGCACAGTTTGTCTCTTGCAAGTTGGCTGTTTGTTAATCTTTTTTATGTGTAATCTTTTATTGAATCTATTGTATTTTTTGTTCTACTGTGAATGCCTCCAGGAAAATGAATCTCAGGTAGAAATTAATCTCACGTACTCTGATGACAAATTTACTTTGAACTTTGAGATGGAAGTTACTTCTTCCTGTACCCCGAGCAGCATGAGTTCCTGAGACCGACCCTCAGAAGGGAGGAGTGCCGAACCTGGGGTTGAGAGAACATTGGGCGATACAAGTCTGAAGCTGAACATCTCCCTCCTGTTCCAACTGTGCTCAGAATCAGATCAGGTTTATTATCACTGACATACAGAATATTGTTAAATTTGTTGCAGTGCAGTGGAATACATAAAATATATATTAAAAAATAAATATATTATTTTTATTATTTTATTATTTTTTATATAAATATAAAAAATAAGTAGTGTAAAAATAGTTCATGGGTTCATTGTCCATTCAGAAATCTGATGACAGAAGGGAAGAAGTTGCTCTTAAGACGTTGAGTGTGTGACTTTTGGCTCCTGTACCTCCTACCTGATGGTAGTATCAAGAGGAGGGCATGTGATGGTGGTCTTTAATTTTGGATGCCATCTTTCTGAGGTATCACCTTTTGAAGATGTCCTCGATGGTGGGGAGGCTTTTTTTCCCCATGATGGAGCTGGCTGAGTTTACAACTTCCTGCAGTTTTTCCATGATCCTATGCATGCTAGAAGGTGATGCAACCAGTTAGAATGCTCTCCACGGTACATTTGTAAAAATTTGCTGGAGTCTTTGGTGACATATCAAATCTCCTCAAACTCCTAATGATCTATAGCAGGTGGTCACTTCATCCAGATGAAGGGTCTCGGCCCAAAACATTGTCTATTTATTCCCCTCCATAGATGCCGTGTGACTTGCTGAGTACCTCCAGTGTTTTGTGCATTCCTCAATATTTCCACATCTGCAGAGTCTCTTGTGTTTAGAGTCACAGGGTAATACAGTACAGAAAAAGGCTTTTTGGCCCACCTCTTCCATGCCGACCACGATGCCCATGGTGCCCACCAAACTAGTCCCATTTGTACATGTTTGGCCCATTTACCTCCAAATCCATTCTATCAATGTACTTACCCAAATACCTTTTAAATGTTGTCATTATACCAGCCTGAACCACTTTCTCCACCCTCTGTGTGAAGAAGTCTGCCCTCAGGCCTTTTCAAATCTTTCACTCTTCACCTCAAACCTATGCCCTCTAGTTTTTGAATTCTCAATCTTGGGGGTGGGGGAAGACTGTGTGCATTCCCCTTATCAATACCCCCATGATTTTATACACCTCTGTAATGTCACCTCACAATCTCCTACGTACCAAGGGATAAAGTCCTTGCCTACCCAACCTCTCCCTGTAACTCAAGACCCTCCAGGCCTGGCAGTGCCCTCATAAAGGGGTGACACTGTAACTTAGCAGCATAATACTTTAGAGCACCAGTCAGCAGGGTTCAGTTCCTGCCTCTGCCTGTAAGGAGTTTGTACCTTCTCCCTGTGATCATGTGGGTTTTCTCCTATATTCCAAAGACGTACCAGTTGGTTGGGGTTAGTAAGTTGTGTGGGCATGTTACGTTGGCACCAGAAGCATGGCAACACTTGCGGGCTGCCCCCAGCACATTGGTGGACTGTGCTGGTCACTAACGCAAACGATGCAATTCACTGGGTGTTTTGATGTACACATGGCAAATAAAATTAATCTTTTCTTGTTCTTTAAATCTTCTCTGTACTCTCTCCAGCTTAATGACATTTTCCCTAGAATATGATGACCAAAGCTGCACAAAACGAGCAGATATTGGGAGGACATTCCCCCCGATTAGTCTAGAATGAGGAGGCACACTCTCAGAACAAATTCAAGGTCAATTGTCATTCAACCGTACATGAATACAGCCAAACAAAAAGAGTGTTACTCTGGGGCCAAGGCGCACAACACAATGCCAACAATCACATACAGCACATAAAAGATATCAGTGAAATGCAGTCACAAAAAATATATAGTCCAAGTCCCTGAATCCACGAATATTGCAGCAGTCTGCAGTCGAACACAATTCAGCTTGTTTTCTGCTGAGCGAACACTGGGGGCAGCACCAACACCAGTTTGGATGCTGCAGCACAGCGCCCCCGGTGGAGTATAGCGACTCCAAAGCCTCTCTCCTGGGCAGCTGTAAACAGGTGACACCACAGCTTGAGGCCTAGTCCTCACTACAAACAAGGCCACGCAGTTCCCCCGCCGCTGCTGTCTGCCACTAAGTCAGTGACTCAGTCTTGTGGCTTTCCACATTACCAGCATCCAACAGGGTCTTGTGATTACAAGAAAAGCGACCAAGACAATCACCCACTGTTAGACTGCCCTCAGCCTTTGCACACAGACTCCTCTGACCCCTGACGCAGGCAGCTCGTGGTCTGCACCAAGTCTTTCAATTTCTCCACCAGTGAGCACCAGTCACGATCAGGCTGATTGGCAGTGCAGGCTTAAGGGGCCAAATGGTCCATTCCAATGATTTGGAAACATAATGTACTCGGTGTGAATAAGCTGCGGGCATTTCCCAATTCTGAGTCATTGCATATTGGTTTCAAATCCATGCCCAGAGGCTTAGGCGTAAATATCTGGGCTGATGTTGACTCCCCGGTGTAACAATGAAATGCTGTCGGATGAGATGTTAGAATGTAGCTTCTCCTGCCCTCTTGGTTTGATGTAACCTCCAGCGGGGGCTGAAGAACACAGCCTGCCCTTGGGTTAGGGGACTGTGTATGCACGTGGTTTGGAAGGAGGAACAGGGGCTTGTTTTATTGTGCCCCATCTTGATGTGTCACATCTCACCATGCCCTGCCGAGCTTTGAGAATATACTACGAGGGGCGATTGATAAGTTCGTGGCCCAAGGTAGAAGGAATTAGTTATAGAAAACCTAGTACAGTTATTTTTCAACATAGTCCCCTCCTACAGTTACACACTTAGTCCAGCGGTCGTGGAGCATACGGATCTTGGACCTCCAGAAAGTGTCCACAGATGGGTGATTGGTAAGTTTGTGGCCTAAGGTAGAAGGAGATGAGTTATACAGCTCTCGTTACATGCACATGCAGTTCAACTCTGAGTGATTATGCAGAAAGTTTGAAATTAATAACTCATCAGTTAATAACTCATCGGGGTGATTGATAAGTTCTTGACCTAAGGTAGAAGGAAATGAGTTATTAACTTCAAACTTTCTGCCTAATCACTCAAAGAGTTGAACTGCATGTGCATGTAACGAGAGCTGTATAACCCATTTCCTTCTGCCTTAGGCCACGAATCTATCAATCACCCATCTGTGGACACTTTCTGGAGGTCCAAGATCCGTATGCTCCTCCACCGCTGGACTAAGTGTGTAAATGTAGGAGGAGTCTATGTTGAAAAATAAATGTGCTAGGTTTTCTAAAATCGACTCCTTCTATCTTAGGCCACAGACTTATCAATCACCCCTCATATGTTAGTGCTGGAGTGCCTGGCGACACTAGTGGGCTGCCTCCCCCCCCCCCCAGCGCACTCTCGGGTGTGTTGATAATTCACTGTGTTTCTATGTACATGATAACTTAAACTTGAACCTGAAAATACTGCCAAGATCCCACCTGAAGTGGTTCACCAATATATAAATCTCTCTGGTTCATAATACAATCAACGGATTGTGGGGGGGGGGGGGGGGTTGATGTGTGCAATTTCCCTCAAGTCTCTTCCGACATAACTTTTAAAAAAACTTTTCAATTGCTCCTGAGGAGCTTTGGGATGTCCTAAAGGAAATCCTCAGCCTGGACCCTCAGAGTGAAAGGTACTGTGGCAGAAATCCTTTCTAATAAAGTTTCCATTGAACTAGTGCCAATTTGAGAGAGAGAGAGCTGTTAAAGTTAAGACCATAAGACATAGGAACAGAATTTGGCAGTGCTGCCCATGGAGTCTGCTCCGCCATTCTATCATGGCTGATTTATTATCCCTCTCAACCCCATTCTCTTGCCTTCTCCCCGTAATCTTTAATGCCCTTACAAATCAAGAACCTATCAAATTCTGCTTTAAATATACCCAACGACTTGGCCTCCACAGCACAGCCGTCTGTGACAATGAAATCCACAGATTCACCGCCTCCTCGCTCAATTCCCCCTCATCTCCGTTCTAAAGGGATAATCTTCCATTCGGAGGCTCTGTCCTCTGATTATATAGACTCCTCCACTATCGGAAACATCCTCACCACGTCCACTAACCTAGGCCGTTCAACATTTCATCTGTTAAATTATATGTTAGAGTTATACTGTACTTTCAGTGTCACTCCTGCTACAGTGCTAGAGCGCTACACCACCGAAGCAGCCCTTCGGCCCATCTAGTCCGTGCCGAACTATTCTGCCTACAGCAGGAGCATTTCCCGTACCCCTTCCATCTACGTGCTAATCCAAACTATCAATTTATGCCCAGTAAACTCCAACAAACGATCAAGATATTGCACGCTTTAGATAGCGCGGGAACTTTTGCAATCAGCCAGGAGTTAAAGACCGCGCCTCTTCTCACACCACGGTGGGTACCTGGCTGGAGATCTGTGCCCTCGAGGTAGGGCTGACACTCAGTGTCCCACCCAAAAAACATCCCACAGACCCTCTCCCGCGTAAGTGAAAAGTTGCACCATTACCTGGCAATCCACAGTCGGCGCAGACCCCATTCCCGGGTCTCTGTACTATCTCCTTCAATGCTCTAAAAATCCTCTCCTTCTCGGCTGACATTATTTTTCCTCCCAGTGTAAATCGCAGAAGCGGCTGATATGCAGAGGTTGAATACAGCGAGAGCACTTCAAGCACCGGCTCTAAAACTCCGGTAAACTCAGATTCCTCGTCGCTTTATTTACACCGCTCTGTGGGTTCCCAGTCTCGTCAATCCAAGAACGGCTACTTATTTTTTCTCTCTCTCTCTGTTCGGTTGTTTGTAAAATAGAAGAAAAACAAAATGGTGTGCATTAATGAAAAGCAGATTATCGGAAGAAGCAGGCGAGGTGAGAAGCAAAAAAAACCTGCTAGGAGCTGTTTTTCCGCATTCCTCAATTGCACAGAACCGTCACTTTCGGTCTGTAATGGAGCAGAGAGCGCCTCCCCGTGGCCGCCACGGGTGCGACAAACACCTTCTCGCTCAAAGAGTTTCCAGCGTTTCTGGAAAGGTTCCTAGATGCTTTTTGATGCGGCAGGTCTTAGAGACTTTTCTCTTTGGTGTCCTATAATTCTACTCCTACGTCTTATGGAAAGAGGATGCGAGGTGACTTGACAGAGGTGTACAAGATAAGAGGCATAAATAGAGTGGACAGCCAGAGACTTTTTTTCCTAGATTGAAATGGCAAAAATGAGGGAGACATCATTTTAAGATGATTGAAGGAAGTACGGGGGGGGGGGGGGGTTAGTTTTATTTAAATACAAATAGTGATGGATGCATGGGACACCCTGCCAAGGGTAACAATATACCCTCTCATTAAATTTTTTACAGCTGCGTTGAGCTGTATTGCTCCGAGCAGGAAATTTTTACACAGCCTGAAAACTGTGTGGCACTTTAAATGTTTTTTTTGTAATATGTGTGCTATGAATATTTAAAATGAAAATTGAAAACTTATTCTTTTGATTTTATATATTAATTAAAGGGTATAATGAAATAAAGTACAACAAAGAAAATCTTTCATGTTTCATGAACTTTTTCTCGTTTGTCTTTATCCCAGGTGCGTGGCAACAAAGGCTAGTGTGTGGGGGTGTTTCAGTTATTGCGCGGCTGTGCACCTGCAGAGCTTAGAAGGAAAAGTGGTGGTGGTTGAGGCAGAACCAATATGGTCTTTAAGAAACTCTTAGATAAGCACATGGATGATTGAAAAATGGAGGGCGGTGTAGGAGGGAAGGGAGTAGATTGATATTCGAGTGGGTTAATAGGTCAGCACAACATTGTGGGCTGAAGGGCCTGTACTGTGCTGTAATGAAAAGCATATTATCTCTGTACAATAATACCTTACAAAGTTCCATATTTACTGCTGAACAGCCAAGCGTTCAATTAGCTTTGTTGAATTTCTGTTGGAACTTGCTCTGGGTAAATGTCAGTGGCTGAGTTTCTTAGCACTGTTAGCAGAGCAGTTGCCTTCACAACGCCAGAGACCAGGGTTCAATCCGGACCTCAGGTGCTTTCCATGTGGAGTTTGCAGGCTCTCCGTGTGCATCGTGTGGGTTTCCTCCGGGTGCTTCTGTTTCCTTGGCCACTGTAAATTGCCTCTAGAATATAGGCAAGTGGTAGAACTTGCGGGGAATTGATGTGGGGAGAATAAATGAAGTGGGAATGCAGGGAGACTCCTGATGTCAGAATCTGTAGCAACAAACAATCTGCTGGAGAAAATCAATGGGTTGAGCAGCTTCTGCGGGGAAGGGTTGGAATGGGAGAAGAATTGTCCATGTTTTAAAGTCAAACTTGAGTTTATTGCCCTATGCATCACAGACACACAGCATCATCCACTGATCCCTCTAAGCTGAGTGGGTGCATGGCTGCACCGTAACTAAGTGCTCCCATGCACATAGCCTTTGTTGCCACACAGCTGGAATTGGACACAGCTAGACAAAGTTTACAAAATGTTTTCAAAATGTTTACAAAATGCTTTCTTTGTTGTACTGTAGCAAATTATACCCTTTATTTAAAAGATCTCAAGTCATTTTGGATGGCAGCAGCATCTCCTCCACAATCTCCATCAGTACAGGTGCACCACAGGACTGTGTGCTTAGCCCCCTGCTCTACTCGTTTTACACTTATGACTGTGTGGTTAAGTACAACTCCAATGCCATATTCAAGTTTGTTGATAACACCAGTCGTTGGCCAAATCAAATCTGGTGATGAATCAGCATATAGGAGGAAGATTGAAAATTTGGCTGAATGATGCCACAAGAATAACCAATGGGGTCTGCTCACTCAACATCAGCAAGACCAAGGAGCTGATTATTGAGTTCAGGAGCAGGAAATCAGAGGTCCATGAGTCAGTCCTCATCAGGAGATCAAAGGTGGAGAGGATCAGCAACTTTAAATTCCTCGGTGTTCTCATTTCAGAGGACCTGCCTTGGGCCCAGCACTTAAGTGCAATTATGAAGGAAGCAGAGCAGATCTGGTATGGAAGCACCAATCCCTTGAATGGAAAACCCTGAAAAAAGTAGTGGATACAGCCCAGTCCATCATGGGTAAACCATCCCCACCATTTGCACATCTACATGGAGTGTTGTAGCAAATCAGCATCCATCATCAGGGACAGCCATCACCCAGCTTTCTTCTCACTGCTGCCATTGGGAAGAAGGTATGGGAGCCTCAGGACTCACACTGTCAGGTTCGAGAACAGTTATTGCCCTTGAACAGAGGGGATAACTTCACTTGTCCCGTTACTGAGCTGTTCCCACAACCTATGGCCTCACTTTCAAGGACTTTTCATCTTATGTTCTCAATATTTATTGTTTATTTATTATTATTATTTATTTTTGTATTTGCACAGTTTGGCATCTTTTGACACTGGTTATTAGTCCATCCTGTTGGTGTTTCTTTCATTGATTCCATTATTGTTAATGGAATTATTGAGTATCCCGGCAAGAAAATGAATCTCACGTGTAGGGACCATGTATCTACTTTCTGTTTGCCTGTATTGTATTTGTGTTGCATGTTTATTATGGGTAATCTGTCGTGCTATTGGGACATAGTAGGACCCACAGGATGACATAAACCCGAGCGACAGTGCGTCAAATCTTTGTGCTCCAAGGGTGTACTAAAAGAGTGCCAGCAGAAGATCTGGAATGCAGTGATGGAAATGTTTGGTATATTCCGCATCATGGTGCTTACCACCCCAGAAAAGGGGAACTCTGTGTTGTGTTTGACTGTGGAGCGACTTTCATGGAATATCAATTAATGCTCAGCTTTTACAGGATCAGATCTTACTAGCTCACTGATTGGAGTCATAACCAAATCCAGAAAGGAACCTGTGTTGACCATGGCAGATATTGAGTCAATATTTCATCAGGTTAAAGTACTAGTGGAAGATGTAGATCTGCTGAGGTTCCTTTGATGGCCTGGCAGTGACCTCAGCCAAGATATCATATGCTTTAGAATCGGGGTGCATCTCTTTGAATCAACTTAATCACTGAACTGTGCCAATTTGCTCTTAGGAAATGTGCAGAAGACAATGAAGAACAGTTCAGCCGCGAGACAGTGGACAAGGTTTTGCATTTATGCCATGTTGACAACTGCCTTGTGTCAGTGTCCTCTGAGGAAGAAGCGATGTCTCTCTAGCATGACCTTGTATCCATTTATGTTAGGGGTGGTTTTTGACTCACAAAGTGGATAAGCAACAGACATAGTGTGCTAACTGTTATACCATAAGAATGAAGAGCGAAAGGATTTAGATTTGAATCAATATATTCCTTTGGTGGAGAGCGGACTGGGTGTGAAATGGTGCATTCAGTCTGATACTTTCAGGTTTAAGATTATGATCCAGGATAGACCATTTACCAGAAGACAGATCCTCTCCACAATTAGTTTAATCTATGTTCCGCCTAGGAATCTTGTTATCTGATAAGAAGATTCTATAAGATCTATGTAAGAAAGGGCTTAGCTGGGATGACACTATACCAACATCAGTTGCTTACCAGTGGACAAGCTGGCTGAAAGAATTCTGCCAGTTGGAAGAGTTTAAAGTTGTTAGATGTTTGAAACCCCTGGATTTTGGAGAAGTTACTACTGCACAGTTACACTACTTTATAGATGCAAGTGAAGATGGCTACGGAGCAGTGGCCTACCAATTGTTGCAAAACTTGTGCTCTCAGGTGCACAGTGCGTTTATCATGTGTAAATCTCAGGTAGCTCCAATGAAGTCAGTATCCACCCCTCTTATGGAGCTCACCACTGATACAATGGTAAGTCATATGGACACATTACGGAGGAAAGAGTTGTACCTGCAGCTTCAGGATTCAGCTTTTTGGACTGATAGTTCATCTGTACTGAAGTATATCCAGAATGAAACTTGCAGGGTTCACTGCAAACAGAGTTTCAGAAACTCTTAAGGTCTCATAAGCATCTCGATGGAGGTATGGAAACACTTCAAGCAACCTAGCAGATGTGGCCTCTAGAGAGTTGAAGGTGAAAGCATTCCTGAAGGATGAAACATGGTATCAGGGCCTCAGTATCTTCTTCAGCCTGAAAGAGAATGGCCTGTGAATCCCAACTGTTCTGCTAGATGATCCAGAAGTCGAGAGGAGTGTTACAATGAATGCCGGGCAGATTGACGAGGAGGTGGACACAGTAACACATGTAATAGATCATTTCTCATCTTGGACCCTTTTGTTGAAGACGGTGGCCTTGATTCTTAGATTTGAGAACCAGCTCTTGTATCTTAGTCAGAGGAGGAAGCACATGAAGATTGCTCTTGTTCAGCCTGACTTGGATGAAGAACAAAAAGATTCTTTGGAGAGAGAGATTGAGAAGGCCAAATGTCAGATCAGCTGAGGTTGGCTCTCAGTGGAGGAGCTCAGAAGGACTGAAATGGAGATCATTGGGCTTTGCCAAAGAAAGAGGTTTCCAGATGAATTCTCAAGTTTGCAATTGGAAATTAAGTGGATTTTACCACCCACCCACCCCTGGTTTACGTCATGGAGGAACATGGGAGAAACTGATAAGGGCTGTCTGAAAGGTCCTCAATTCCACCATGAAGGTACAGCATCTTGACAAAGAGGGTTTCCACACTGTTCTTTGTGAGGCTATTATCAACGGTTATCCAATTACTAAAGCATCATCTAATCCCAATGATTTGGGACACTAACACCCAACCATCTGTTGCTTCTGAAGACCTCATCATCTTTACCACCAGGAGAGTTCCAAAAGGATTCTCATCGTAGATGGAAGCAGGTCCTATACATGTCAAAGTTATTTTGGAAATGGTGTGTCAAAGAGTATTTACCAGAGTTACAAGAACATCAGAAATGGTTAGGTATAAAACACGATTTCCTCCCAGGAAACATTGTGATTGTAGTTGATGAACCAGCGCCTTCTGGGGTCATGGGAAGAGTCATTCAAGTTTTTCCAGACAGAAGAGCATATGCATGGCAGGTGCTCATCAAGACTAAGACCAACTGTCTGGACAGGCCTATAACCAAGATCAGAAGTTTGAGGACCTGCAGCTCTGAAAGCTTCATGACTTTGACTTGAGTTACTGATTGATAGAGAGTGGAGGTAAAGATCACACTAACTGCTGGTAACCTCTGCTGTAGATGATTGCTGCATGAATTCTTTGGAAGAAGAAAGAGGACATTTGTATGAATATTAAGATGCTTATCCTTGAAAATTTCTTGTCTCCTATTTTTAGTAGTGTGTAATTGTAATCATTATAGGGGCTGGGAAGTAGGGGCCAAGTAGCTATTTTCTGTCTGTCTGTATTGAGCGTTAATTATATCATGTGGCTGGAGCGCGGTAGAAGTGAACAAGTCTAGTTATGTGTCCATGCTTTGTCTGGTTTAGTTCAGTTCGGTCTGGTTAGAGCCAGTTCTCAAAGTCAAGAGAACATGAGATAATGAGATAAAGAGTCCTTAAAGTGAGATTATTGGTTGTGGGAACAGCTCAGTGATGGAGCAGGTAAGTGTAGTTACCCCACTTTGTTCAAGAGCCTGGTAGTTGTTTTTGAACCTGATGGTGTGAGTCCTGAGACTCTTGTACCTTCTACCTGATGGCAGCAACGAGAAAAGAGCATGGCAGGGTGACGAGGGTCTCTGATGATGGATGCTGTTTTCCTCTGACAGCTTTTCACGTAGATGTGTTTGATGGTTGGGAGGGCTTTATTGGGCCAAATCCACTACTTTTTGTAGGATTTTCTGTTCAAAGGCATTGGTGTTTCTTTATCAGACTGTGATGCAGCCAGTCAACACTCTCTCCACCACACAGCTACAGAAATTTGTCAAAGTTTTAGATGTCATGCTGAATCTCCGTAGACTCATAAGGAAGCAGAGGTGCTGCTGGGCTTTCTTTGGAATTGCAATTATGTGCTGGGCCTAGGACAGGTCCTCTGAAATGGTAGCACCCAGGAATTTGAAGTTGCTAACCCTGTCCTTCTCCAGTTCTTTGTGTCGTTGCTTTACTTGCCGGTGCATTTGGGTTGACCTTCATTTCTAAACCCAAAACTTGCAAATGTGACACTGTTGGGGCAGAATGCTGAACTCCTAACACTGGGGGATCTGCGGTATCAGAGGAATGGCAGGTGTTGAAGAAGGAAGCTTATCCCCACCTTCTCAAGGATGGTTAGACACTGTCAGTAAATGGCCACTTTGCATCCTGTGTAAATAAGCTTTTAAATAATGTTTCTCGGGGTAAGATTCTTTTCCAGGGCTGTTGGTGTTTGGACGGAGATTAGAGCGCCTTGCAGAATCAGAAAGGTCTGCCTCAGGCTGAATCTAGGCGACGGGGTCTTGGCCCCAGAGCATATTGAAGCAACAGAACCCAATGTTCAGATCAATTTTGGTGCTGGGCCAGATTGAAAAGGCCAGGGTGCCAGGGCTCGAGGCGAGGGACCGGCTGGTTCAGATCGCTGCTCCACGACGTTCCCTTGTTTCTGCATGGCTCTGCATGACACTGTGGGTCTCGGACTTTCTTTGCATACTTCGGTTCATAGAACATAAAAACCTACAGCACATTACAAGCCCTTCGGCTCACAATTTTGTGACGACCATGTTTCCTACTCTAGAAACTGCCTAGAATTTCCCTAGCGCATCACCCTCTACTTTTCTAAGCTCCATGTATCTGTCTAAGAGGCTCTTAAAAGACCCTATTGTATCCACTTCCACCACCATCACTGGCAGTGCATTCCACACACCCACCACTCCCTGTGTTAAATCTTACCCCTGACATCCCCTCCGTACCTAATTCCATGCACCTTAAAATTGTGTCCCTTAGTGTTAGCATTTCAGCCCTGAGAAAAAGCCTCTGGCTGTCCATACAACCAATGTCTCTCATCATCTTATATACCTCTATCAGGTCACCTCTCGTCCTCTGTTGCTCCAAGGAGAAAAGGCCCAATTCACTCAACCTATTCTCATAAGGCATGCTCTCCAATCCAGGCAACATCCTTGTAAATCCTTGTGTTGGTGCATGGTCAAGTGGTTAAGGCTTTGGACTAGCGATCTGAAGGTCGTTAGATCGAGCCTCAGCCGAGGGAGCATGTGTGTCCTTGAGCAAGGCACTTAACCACACTGCTCCTGCACGTTTAACAGTGGCAGTGGTTGGTGTAGTATGGACAAGACAAGACAAATCTCCTCTGCACTCTTTCTAGGACTTTTGCACTTTAAACCCTCTTTTGCTCAGATTTCTTCACGCAGTTCAAAGAAAAACTGCACAAATCTAACTGCCATCATCGGATGCAGTGGACAACCAATCAGTCAATTACTTTGGAACAACAATGTAAGCTGAAGGGCTTGTTCCTTTGCGGTACTGTTCTATGTTCCGAGTCTGCCTGTGATGGGAATAGTTTCAGCCAAAAGACAGCTCCTTCAACAATGCAGTACTCCCTCTGCATTGCCTTGTCTGTATAGATTATTCACTTAGTGGCCACTTTATTAGTTACCTCAGGTACCTAATCAAGAGGCCACTGAGTGTATGTTCATGGTCTTCTGCTTCTGTAACCCATCCATTTCAAGGTTCGATATGTTGTGCATTCAGAGATGCTCTTCTGCACACCACTGTTGTAAAGTGTGGTTATTTGAGTTACTGTCACCTTACTGTCAGCTTGAACCAGTTTGGCCATTTTCCTCTGAGTGCTCTCATTAACAAGGTATTTTCACCCACAGAATTGCTCACTGGATTTTTTTTTTGTTTTTCACACCATTCCCTGTAAACTCAGAGACTGTTGTGTATGAAAATCCCAGGAGATCAGCAGTTTCTGAGATACTCAAACCTCCCCATCTGGCACCAACAATTATTCCACAGTCAAAGTCAACCACTCTAAAATAACCACCAACTCCAAGGTATGACTTGGAAATTGAAATTGAATAGATCACATTTATTCCCCAATCTGATGTTTGGTCTGAACAACAACTGAACCTCTTGACTATGTCTGCATGCTTTTATACACTGAGATGCTGCCGCATGATTGGCTGATTAGATATCTGCATTAACGAGCTGGTGTACCAGTGTACCTAATAAAGTGGCCGCTGAACGTAAGTTCAAGTTTCTGATGCGTAATGTACACTGGAGTAGCTCCATCACGTATAACTTCTTCTCTGCTGTTTTTTTCCAAACAAATATTAATATTTCCCTTGAAATAATGTGCATCCCCACCTCCAGCTGTCCATCAACAGCCAAACATTCGGAAAATTGACACCAGAGTAATGATTTTATAATGGGACGTCTCTTTTGCATTGGCTGTCTGGAGATCTGATTTCAGAAAGGAGACTGGGTTGTGACTTAATACGAGTGAGTGTCAGGTCGGAATTGGATATCTAAATGAAACTCAAAATGAGTTTCACTTTCCCTGTTAAAAGATACACTACATATTGGTCTTAGACCACCTGAGCACCTGCTTTCAATTTCCAAGTCATACCTTGGAGTCAGTGGTTATTTTAGAGCGGTTGATAATATAAAGTGCTTTCGTATCATTTGACAGTCAGTGAAATATTCCATTTCACATTTATAAATTGTTCTGGCTTTGCTGTATGATGATTCAGCTTTAAAAATAATAAATCCTGTATTTTAAATGAACCATCTACTTCTGATTCTTGAGAAACACGTTGCGATTTGAATAGATATTCATGAGCACTTTGACAAGATCGTTCCACTCTTCAAATGACCAAGGGGCTGGGGCTTTTGCTCTGCGGTGCGTTAGGATGAGCAGGGCACAGTTATGTTATAGTCCACCTTTGCTCTTCACGGGGCTCAGTCAGAAAGTTGGATCAGATAGGTTCAGATTCCATTCCAGAGACCGAAGTAGGAATGTCCCGGCTGACACTCACAAGTGCAGCGCCGAGGGAACACTGCACTGTGGGAGGGCTGAGATTTTAAAAACGTGATCCTGATTCCACTCTTGGGAACAGGAGAATTCTGTCTGGTTGATCCTTTACCCTCGTCCTACATTCCTGTCCCCCCCACATCCCTTCAGCCCATCAGCCCTGCTAGAGCATAGGCCTCTGACAGCAGCTCGTTGTTGTCTGTCCTGGGACAGTATTTCAAGTTCTCCTCATGTCTGTGAAGGATGTAAGTAATAAAATCAATTCAATTCAGTAAGCAACCTGAAATACTTGTCTTCAAAGATGTCCACAAATAACAAAGGAACCCCAAAAGAATGAGCAACAATAAAATGTTAGAATCCCACCCCAAAGTCCCTCTTCCCCCCCTCCCCTGCCCAAAGCAAAGCATCAACCTCCCCCTTCCCCCACTCATCCCAGCAAAAATGCATCCATGCCCACCACCCACCAAGAAACAGCAAAGCACGCAGAGGGAGACCATGGTCAGTGGTCAGCAAATACTGTAGTTTACCCGACAGTTCGACATACCGCAGGCTCTTTCTCTCACTAACAAGGGACAGAGAGATGACACCCATTTCACAGCGAAAGGGGAGACTGACAGTTGCCGTTATGACGTTTACAGCCTGCTGTGTCACTTTTGCATACATCTTCCGCAGTGAAATCCTGATGTTCCATCTCTCGCGCAGCCTCAGTCATAGAAACATAGAAAATAGGTGCAGGAGTAGGCCATTCGGCCCTTCGAGCCATTCAGTACGATCATGGCTGATCATCCAACTCAGAACCCTGTACCTGCTTTCTCTCCATATCCCCTGATCCCTTTAGCCACAAGGGCCATATCTAACTTCCTGTTAAATATAGCCAATGAACTGGCCTCAACTGTTTCCTGTGGCAGAGAATTCCACAGATTCACCACTCTCTGTGTGAAGAAGTTTTTCCTCATCTCGGTCCTAAAAGGCTTCCCCTTTATCCTTAAACTGTGACCCCTCGTTCTGGACTTCCCCAACATCGGAAACAATCTTCCTGCATCTAGCCTGTCCAATCCCTTTAGAATTTTATACGTTTCAATAAGATCCCTCTTCAATCTTCTAAATTCCAGTGAGTATAAGCCTAGTCGATCCAGTCTTTCTTCATATGAAAGTCCTGCCTTCCCAGGAATCAATCTGGTGAACCTTCTCTGTACTCCCTTTATGGCAAGAATGTCTTTCCTCAGATTAGGGGACCAAAACTGCACACAATATTCTAGGTGCGGTCTCACCAAGGCCTTGTACAACTACAGTAGAACCTCCCTGCTCCTGTACTCAAATCCTTTTGCTATGAATGCCAACATACCATTTGCCTTTTTCACCGCCTGCTGTACCTGCATGCCCACTTTCAATGACTGGTGTACAATGACACCCAGGTCTCGTTGCATCTCTCCTTTTCCTAATCGGCCACCGTTCAGATAATAATCTGTTTTCCTGTTCTTGCAACCAAAGTGGATAACCTCACATTTATCCACATTAAATTGCATCTGCCATGAATTTGCCCACTCACCTAACCTATCCAAGTCACCCTGCATCCTCTTAGCATCCTCCTCACAGCTAACACCGCCACCCAGCTTGGTGTCATCCGCAAACTTGGAGATGCTGCATTTAATTCCCTCGTCTAAATCATTAATATATATTGTAAACAACTGGGGTCCCAGCACTGAGCCTTGCGGTACCCCACTAGTCACTGCCTGCCATTCTGAAAAGGTCCCGTTTACTCCCACTCTTTGCTTCCTGTCTGCCAACCAACTCTCTATCCTCAGTCAGCAACACCAGCCTGGAATCAGTCATCTGCAGGGCCGCACCCCGGAGGTGACATTTTCCGAGCTGCACTTGGAGAATGTCGGAGAACAGGAGCTCGTCCACTGTAAAAAAAATGCAGTTTGAGCGCCACTTGCAGATTAGGACTTCGATAGGACCCCAGCCACCCTGAAAAGGAAAAAAAAAGATTTTAAAGAGAGAAATTAAGCCATTTTTCACAGATGAGCTCAAACAGGCAGCCACAGTGCTATCTTAACTCTGTCCACCTGATGCCAGATTCAACTAAATCTCTTCTTTCTGCTCATGATCCACATGTCTCCAATCCCAGTATATTCACTTGTCTATCTAACAGCCTCTTATATCTGTTCCCATCACTATCCCTGACAGGGCACTCCAGGCACCCGCCCTAGCTCTGTGAAAAAATCCAGCTGCATCTATGGAAAGAAATAAACAGTTGCGTTTCGAGCTGAGGCCCAGTGCTGATGAAGAGTCCCGCCCTGAAACATTGACTATTTATTCTTCTCCATAGATGCTGCCTGACCTGTTGAGTTCCTCCAGCACTTTGTGTGCTTTGCTCAGGATTTCCAGCATCTATAGAACCTTTTGTGTCTATCCTTACAGGCAGGGGCGGGAATTGAACCTGAGTTACTGGCGTTGTACTGCTACTACTTTCTCCCGTCCAGTACTTGTGTCTTGAAGGGAAGCATACTTACCATAGACTGTAAAAGGTGGCTACAGCTGATTTACTGTCGATCACGCCTGTCTTTAGTATTCCACGTAAACAGACATCCCAGCCTGCAAAAACTCATTTCAGTGAGGTAGCACCATCAATTTATGGGAGACTCCCGGGAGAGGTGGGATGTCTGCAATAGAGTAGCTCTAGCCAGCTAGTGTAAATAACGTTAGCTATGCTAATGAATGAATGACATCTGTTAAACTCAGCTCAACATGCCTTTTACAGTCATTTAACCCACCATGGGCAATAGAAAAGTCACTGTTGCAAACAGTGCAGCGAGCAACACTGCCATTATTTTTGACCCCTGTTAGGCAGGGGTACACTTTAGTGTGGTCTGGGGTGAAGTACGTTTTATATTTTCTTTTTTTTTGGAACACTCTGCCATGTGGCGCACTCTCTCGCTCTCTCTCCCCCTCCCTCCTCTCTCTTGCATGCTCTCTCACGCTCTCTTTCTCTCTCTCTCTCTCTCTCTCTTGCTTGCTTGCTCTCAAAAAAATCAGTTTCTGGGATATTGTATATAATTTGCAGGCATCAGGAAGCCGCTATCAATATGCGGGAGACTCCCAAAACTTCTGGGAGAGGTGGGATATCTGCATAAAGAATCACTACCTGAGGGTTGTTGGGCATTTGACTTGTAGAGACTTGTTGGAACTACTCGGCGCCATGGTAATGTGGTGGTTAGTACGACGTTTTTACAACTTGGGGTCTTCCAGAGTTTGGAGTTCAATTTTGATGCCGTCTATAGTATGTTCGCCTCTTCCCCCCAGAGAATGTGAGGGTTTTCTTCGGGGTGCACCAGATTCCTTCCACCGTCCAAAGACGAGCTGTTTGATAGGTTAATTGGTCGTTGTAAGTTGTTCTGTGATTAGGCCAGGGTTAATTGGGTTCGTCAGGGTTGCTGGAGCAACATGGCTCAAAGGGTTGGAAGGGCCTGCTCTTTAAATGGAATAAATAAATTAAATAGTCAGTGCCGTCCAGATAGGGAGGGGAAGAAAGAAGGAATTCTAACGGTTGTTTCCTTTTTGAACTGAACTGAATTGAATTGAATTTATTTAAATCTTACAACCATCCCACAATGTTAAAGTTAAAAGTTAAATTCTGTCCCGAGCCTTATAGGCTCGTCAGGCTGGTGCTTATGCCTGTTTCCGCGGCGTGAAGCGACTGAGAGTACGAGGCTCCCCCCCCCCCCCCCCCGCACCGGATAGGACACCATCAAGAGGTTAACCCCCGGCATTTTGCCGGTACCCATTTTCAGCTGGGTGGACTGGAGCAATGTGTGGTTAAGTGCCTTGCTGAAGGACACAACATGCTGCCTCGGCCGGGGCTCAAACTCACAACCTTCAGATCGCTAGTCCAACGCCTTAACTACTTGGCCACACTCCACACTCTCATCCCACAATGTGAGGGAGTAAAAATCTTTGCATTATGACTCCATCACATTGTACGGACATGTGAATTTAAAAGTCTAATGGCTTGTAGAAAGAAGCTGTCCCGTAGCCTGTTGTTCCTGGCTTTAATGCTGCAGTATCATTTGCCAGATGGAAGCACCTGAAACAGTTTATAGTTGGGGTGACTGGTGTCCCCAATGATCTTCCAGGCTTCTTTACACACCTGCTGCTATAAATGTCCTCACTGGAGGGAAGTTCACATCCCCAGATGCGCTGGGCTGTCGGTACCACTCTCTGCAGTGCCCAGCGATCAAGGTTGGTGCAGTTCCTATACCAGCCAGTCAAGATGCTCTCAATGGTGCCCCTGTAGAAACTCTTGAGGATTTGGGGCTCAAGCTGATCATCTTCAGTCACCTGAGGTGGAAGAGATGCTATTGTACTCTTTTTGCCACACAGCCGGTGTGTACAGTCCAGGTGAGATTTTTGGTGATGTGTATACTGAGGAACTTGAAACTACTCACCCTCTCAACTGCAGACCCATTGATGTTGATTGGGCCGAGCCTGTCTCTATTTCTCCTGTAATCCACTGTTAGCTCTTTTGTTTTTTGGACATTGAGGAGAGGTTGTTAACTTGGCACCACTGTGTTAGGGTGTTAACTTCTCCTCTGTATGCTGTCTTGTAATGACTGGAAATAAGGCCGACCAAAGTTATGTCATCTGCTGGGTGGAGATGGATGAGCTGTGATATGTATTCTGATGGACTGAACTCTCTCTCACTTGACCCAGGTTACAGAAATTGCTGCACTTCACACTCTAAAATTATCCACCTTGTTTGCATTTCCTGTTTCCATTGGGTCCGCTTCACTGAATAATCTCAATTTTGAAATGGCAGAACTTCTCTCTTATCCTCCCCTTGCTCCTGTTTTATTTCTCACTTGCCTTAAGCCCCAGACCTGAACTTCCTGTTGTGCCAGTGTCTCAGGGGGGACTTCTCAAGGTCAACATTCAAGTTTATTGTTTGTACGTGTTGATTTGACCACAGCATCTGCAGTGTACTTTGTGTTCAATGCAGATCAAGTGAGTCATTTAGAGATGAGAAGTCAGGGCCGTGACAGAGGAAATTCGAGACCCGTACAACTGGACCGGGTGCCGTGGAGAAGTTGGGGCAGAGGAGATCCGATGCTTTTTCAGCTCACCCTGGTGAGGTTAGATTGCTCTGGGTGCCGAGCTCATTCCCCTTGTTCCCGGCTGTTGATTCTGGCATCTTTCCCATTCCTTCTCAGTCCTGAAGAAGGCTCTCGGCCCAAAATGTCGACATTATCACAGGTGCCACCCGAGGCTCTCCAGCATTCTGTGTGTGTTGCTCTGGATTTCGCGAGCTCTTTCTGCCCGTATTTTTGATTGATGTTTGCATTCTGACAATCTCATACCACAGTCACCATCAATACGTGCTGTGTCGTGATACATGGGTGATCATGGTCTTTTGACCACGACTGTTCTTTGGCAATAACTTGGAAAATGGGTGGCTTGGGTGTTCGACGGCTGGGACGAGTTGTTCTCCGATCTTGGCGACTTACTTTGCAAACATGTCGTCACCGTACGAGGAGTGCTGATCAGTGTGCTGATAAAATTGTCATTTGTCCTCTGAATGCTTGGCCTTTATATACTTATCAATCAGCTGACTGGTCGTCATTACAGAAACTCAGTTGTGATGTGGGGAGGAAATCCTGTCACTGATTGGCTGTGTAGCGAACTTTGTGCACTGTGCTCTGGAATTTTGCCCACATCAGCTCATAAATCGGATCAAGGTCTATATGTTTGTTTATAGAATTGTTCATGGAAAACCACACTTCTAGGAATTCTGTTGCATGCTCTGTGTTTGCTTGCGCCATGACTTTCACTGATGCCCAGTTGAATTTGTGCACCTCACGACCTTCATGATATTGGAAGAGTTGGTGAATGTTCTCGTCAAATTTTTCAACAGAAGTAGTTTGCCATTGCCTTCTGGACAGTGTCTTTACAAGATAGGTGTCTCCAATCAATATCAATACTCTTCAGAGACTGTCCGCCTGGCGTCAGTGGTCACATAACCAGAACTTGTGATATGCACCAGCTGCTCATACAACATCCACCACCAGTTCCCATGGTATCACATGACCCTGATCGGGGCGGGGGGGGGGGGGCTCAGCAGGTGATACACCTTCCCCAAGGGTGACCTGCAGGCTAGCGGAAGGAAGGACTACCTTCCACCTCCTTTGGTGGAGTTGTATCTCCACCCCACCATCACACTGAGTGGCCACTTTATTAGGTACCTCCTGTGCCTAATACTCTGTAAGGTCTTGCGGTCTGATACTAATAAAATAGCCACTGAGTGTATGTTCATGGTCTTCTACTGTAGCCCATCCACTTCAAGGTTTGACGTGTTGTGTGTTCAGAGATGCTCTTCTGCACGCCACTGTTGTAAGGTGTGGTTATTTGAGTTACTGTCATCTTCCTGTCAGCTTGAACCAGTCTGGCTATTCACCTCTGACCTCTCTCATTAACAAGTCATTTTCACCCACAGAACTACCGCTCACTAGATGGTTTATTTTTTTGTTTTTTACACCATTCTCTGTAAACTCTAAGATGGTTGTGCATGAAAATCCCAGGGGATCAGCAGTTTCTGAGATACTCAATCCACCCTGTCTGGCACCAACAATTATTCCATGGTCAAAGTCACTTAGGTCACATTTTATTCCCATTCTGATGTTTGGTCTGAACCTCTTGATCATGTCTGCATGCTTTTAGATAGATAGATAGATAGATAGATACTTTATTCATCCCCATGGGGAAATTCAACATTTTTTCCAATGTCCCATACACTTGTTGTAGCAAAAACTCATTACATACAATACTTAACTCAGTAATAATATGATATGCATCTAAATCACTAACTCAAAAAGCATTAATAATAGCTTTAAAAAAAGTTCTTAAGTCCTGGCAGTTGAATTGTAAAGCCTAATGGCATTGGGGAGTATTGACCTCTTCATCCTGTCTGAGGAGCATTGCATCGACAGTAACCTGTCGCTGAAACTGCTTCTCTGTCTCTGGATGGTGCTATGTAGAGGATGTTCAGGGTTTTCCATAATTGACCGTAGCCTACTCAGCGCCCTTCGCTCAGCTACCGATGTTAAACTCTCCAGTACTTTGCCCACGACAGAGCCCGCCTTCCTTATCAGCTTATTAAGACGTGAGGCGTCCTTCTTCTTAATGCTTCCTCCCCAAAACGCCACCACAAAGAAGAGGGCGCTCTCAACAACTGACCTATAGAACATCTTCAGCATCTCACTGCAGACATTGAATGACGCCAACCTTCTAAGGAAGTACAGTCGACTCTGTGCCTTCCTGCACAAGGCATCTGTGTTGGCAGTCCAGTCTAGCTTCTCGTCCAACTGTACTCCCAGATACTTGTAGGTCTTAACCTGCTCCACACATTCTCCATTAATGATCACTGGCTCCATATGAGGCCTAGATCTCCTAAAGTCCACCACCATCTCCTTGGTCTTGCATTGAGTTGCTACCATATGAGGAAGTCGCTGGGAGGCATTTTCTAGGCCTGGAGCCTTTTGCTGCAGCAGCGCCCAGGTCCTAGTGTGAGGTACGATACACTGTTTGGACAATTTAAATGATATATTGGAAAGACAGGGTATTGGGATTAGAGGCCAGAGCCGATTTCTCCCGCTCTCCCGCAATGTTCACTCCTCTCTCCATGGCGCTGAGGCTGTGAAGACTGTCCCGGCTGCCGTGCCTGCTAATATGATGACTGATACTCAGGCTTTGGGCCTACTCTCAGCTGCTCCAGGATTCGGATCTGAGGACACAATTTGGTTCTGAATGTTGTTGCTTGCTTCTATTGTTTGTATGATTTGATTTTTTTTCCTTTCTCTGCGTACCGGGTATTGATCTTCATATTACTTTTCTTTAATTGGGTTATTTCAGGTTCCTTGCATCGTGGCTGCCTGTAAGCAAACAAAGCTCAAGGTTGTATAATGTAAACATACTTTGATAATTAATGTACTTTGAAACTTTTGATGATTGGCTGATTAGATATTTACATTGACGAGCAGGTTTACAGGTGTACCTAATAACGTGCCTACTGAGTGTGGTCTAACTCTGGAATGAAGCACAAAGAAAATTCATTACATCAGCTCCAAAGTTAACTCACAGCTGACTTTACTGTTCCTGACTCTGCCTGACCTTGCCAGGATTTCTAACATGACCAACAAGAGGCACTTGAAGTCTATTGTAACATGGTGTGATAATGAAAAAATACAATATTAATATGCATTATGTATCTTTGGACATAAGTGGTTAATATAATTTAAATTATAAAAGACTAGAGATCTTGCCGAGATAGATTTCCTAAGGGAGTGCTTGAAACTAATCGAAAAATTGTTTATCAAATCTCCTTGCTACAAATACATTTCATGCTGCTTGGGGTTTAATTTAATTTTTCTTACCTTTCATACCTTGGGGGCAAACTCCGTGGGTTGACAGGTTTAATGGAAAACTAGTCTCAGTGTGAAACTTTAAACCATAAGGCGTAGGCTTTGCTGTCTGAGGGGGTTCGGTGAGGTTTCGAGTGAAGCATACGGCCTCGAGGCCAAGAAGCCTGAAGGCGGGGTGTGAGCCCATGATCGACTCCATTGCTTGCCGATTGAAGTGTCAAGGAAGGCTGGAATTATAGAAGCGAGGGTGGAAGCTGAGTGAGTGCTCAGCGCCATCTACCAGCTTCTCACTCAATGCTGCAGGCGTTCTGGGTCTTGGGAAGGGTTTAATCAGGCAGTTTGTGGATCAGACTCTGTAGTTCACATTATGATCTGTTTCTGGTTTCTGGTCCCTCCTGTTTTGTGCAATTTGTGTTGATGAGGCATGAGATAATGAACAACACAAGACTAGATTGATCTGAGCTGAGCTGAAAGGAATATGCCTGGACTCTTTCAATTTTGTGCTTCATATTCTGCGTTTTTCACCTGTTTTTTTTTGCCATTTGCATGATTTGTTTTTTTATTGCACATTGGGGGTGCGGGTTAGATGCTTTTCTTTGAACAGGTTCTGTGGTTTTCTTTGTTTTGTGGCTGTCTGTGTGAAGACGAATCTCAGGGTTGTATACTGTATACATACTTTGAAAATCAATTTACTTTTATAGGAGCAGAATTAGTCCATTTGCCCCATCGAGATTGCTCCAACATTCCAACATGACTGAGTTATTATCCCTCTCAACCCCATTCTCCAGCCTTCTGCCTACTCTTGCTAATTGAGAACTTATCAACCTTTGCTTTAAGTACACCCAATGACTATGCCTCCAGTGACATCTGTGGCAGTGAATTCCACAGATTCATCACCCTCTGGCCTGAGAAATTACTCCTCATCTCTGTTCTAAAGGGACATCCTGCTATTCTGAGGCTGTGCCCTCTGGTCCTAGACTGCTCCACATCCTCTCCACATCTACTCTTTTGTAAAGAAAGCAGATCTAAATGGTTATAACTGACTGTAAAGTGGGTGTGGGTGATTGTGGGTTGAGGTGGGGACAAGGGGGTATAGAATGTGGACAGAAGCTTGAAAATTAGGCTGCAATCTTATTGAAACTTCATCCAGCCAGGAGTATAGTCTTGAATTCTGGTCACCACACTTCAGAAAGAATTTGAAGGTTGCAAAGCAAATGCAGTAGAGATTTTTTGGAATGGTTCCAGGGATAAGTGAGTTTGGCTCCAAAGTTAGACTGGTTGGAAGCTGGGATTACTGATAAGTCGGCAAATTATATATTTTTTTATTATCAAGAGTACTGAGGTAAAGTGAAAAATTCTGTTTTGTACGCCATTCATATCGATCATTCCATCACATCAGTACATTGAAGTGGTTCAAGGGAATGCAGAATAAAGTGTTACAGTTGCAGAGGAAGTGCAGTGCAGGCTGAAAATATGGTGCAAGAACATGAGAAGGTGGACTGAAGGAGGTCCATTCAGAGGTCCACCAGTCCAGGCCATCAGACTGATTAATTAATGCTGATACAATTGTATTTCTACGTTATATTGACTACCCTGTTGTACATTCTATTTATTAAAAGGAGACGTAACAAAGATTTTCACTCCTCATGCATATGGAGGATGTAAAGCCAATTTAATTCAATTATAGCAGTGGGATAGAAACTGTCCTTGAGTCTGTGGTATAGTCTTTTAGAGTTTTGTATCTTCTACCTGGGAGAAGAGAGAATGTCCAGGTTAGGAGAAGTCTGATTATGTTGGCTGCTATCCTGAGGCAGCAAGAAGTGCAGATAGAGTTCTTGGAGGGGAGGTTGTTTTCTTTGATTTTTGTTTATTCAGATACAGCGTGTAATAGGCGGTTCTGGCATTTCGAGCTACGCCACCTAAAAGCACCTGATTTAACCCTAGCCTAATCACAGGATAATTTACAAAGATCAATTAACCTAACAACCGGTACGTCTTTGACTTGTGGGAGGAAACCGGAGCGCCCGGACGAAACCCATGCAGTCATGTGGGGTGGGGGGGAACGTACAAACTCTTTACAGAGAGCAGCGGGAATTGAGCCTGGGTAGCCTGTCCTGTAAGGCATTGTGCTAACCACCACGTTACCGTGCCGTCCACGAGCCGAACTATGTCCACAACTTTCTGCGGTTTTCTGTAACCTTGAGCAGAGCAGTTACCATAACACACCAGAGCTCCCCCGACAACAGCAACAATCAAGTGGAGACTACGAACCGTGAGGCCTGAAATCTTTGTAACCTACCACATAGTAGTTTGCATGGTCTATTTGTGCTTTCTTATTTATGATAATAAGTAATGTTTAAGTTTTGCCTGTAAGCTTATTACAATATTTCCTGGTCACTTGAATTGTTCACGTCTTTTGGGTCTGATCACCCCAGCCCGTTACAGAGGGATAATAAATCAGCTCCGATGGAATGGCAGAGCAGTCTCAGTGGACTGAACCCAATTTTGTATTTTGTATTTCTTTCTTCCTGTAAATGCCTGCAAGAAAATTAAACTCAAGGTAGTGTCTGGTTTTTTGATAATAAATTTACTTTGAACATTGGAGGAGGATGGAGGAGGAGCTAAAGTTGGCACCAGAGGGCGACTTCTTCCAGTTCTTCCGCATAAAGTTTAATTTCTTCTCTTTAATATATCTTCTTTCCTTTTCAAGGTGGCTGGGGTCCTGTTGGAGTCGGTGATCTACAGCTGCACTCAAGGCGGTGCGTTCCCAGCTCCCGGACTCGCTGAGCGGCCCAGTGATTTTGATATCTCCGGGAGCAGCCTGGAAGACCTGTGCCTTGAGGGTGCGGACAACCCGATTCCCCACCGGTGTCACCGACCGAAGCGTCGTGGGAGATTGGAACCTCAAGGGAACAGTGCATGCTGCGGTCGAGGTAAGTTGCACTGCAGACGGTAACATCGAAGCAGCGAGTTGTTGGTCTCCCCTCGCTGTGGCAGAAGTGATATCTCTCTCTCTCCCTTATCAGTGGGAGAGGGAGGGAGCCTGTGGGATGTTGGGGTGAACGGTGTTTTTTTGACGGATTCCAGATCATGGTCTCTTTGGGGGCTTTGTTTGCATGGTGGGTAGTGGGGAGGGGCTGATGCTTTTGCTGTTGCTCGTGTGCGAGAGGGGTAGGGGAGCTTTGGGGGTTCTAATGTTTTTTGTCATTCACTCTGTGGGAGTTTTCTTCTGTTACCTGGACGTCCGTGAAGAGTACAAAGTTCAGGTTATATACTGTATACATTCTCCGATAGTAAATGGAACCATTGAACTTTGAACTTGAGCGGAGTGGAGTATAAACAGCAGAAGGGAGCAGTCAGACCAATGGGGGGGGGGGGTGATCGTGCTGAAGTCTTGGTGGAATATCCCCTCCCCTGACAAGGTTGTGATGGAGACACTCACTGCACCTACACTGTACCATCCAGCTGGAAGCGGCCAGGGAGTACAACAAGGTTACACCATCATATTAATTATCTCTTAGCACTGTTTGTTCTGTGGTAATGGGAAGATTAGAGTCTCAGCGGCTGAAACCTATACAGCAAGGTTGAGTGCACAAGGTTACAAAAAGAAATCATGATGAAACTACTTATTAAAATCACCTGAGCTCATTTCGTGAGGTGAAAAGCCACTGTTAGTGACTGGAAAATAATACTGTTCTGCCATGCTGTGCACTCAAAAGAAAAGTCTTGGTTTAGTGCGTTTCTTGATTATTATTTTCTTCTGATAAGATGTGGTGGAAAACCAACTATTTCATTCAATGATCCTAAAACTAATATTAAACCTTCTCAGTTCCACAACAGCACAAACTATAAACCTTCCTCAACTACACTGTTCTTTCAGTCACTCTCAGGGTAAGAGCAGCATGGGTTAGATACAGAGTCAAGCTCTCTCTACAATATTCCATCAAACGGACCCAGGGCAGGGACGGTGTGGGTTAGACACAGAGTGAAACTCCCTCTACAATATCCCATCAAATGGTCCCAGGGCAGGGACGGTGTGGGTTAGACGCAGTGAAACTCCCTCTACAATATCCCATCAAATGGTCCCGGGGCAGGAACAGTGTGGATTAGATACAGAGTCAAGCTCTCTCTACAATATCCCATCAAACGGTCTCAGGGCAGGGACAGTGTGAGTTAGACGCAGAGTGAAACTCCCTCTACATTATCCCATCAAGCGGTCCCAGGGCAGGGACGGTGTGGGTTAGACACAGAGTGAAACTCCCTCTACAATATCCCATCAAATGGTCCCAGGGCAGGGATGGTGTGGGTTAGATGCAGAGTGAAACTCCCTTTATATTATCCCATCAAATAGTCCCAGGGCAGAGACAGTGTGGGTTAGACACTGTAAAGCTCCCTCTACGGTGTCATTTGCTTGCGTTTATTGTCTCCATGATTTTTTCCCTCTCTCTGCACATTACGTGTTTGATAGTCTTTTTTAATGGGTCCTTTTTGCTTTCTTGTTTTGTGGCTGACTATTAGGAGACAAATCTCAAGGGTGTGTAATGTATACATACTTTGAATGTTGAAGAGCTGCAAATTAATGTTATAGCTCTGCAACTTTGTTTAGACCACATTTGTGTACTGTGTTCAGGTCTAGTCACATAATAGGAAGGATGTGGAAACTTTAGAGAGGGTGCAGAGGAGATTTTCCAGGATGCTGCCTGAATTAAGAAATATGTCCTATGAGGAAAGGTTCATTCTCATGTATCATGAAGAAAAGACATTTATAGGGCTTTTAGAAAGGATCATTGCTTGCTGCTGCTTATGCATGGGAGGGGGAGCTGTGGGGGTTTTTTGAGAATCTAACATTTAACTGTCATTCATTCTTTGGAGCACTCCTCTATTTTCGTGGATGCTTGCGAAGAACAAGAATTTCAGGATGTATGTTGTATACATTTCTCTGACATTAAATGTACCTGTTGAACCTACTGAAGTGCACCCTATCCTCGTTATATGCGGGGGATACATTCCTTGCAGTCGATGCATAATGTGAAAATGCGTAATGTGAATAATTATTTAAATGAGCAAAATAGGGATGTGTTCCCGAGGGCTTCTTAAATATGTTTTATCTGTAATTTATTCACATTTTCATTTCAATACGACACAAAAGCAGTACCACAAGGCAATGTTCGTATATTTCACCAATTTAAGGTAATATTCAACATAATAAATCATAGAAAGTTAACATACTAGGGTGTACAGTACTCACCAACAGTGGCAGGTGTGTTCGCTCAGGGAGATGAGTGGTTGTTGTGGTGTCAGGATCGTATCAAGGGGTGAAGGAAGACTCACAGAACTCTTAGAACTCCTGGCAGCAGGAGATGACACCGGTTTGAATAAAGTGGTGAAGGTTGTTTGCTTGGCAGCATTTTGGTTTTCAGCATAAATTTGCTTGTAGGGAAGAAGGGTTGATGGCAGGGAATTAAGGAAATGCTGACTCCGTTCTAAACTTGGTTCCACGTCCATCGCCATTTGTGCCAAATGTTCTGACTCCCACCATTTCCTCACTGTTGGTAAACTCTCGGGATTTTGAAAATTGTCTGTTGCTTGCAGCATCTGAGAGATAGTTCACTATAAAAAAAAATGCCTTGAATATGGATCACACTTTGGTCGAGTGGCTGAATCAGCGATGTTGTGTTATGCGGCAGGAAACGCACCGTTATGTTAGGATGAGTGCTGTCCAAGTGTTTAGGAAAGCAACAAAAGAACTTTAAAGGCAAGATTCTGTTCCCAGTAGTAGCGTCCCAGAGCTGTGTTACCTTTAGCTGATGCCGCTGTTTATAATTTCCAACTTTTTTTCAAGTGTTAAAGCGGTTCTCTGCCGCTCGGCTGATGGCCCAGGACATGACATCGGATGTTTAAGAGGCATAGTTAAATATTTCAAGCACAAAATCACTGTACCATACATAAAACCAACAAAAGTTTAAGAGTGCAAGATCGCACATCCATACCTTGTCAAAACCAATGCGAGACTGGCGGGAGTGAGACCGTGAGGCGTGCTCACCTGACTTGTATTGGTGGGAAAGCAGCATTCCTCGCATAACTGTGAGGTTTGGACGCATATAAGGAGACGTTGGTAGAAACAGGTTCCTGGCATAACCGTGAATCCGCATAGTCAGAAGACGCATATAACAAGGATAACGTGTGCTTTACACTTTGGAGCGATGGAGGATGAGGGGTGAACTGATAGGGATTATGAGAGGCATAGATAGCATGGACAGGCAGCACCTTTTTCCCACTGAAGCCATGACCAGTACCAGAGGACGTCCGTTTAAGGTGAGTGGATGTAGGTTTAGTGGAGATGTCAGAGGTAGGGTTTTTACACATGGGGGTGGTGGGTGCCTGGAACGCACTTCTGGGGGACGGTTTTGCTCGCTGCTCTGAATGTTGCCCCACGCTCTTTGCTGAACTGAGGCTGAGGCCTGCTCTGGCTGCTCCGGGCTCCATGCCCGAGGATTCACTTCTGTTCTAAGTGCTATTTGCTTACTCTTATTGTTTGCACAATTTGTTTTTTTTTCTCTCTCTGCAGATTTGGTGTCTGCCAGTCTTTTTTTTCCCAATGGATTCTTCCGGGGTTTCCTTGCTTTGTGGCTGCCTGTAAGTAGACAAATCTCAAGGTTGTATAACATATACATACTTTGATCATAAATGTACTTTGAACTTTGGTAGACGCTGATCCAAAATGAACATTTAAGAGGCAATGGAAGTATGAAAAATGGAAGGTTATGAGTTGTGTAGGAGGGAATGGTTAGATTGATTGTTCCAACATCCAGAAGTATTTCTCTGGTTTGAATATAGTTAACAATTGAGTCTTTGTGGCTCTCCGGAGTAGAGAATATCAAAGGTTTGTCACCTATTGAGAAATGTATCCTCATTCCATTCTTGAATGGTCGACCACTCCCTTTGAGACTGTGACTGTCATTTTTCATCTTCTAAACCTCCATTCCACAATCACTCTATCGAGTCCTCAAAGAGTTTTAAATACTTCAGTCAGATTCACTCATTCTTTTCAACTCCAGAGAACAAAGAGCTACTCTAAAGCAACACCCAAAAAATGCTGGGGGAACTTACCAGGTCAGGCAGCATCTATGGAAATTAATAATCTGCCGATGTTTTGGGTTAAGGAGGAACTGGTTAGACTGATGGCTGAGTAGATTTATGTAAGCTGGCACCAAGGCTGGCCGAGTCTACTCAATCTCTCCTCATCTGAGGAGCAGCATCTATTTCAGAACTGCTCACCTGAGGAGCAGTCTGGCGATTCTTCATGACAGCCACTCAGTTGCAAATGCATCCTGTAAAGAGACCAAAGAGGAGCTGTAGATGCCAGGTGAGATCTCATTAAACATCACTGTAGTAGCATATCGTTACATTACTCGTAAATCCTCTTGTAATAAAAACTAACACGCTTTTTATCGGCTTCAGTTTAGATTATTGTCATATACACCAGGGTGCAGTGAAACTCATTGCTTGCATGAATCTCACTGAGTAAACAGTGTTATGGTCATAGGCAGTAATAAATACAATAATGGGAATAAAGCAGCAGAGTGGTATAAAGATTGGCGTGCAGTGTGAAAGGGAAATGCTAAAGTGACAATCATGGAATGACTGAGAGAGTTAACAGATAATAAACTCAGTAACTGATTTTCTGCCACACACTGCCCCACACACCCAGGCACATGTGCAGAATACTGGGGGAGCTCAGCAGGTCAGTCAGCATCTATAGAGAGGAATGGATGCTCCCCGATCTTCAGAGTTCCTCCAGCATTTTGTAAGTGTTGTTCTGAATTTGCAGAATCTCTTGTGTTTATGATTTGCTGTTCCACTGGGTTGGCATGGTAGTGTAGTGGTTAGCACAACAGTTTACAGTACAGGCGACCCGGGTTCAATTCTCCCCATTCAAGTGCTCTAGTTTCCTCACACAGGTTAATTATCATTGTAAATTAGGATTAAATTAGGATTAGGACTGCTTGGCAGCACAGCTGAAAGGGTTGGAAAGGACTTACCTGTAAGGAGTTTCTACATACTCCCCGTGACTGTGTGGGTTTCCTCTGGGTGCTCAGGTTTCCTCCCACAGTCCAAAGATGTACTGGTTGTTAGGCACAGTAAATTTCACCCATGTCATACAACACGGCACATAATGATGATGTCATATGACCCGGCACATAATGATGAAGTCATATGACCCATCTCAGAACGAAAGAGAATAGTTTCTGTATAATTTGTATTCTGTGAGAGCAAGTTTTTCACTCTACCTGGACTTCATTGTGCTTGTGCAGACGGTGATGAACATAACTTGACCTGGTCACGTTCTCAGGATGTTTGCAATAAAGGAATTGTTGCTGATGTCTGGATGACAGCCAATTTGCATGCTGCATCACACAAATCTGGCCAGTCCATATGTTATAATCCAGCACTGCTCTCCCCAAGATCACAAGACACTGCAGGGAGCTGTGGACGCAGGTCAGTACATCATGGAAACCAGCTTCTCTTCAACAAACTCTGTCGATGCTTTTGCACGGGAAAGGAGGCTTTGGGGCTTCGATGTTTCTATCCTTCATTCTATGGGGTTTCTTGTTTCGTGGATGTCTGTGATGAGTAAGAGTTGTATGCTGTATACATTCTCCTATATTAAATGAACCTCTGTTGCCTCGGACAAGCAACTGGCATAATCAAGGACACTTTCCACACCAGGCGTTCTCCCACCTCCCAACGGGCAGAGGGTACAAAAGCCTGAAAGGACATTATCACCTGGTGTAATGTTCTTCAGATGAGCTGACCCAGGTGGAGAACAAACTCAGGACTTGATAGTAGAAATTAACGAAGAAGATTTATTCGGAGAGTAAGACAGCGAATAATCAAATCAAGAGCGCACAGAATGGTTGCTCACACCGAACTCGAATCCACGACTCAGTATGAGCGCTGGTCCAGAATAAACTTTAAAAGATCATGAAACACAGAAAAGACATACAGTCTGTAATCACTTAAGAAAGAATGAGAAGTGTAAGGAAATTGTATACACATAACGAGCATCATAAAAAACACAGTGAGAGCTTAAGGGTAAAACTAGTCATTAAACAACTCTGTTTGTCTGCCGTATCCGATGATGACAGGAGACCAGTGCGGGAGAGTATTTGAAATGTGAAGGCCATTGCACTGGGGCAGTTCCACTCTCTCGACCTCAGAAGTCCGGGTACAAACAAGCCTCACAAACTGGGGTCTTCCGTGGTTGCAGTGGATGACCATGATGTCCTCTGTGCCTCATCATGTCCTTTGCTCTCCAAAGAGTGTTGCAGAACCACCTTCCTATCTGTTGGATCTCACTGTAGATCTCATCCACCCAGACTGCTGGAGCTGGCTTAGCATGTTAGGGCAGCTTTGTCCCTATCTCACCTGGTGTAGCCCACCCGTCGAAGAGGTTTACCGGTGTGTGGCCGCTGTCCCATGGAGAAAGCTACTCGGAGCCACAGGTGAGAGCTGAGTGTTCAGAACAGACTGAAGGTGATTGAGGTGCCCCAGAATGGACACAACAAGACCCTTCACCAGAGCACACCCCATACACTCCAAGCAACTCTAATAAATTCAAATAAATGACTTTCAAGACCTGTCACTAGCCAGTGGCCCTTGCTGGTCCAAAGGGTTCAAGACACCAAACTTAAGGACAGCTTCTATCCCACTGTTATAAGGCTATTATTAAGATGAACTCTTAACCTCACAATCTACCTCATTATGGCCTTGCATCCTATAATCTGCTGCAGTTTACGCTGCACAACAAAGATTTTACTTCCTGAGCACATTTGGTTGAATCTTAGGATTTTGGGTTGCTGATCGTGAAAATCGCCATGAAATTTCTCTATCACATACCTTTTTTTAAAAATTCACCTATATTTGTTATTTCAATTCATAATTCAAGTCAGAATAACTGATGACAAGATTAAGGAAGGCATTTTTGATGGTCTGCAAGTCAAACAGGTCATCAATGACGGAATTCAAAGAACTTCTAGTGGGACTGGAGAAAATCACATGGAAGACATTCACGGATGTTGTTGAAAATTTTCTTGGCATGTTCTGCAAACTCTAGAGACTGTTGTGCATGAAAATCCAAGGGGATCAGCAGTTTCTGAGATACTCAAACCACCCCATCAGGCACCAGTAATCATTCCACGGTCAAAGTCACTTAGATCATATTTTTCCCCCATTCTGATGTTTGGTCTAAACCACAACTGAACCTCTTGACCGTGTCTGCATGCTTTTATGCATTGAGTTGCTGCCACATGATTGGCTGATTAGAAACTTGATTTAATGAGCAGGTGTACAGGTGTACCTAATAAAGTGACCACCGAGTGTATGTTCTTGGTTACCATCTGTGTGGAGTTTCACACACATTCTCTGTGACCATGCGTGTTTCCTCCAGGTCATTCCAAAGGTGTGCAGCTGGAGGGTTAATTGGCCGCAGTCAATGTCCCCTGTAGTGTCGACGAGAGTAGAGGGAAAATAAAATGTCTTGGGGTAGAATTAGTTTTAATGGGTGGTTGTACAGTCTTGATGGGCTGAAGGGCCTCCTATGTTCTTTCTCAATATGGTTTTTTTTGGGTGCTGTCCCTTACAGGATAGTTTGAACTGCTTTCCAGTCAAGGATAAACTTTTGAAGTAACTATTAGCTTATTGCAGGGACTACTAATGCCCTTCACAGAAGGAATTCCAGTGCTCCTATCCAGCTTGGCGTCTGTACAACACACTCATCAATTGAACTGGAATTTGAATTGGTTTAATTATTGCTGCATCTACTGAGATATATTGAAAAGCTTGTCTTGCATATTGTTCATAGAGAGCAATTCATTACACAGTGCATTGGGGTAGAACAAGGTAAAACAGTAACAGAATGCAGAATAAAGTGTAACAGCCACAGAGAAAGTGCAGTGTGGGTTGACAATAAGTTGCAAGGTCATCAGAGCTATTCAGGCATGGAACAATCTTCTGCCAATACTACCCATATCCTGTGAATGTGAAAAAACTTAAATGAATTAAAGTTCAAAAGTTAAAGTACATTTAGTTGTCTAAGTACATACAGTAGATTCTGGTTAATTGAGTCACGTCGGGACCGGTACATTTTGGCTCAATTAAGTGGCTGCTCCAATCAGACGGAAATTCATGGAAATAGTAAAAAAGGAATCAAAAAGACAAACTGGGTGTAAATTATGTGGTTAAATGAAATACAGAACAAATTAGTACACTATCAATACTACTGCAGTACTATAAAACTATGTATTATTTCCTAATAGTTACTGTCAAAGGAATTCATCCACGTTGCATTCTTTTGACAGTAAATGAACAAAATCAGTGCAGATTTGAAGTGGAGATTGCTAGGTTCTTGATTAGTTATTGCATCAAAGATTATGGAGAGAAGGCAGGAGAATGGGGTTGAGAGGGATAATACCAGTTAGTTGAGTGGTGTTGCAACAATAACCTCGCACTCAACATCAGTAAGGCCAAAGAACTGATTGTGGACTTCAGGAAGGGTAAGACGGGGAACACACACCAGTCCTCACAGAGGGATCAGAAGTGGCGAGAATGAGTAATTTCAGGTTCCTGGGTATCAATATCTCCGAGGACCTAACCTGGTTGCAGCTATAAAGAAGGCAAGACAATGGCGACATTTCATTAGGAGTTTGAGGAGATTTAGTTTGTCAACAAAAACACTCAAAAACTTCTACAAATGTACCATGTACAGCATTCTAACTGGCTGCATCGCTGCCTGGTATTGGGGGAGGGAAGAGAGGGGACTACTGCATAAGATGGTAGTAAGTTGCAGACACTTGTAAAGTTAGTCAGCTCCATCACAGGTACTAGCCTCCGTAGTACCAGAGACATCTTCAAGGAGTGGTAGCTTAGGAAGGCAGAGTCCATCGTTAAGGACCCCAGCCACCCTGGACATGCCTGCTTCTCATTACTGCCATCAGGAAGGAGGTAGAGAAGCCAAAAGGCACACATTCAGCAGCTCAGGGACAGCTTTTGCCCCTCTGCCATCCAATTTCTGAATGGACATTGAACCCATGAATACTACCTCACTACTTCTTTTAATTTCTGTTTTTTGCTCTACTTATTTTAACTTAACTATTTAAAAGACATAGCAGTAGTCAATCCCAGGGATCATGGGTTTGCGCCTCTGGTGGACGGTGTCCTCTCCAGGGAGGGAAGATTTGAAGAACTGCCTGTTGCCCCATACAGTGGGTTCCCCCCTCCACATCACTGATGTAGTCCAAGGGAAGGGCAAGCGCTGATACAGCTTGGCACCAGTGTCATCGCAGAGGTTGCCAGAGTGAAGTTGTAAACAACATCAAACTGCTTTAGGGACCCCGGCTCCAGATTTGTCCTCAGGGTTTACTCCCGAAGCCTTTCCCATGGGTGGGCACGGACGCAAGGCAGCGGGAGTTTAAAATCAGAGTTTTCCTTCTCCCAGGCAGGCTGCCCACCTGACTGAAGCAACTGGTTTTGAGGTGCCAGTGGTCCACCTTTGCCGCTTGTCAGTAGAAGCAGTTCCACAGTAGCTAAGCCTCATGTGAAGGCCAAGAGTTGGACTTGGTTGTCAGAGGTTGCTACAGACGCACGCCATTTGGAGCAATTTATAGGTAGTGGGAGCTTATCCCCACTACCTCCCTCCGGTTATGACAACCTTAAATATATATTTAATGTAACTCATTTTTGTTTTCTGTATACTTATTTTTCATGTATTTCATTGTACTGCTGCTGTAAAGTTAACAAATTTCACGACATATGCAAGTGATATTAAACCAGATTCTGATAATAAATCAGCCATAATGGAATGGGAGAGCAGACTTGATGGGCTGAAAGGCCTAATTCTGCTCCTATGTCTTATGGTTTGATGTTTGGAAGTGAAGAATGCCAGCAAGGTGCTCAGCTTGACTAACTTCACCAAGTGAAAGAACAGCCTGCCTATATTACAGATTGGCAGCAGCTGGTGGGAAAGATATTAAAATGTGACATGCTGGGCCGGGTTCATTGGTTGCTGCTGTGCACTTGAGGAGTACATCGTGAACATCTACGTAGGCTTTGGTAATTTAATCTCAGCCATCTGGCATGTCCATAGTTCACATATCGCAAAGCTTCATTAATGTGCAAGCACTCACTGTATAATGGGATGCAATGGATTTTATGATCTGTGGTGAATGATCTGCAGCTGATTGGTCCACTGGGGTTCAAAGTTCAAAGTAAACTTATTATCAAAGTACATACAAGTCGCCAAATACAACCCCAAGGTTTATTTTCCTGTAGGCATTCACCGCCAACACGAAGAAGCAGAATGAGATCGATGTAAAGCCTTACACAGCAAAAAAGGACAATCAACCAATGTGCAAGAGACAGCAAATTGTGCACATACAAAAATGGTAAATACACCTGCTGCTCACATGACCATCCACCACCTCTACCATGGCTTCACATGACCCTGATCGGGTGAGGGGGGGGGATAGGTGTAAACTTGTCCAAGGGTGACCTGCAAGCTAGCAGAGGGAAGGAGTTTCTTACACTTCCCTTGGTAGAAACTTATCTCCACCCTGCCAACCAGAGAGTATTTATACTATGAGATTCACTTTCTTGCTGACACTCACTGGAAAATTGGATGGCATCCGTTAGTCTCGCAAGACCATGGATCTGTGCCTGGAAAGTCTTGCTTCAACCTCTCCAGGGCGCAGGCCTGGGCAAGGTTGTATGGAAGACCGGCTGTTGCCCATGCAGCAAGTCTCCCCTCTCCACGCAATCGATGTTGTCCAAGGGAAGGGCAAGGGCTGATGCAGCTTGGTACCAGTGACGTCGTGGGAGTTGCCAGAACGAGGTTGAAGGCAACGTTGGACTGCCTTAGGGACTCCAGCTCCGGATTTGGCCTCAGGGTTTACTCCCAAAACCTTTCTCATGAGCGGGTATGGGCGCAAGGCAGCGGAGGTTTGAAATCAGAGTTTTCCCTCTCTTAGATTTTCCCAGGCTGACGAGCTCCATATACCCGAAAATAAAGAAATGTAAAAGAACCAATGAGAAACCGTTCATAAAGACAGAGTCCCTGAAAGTGAGTCTCCAGGATGTGGAGTCAGTTCAGAGCCGAGGTGAGTGAAGCCGTCCACATCAGTCCAGGAGCCCGGTGGCTGGAGTGCAATAACTGCTCCTGAACCTGGCGGTGAGGGACCCAGGACCTCCCGCCCGATGGTAGTAGTGAGAAGAAAGGGTGCAGCCTTTGTGCATGCTGGCGTTGAGCGCAGTGAAACAGCGACAATCCAGAGCAACACACACAAAATGCAGGAGGAGCCCAGCCGGTCAGGTAGCATCCGCGGAAAAGTTAATAGGGAAGAGGGAGGGGACCCTGGAGGAAGTAAGGCAGGTGAGAAGTAGTGAAAGGTCAGAAAGGGGAATAGAGGAGGGCGGGGGTGGGGGGTAATTTTTGTTCACCTGAAGGAGAAATTGATGTTCATGCCATCAGGTTGGAGGGTACCAAGATGGACTATAATGCTGCTGTACCCTGAGGATGGCCTCATAAGGCCTTCCCTTTCTCCTATTGTCCACTCTCCCCTCCTTCCAGATTCTTTCTTCTCCAGCCCTTGACCTTTCCCACCCACCTGGCTTCACCAATCACCTTCCATCTACCCTCTTTCCTCTTCCCCCCCCACTCCACCTTTTTATTTTGGCATCTTTCTCAGTCCTGGAGAAAGGTCTCAACCTGAAATGTCGACTGTGACTCTTTTCCATAGATGCTGCCTGGCATGCTGAGTTCCTCCAGCATTTTGTGTGTGGTGCCTTTGATTTCCAGAATCTGCAGATTTTCTTGTGTTAGTGACATTCCAATGTCCTTCTAGAAATTTCTTTGCTGTCTTTTCTTTACAGAAAATAGAAACAGAAGAAGTGGGGGGGGGGGGGGAGGTGAGGTTTGCATTGAATCCTACTGAATATTAAAAGGATGTGGAAAGAATGCTTCTGATGGTGGGGGAATCTAGGAATAGAGGGACGTCCCTTTAGAATGAGGAGGAGGAACTTCTTTAGCCAGAGATTAATGACTCCATGGAATTAATTGTCACAAACAACTGCAGAGACCAAGTTATTGGGTATCTTTAAAGCAGAGATTGATAGGTTCCTGATTAGTAAGGACTGTGCTCCCTGCCCGTTTATGCTGCTCGACTCACTGAGTTCTTCCAGCTGATATTTTGTTGCTGACAATACTTAACACCAAGACAATGGGGGGGAGGAGGTGGGTGTCAATAAATAAATGAATAAATAAAATAAACAATGCATGTACTTGCATTTTTTCTTTAGAGAGGTGCGCACTTATGATGTGGTGACATAATGATGTATGCTATTCATGTACTTTTATATATCACCCATAATAAATTACTTAAAACAAGCAAACTGGAGCACAATTGAGAGCATCCTGACTGGCTGCATCACCGCCTGGTATGGGAACTGTACCTCTCTCAATGGCAGGACTCTGCAGAGAGTGGTGCGGACAGCCCAGCGCATCTGTAGATGTGAGCTTCCCACTATTCAGGACATTTGCAAAGACAGCTGTGTAAAAAGGACCCGAAGGATCATTGGGGACCCAAGACACCTCAACCACAAACTGTTCCAGCTGCTACCATCCAGGAAACGCTACCGCAGCATAAAAACCAGGACCAACAGGCTCCGGGACAGTTTCTTCCACCAGGCCATCAGACTGATTAATTCATGCTGATACAATTGTATTTCTATGTTATATTGACTGTCCTGTTGTACATACTATTTATTACAAATGACTATAAATTGCACATAGATGGAGATGTAACGAAGATTTCTACTCCTCATGTATATGAAGGATGTAAATAATAAAGTCAAAGTCAATTCAATGCTTAATCAAACAAGGCAACACACACAAAATGCTGGAGGAACTCAATAGACCAGGCAGCGTCTATGGAAAAGAATAAACTGTTGATGTTTTGGGCTGAGACCCTTTATCAGCTCTGGACAGGAAGAGGAGAAGTCAGAGTAAGAAGATGAGGGGAGGTGAGGAAGAAGCACAAGGTGATAGGTGAAACTGGAAGTGGGGGTGAGATGAAGTAAAGAGCTGGAAAGTTGATTAGTGAAAGAGATAAAAGGCTGGAGAAGGGGGAATCTGATCAGGAAGGACAGCAGACCATGGAAAAGAGGGAAGGGTAGGAACACCTGAGGGAGGTGATGGGTATGTAAGAAAAGTAGGTGAGAAGGAAACAGGAATTGATAATGGTGAAGTGGGGGCAATTTCTGGAAGTTCGAGAAATCAATGTTCATGCCATCAGGTTGGAGGCTACCCAAATGGAATGTAAGGTGTTGCTCCCCCATCCTGAGCATGGCCTCATCATGACAGGACCAGAGGCCATGAACGGACATGTCAGAATAGGAACAGGAAGTAAAATTGAAATAGGTGGCCACTGAGTGATCCCACTTTTTCTTGTGGCTGGAGTGAAGGTACCTTCACTCCACCCTTCTGACTCTGACTTCTCCTCTTCCTTTCCAGTTCTGAAGAAGAGCCTCAGCCCAAAACTCTTTTCCATCGATGCTCTCTGGCCTGCTGAGTTCCTCCAGCATTTTGTATGTGTTACTCTGGATTTCCAAAATCTGCAGACTTTCTCATGTTTAGAATATATTTACAATATTTGTAAAATATTACTGAAATACTAAATACACAACAGAAATGAATAGAACTGGATGATGGAAGAATTCTGTTGGAAGTTAAAGTATCTATCTCTAGGTCAATAAAAGCCATACATATATCTCCATCTTAGTAAGCATTGCTCACTTCTTGTCTCTTATAATCATATAGGGTGACTGCCTTTTGATCACTGGTGTATCACTCTTGCTACGGAGAGGGAAAACTCTCCTTAGCAGAGCGATCCCACCAGTGATCAAAAGACAGTCCCATCAGTCTCTCCTTCACATAGCAGAGTTCAGTTCAGTTCAGTTTCAATTTATTGTCATTTAGAAACCATAAATGCAATGCAATTAAAAAATGAGACAACATTCCTCCAGATCCCCCATCGATCAAAAGGTAGTCGCACCAGTGAGCTATCAAAAGACAGTCTCCCCTCTCCATACCAGAGCGATCACAACAGTGATCAAAAAGCAGTCTCTCCTTCACATAGCAGAGAGATCCTCCATCGATCAAAAGTCAGTCTTCTCTCTCCGTAGCAGAGCAATGCCACCAGCAATCAAAAGGCAGTCTTCCCGGAGAGGGAAAGGTCAGCCACTCTGCCCGGAGAATATTACCCAGGTTTTCTACATTTTGGGTATAGACAGACTATACACTTTCTTTTAGACATAGCTTTTTATATTCACTGTTTTTCACCCAATCTTTCTTGCAGGGGAGGGGGATTTGGAGGTCAATGTGCCTGTTCCATTTTTGTTCATTTTTTGTGCAGGGAGGAGGGATTTGGGGGTTGCAGATCGTGCTGCCATTCTTTTCTTTCTTGGTTTTGTGACTATTTGGAGAAGAAGAACTTCAGAGTTGTATACTTTTACAATGAATGAACCTTTGAACCTTTAGATCTCTCTCCAATACATGATCTATAAAGTTCATTTTAACTCAACAGAACTGTAATATATTACAACTAATGAGTTAAAACTCAAGTGATTCTCAATTCTTAAAACATCAAGGCTTGGGAAAACTATAAACATTTCAAGACACTGTTGCTAGAGCTTTTCACATTAATTGCTCAGCACGAGGTCCCAACCACACCATATCTCTAACTCGCCTTTAAACTTCTCAGACAATCAGCTGGTAAATTATTTAAACTTTAATCTTAACGATCATCCAGATATATTGTTCCCAGCTAAATATACCAAGTGCAATTAAGATTGCCTGGTTTTTTATCCAGGACTGATAAAATGTTATCAGTCCTTTTGTGCGATGGACGTTCCTTTCAGAAAAAGAAATATAATTAAACACAAACTTGAATTTCTTTTTCTAAGCGTTTGTCACTTAAAAGACCGAGTTGAAAGTTCAGAGGATGTCTTTACATTGATCCAACACTGCCTCTTAAATTTAACACATTTTTCTTCTCTATTGAAATCACTGACTTGTGGCAGTTGTATAAATTTCTTTTCAAGGCATTGTTGGCAAGAGCTGGCATTTATTGTCAAGTTGTCCTTGGGAAGATGGTGGAGGAAAAACTGCCAGGGAGTTCCAGGTTTATATCCAACTCCGATGAAGGACAGACAATACTTCTCCAAGTATTTTATGTAGAAAGGAAGGAAATATCTCCATATTAGTTGTTCTTTTCTATTTTGGTGGCAGGAACTGCATGATTTGAAGGTGCTGTAGGACAACTTTGAGACTGTGAGCTTTAGTTCTGGACACTACAGCCAGAAGAAAATCAGAACTTGTCTTATAAGAGTTTTACATGTTTCGAATAAATTCTCATCTCTTTCTTCAAACTCCAGAGAGCACAGGCTTGGTGTGCTTCAGCTCCGCACCCACCAATACACCCCCCCCCCCACCCTCCCTGCTGGAGAAACATTATACACAAAATACACAAATGGATCTGAAGCTGGAACTTCACGGGAGAACTTTCGCTATTCAAATGTCTGTAGTTCCACGTAGTTGCTCTCTGGCATCTTCTGAGGGACACTTAGGGGTGAGCAATAAATGTTCAGCAATACCTGTTGCCCCCACCCCCAATCTGCCAAGCTATGGCTCATTGATTGGTTCCCGTTCCTGGAGGATATTAAGCAACTCATTGTCACTCACAGCAAAGGGTGACCAATAGGAGGTCCTCATCAATATAACAAAGAATAGAAGTGAGAGAATTGATGAAGTCAGCTTTTAGATTAGAATCAAATATTGGGCAAATTGGAAGCTTGGTATGAAATAGCTCTTGACTGGACTAACATTCAGAGACCTCTAGACATGAGTTTGAGTTCACCAATGAGGAATTTAGATTTAGTTCAACATGTAATTAATGAACATGAAATCACCAAGGTTTCTCTCAAGTACTGCAGCTCCATCCTGAACAGATTTCCTCCAGGTGTATCTACTGAGTGAAAAGTCTTCCCAGTTTTTAGATGTCACGTTGTATTTCTTCAGGCTGATTTTGATATTATCTTTGAAGTGTTTTCTTTGCCCACCAGGGGCTTGTTGGTAGTAAAGGATCTGTTTGGGGAGATGTGAGTTCGGTATCTGGATGGCATGACCTGCCCATTGGAGTTGGTGTTGCCTTATTGTGGTGGAGGTTCTACTCACGTAGGCTAAGTGTTAGTGTGTCTATTCTTCCAGATAATCCTCAAAATCTTTCACAAGGATCTTTCCACCATCTTCGCTCTTCCAGGGATCTCAGTCGCTCTAGAAAATATCTGCCAAGAACAATCATAGTTGAGACCATGGCCATCCACATCAACAGGACTGGAATGGAAGGGGGAAGGAGCTAGAGTAAGAAGGTGGGAGGAGGGGAAGGAGTATGTGCTGGAAGGTGACGGTTGGAGTCATTTTGTGGAGAGGGAAGGTGGGTGGAGGGAAATGGGCTGAAGCAAAAGGAATCTGATAGAAGAGGTGAGTTGACCATGGGAGAAGGAACGGCACACTGAAGGGAGGTGATGGGCAGGTGAGGAGAAGGGAAGGGGCGAGATGGCAGCCAGAGTGGGGAACAGAAAAGGAAAGAAGAGGAGGGGGAGTAATTACCTTAAGTTGGAGAACTCGACGTTCATGCCATCAGATTAGAGACTGATACGTTCTTGTGTAATGCCCTGGGAAAGGTTTCACTGCTAACGTAATGGTCTGTCTGCAGAAGCAGTGTTTGGGTTATGGTTAGAGATAAAGGGTGCTTTGGAATGTGAGCCGTCCAATGAGGACAGTGTGTTTTTTTGTGTTGTGTGCCTGACAGCGGTGTGAGCGCGGGTCCTTTATTGAGTGGGAGATGAAGAGCGAAGGCACTGAGAGAACCAGTCGTAGGGTTCGACCCAGTGGGGGACCGTGATTCGATGGAGCAAGGTGCTGAGGTCTGCTGGGGATCAGTGACTATGTATGACATTTGGAGGAGTTGAGCTCCAACTTGTGCACATTTGATTGTTTAATTATTATGGGCCCTTTTTGATTTTTCTTTCTTTACTAAACCATTAGTTAAGATTCATAAATATAATTCCTTGAATCATATGCAGTGTGTTGTGTTATTTCTTGGTATTGAGTTGTAACAGGGTAGCAAACTACACAGCATCCACACAAACCAGGGTTTGGGGTGGGAGATCCACCTCAATCTCGAAGGTTTGGCGGGACTGGAGTGTGTATCCCCTAGTCAAGGAAACCAGGTGGTTTCACTTGCAATGTATTTTTCCATGTGAATTAGTTCTTACATTGGCCACCAGCAGATGGCGCCTTTTCCCTTAATAACAGCAAAGAATTTTACTGCTGATGAATTTGCTGTGATGCGGACGAAAGCCAGTCGCTTGCCTGATTTCGCACACACTGGACCCTGGAGTAGCTGGGTTGTGGACTCAGGCCCCTACTCTACAGATAAACCCAGGCTGATCTTACAGAGCGGAGCCCAGGTTGTGATGCTTTGTTGGGGTTGCTGCCAACATTTTCAGAAGAAAAGCAACATTTGGCTAGATTTTAATACATATTCTGTGACCATACAAAATGCTGGGGGATCTCAGCAGGTCAGGCAGCATCTATGGAAATGAATAAATGGTCGAGATTTTGGGCCGAGACCTTTGATCAGGACTGTTCCCAGGAAGGGACTGTTCCTAGTCCTGATGAAGGGTCTCACCCCAAAAAGTCGACTGTTTACTCTTTTTTATAGATGCTGCCTGGCCTGCTGAGTTTCTCCAGCATTTTGTGTGTGTTGCTTTGGATTTCCAGCATTTGCAGACTTTCTCATGTTTGTGATATATTCAGTGGCCACTTTACTAGGGACAGGAATGGAACCTGGTGTGGTCTTCCGCGGCTGGAGCCCATCCACTTCAAGGTTTGACGTATTGTGTGTTCGGAGTTGCTGTTCTGCACACTACTGTTGTAACACGTGGTCATTTGAGTTACTGTCACCTTCCTGTCAGCTTGTAACAGTCTGGCCATTCTCCTCTGAACTCTCATTAACAAGGCATTTTCACCCACAGAACTGCTGCTCACTGGATGTTTTTTTTTTGTTTTCAACACCATTCTCTATAAACTCTAGAGTCTGTTGTGCATGGAAATTCCAGGAGATCAGCAGTTTCTGAAATACTCAAACCATCCCTGTCTGGCAGCCACAATTATTTCAGTCAAAGTAACTTAAATCAAATTTCTTCCCCATTCTGATGTTTGGTCTGGAAAAAACAACCGAACCTCATGGCCCTGTCTGCATGCTTTTATGCATTGAGTTGCTGTCACATGATTGGTTGATTAGATATTTGCATGAACGAGCAGGTCTACCGGTGTACTTTTTAAAGTGGCCACTGACTGTACATTTGCATGTACAGTGGACTCTGGTTAGTTGGGAGATCGTTTAATCAAGGGATTCGCTTATTTGGGGGCATCTCTTAAAGAACAAAAACTGATCAAGAAAATAGCCAGGATTCCCATTGTTTATTTGGGCCAATATGCTACTTAATTGGGACAGGAGACTTGCCCAACTTGGGTCATTTGTGTGGACTTGTGTACCCATTAAACATTACACTGTGCTTAGAGTGAACAGCTTTAAATAGCATCAGTAGCATGTATTTATGTTCAAAAAGCAGTGATTTTTGTCACTGATAGTTGGTGAGAAATAAGCTGTAAGACAATTCAGAACCGTTTTGTTCACTGTGGTTTCAAGCATTCAGGCTTGGAGATGCCAGAAAAATGGACAAGAATAAAAATGAAATGATTTCACTATTTCATCAAGTTAGGAACTATGAGAATTTGAAGGTATCAACCATCATCTTGAATGCTGCAATGATGATGAAGATTTGGAGGATGCATTATATGAAGATAGTCCATTCTCTGTGCTGACTTTGTTAATTTATGGTCAATAAAAAAAAAACACGACAGCATCCGGTTGATAATTATTAGGAACTGGTACACAGTTTCATAGAACTGTAGTAGTATTGGTAGTGTTCTAATTTGTTCTGTATTTAATTTAAATACATAAATTGTTGCTCAATTCAACAGTCATTTGTCTTTTTTATAACTTATTAAACTTTTTCATGAGACTTTGGTTAATTGGGGCAGCTGTTTAATTGGACTAAGCTGTTATGGTCCCAATGTGTCCCAGCTAGCTGGAATCCACTGTATTAAGAAATTACTGTAGTGTGTTGGCGTGACATGTAACAAAAAAACGTCAACATTCAACAATTATACAGAATAGAGAATGATCTAAAAATAGTGTAAGAAGTACAGATATGGAATAAAATGTGCATAAATACATAAATGCCACCATGTATTTACAATGTAAACAGCTTTATAAAAAGCAGTTTGAAGTGTTTACTGTGCAGTGACTGAGGTAATAGACTGGCTGATCCATTGCTGAGCTAAATTAGGGCTGAAGATAGTCAGGGAGTGATACAACAGGCAAAAAGGCCCTTCAGCCCATCGAGTCTACACTGAGCATCAGCCACCCAATTACACGAATCCCAAATTAGCCGTATTTATTACATTATCATCAGCGCCCACCAGATTCTACCAGTTGAACATACATTAGTGGCAATGTACAGTGGTTGTGGGAGGAAATCAGATCAACCAGATGAATCATATGGTCACCATAAGAACATGCAAACTCCAGAGAGATAGCGTCAGGATCTGTAGTGCTGGGAGGCTGCTGCTCTACCAGCTGTGACACAGTGGTACTGTGAAAGACTTTCATTTCTAAAATACCCTACTCAAGAGATCCCAATGTTCTCCACTCCAAATTAAGTCTTGTTGCCAGTCATTTCCTACCAAGCTCCCTTGAGCTGTTTCAGAGCTGTTGATTGCTGGATTGGTATTGACCAGGAGCCCCAGAGAGAACATCTCCAAAGAGATCCAAAGGAATTCCTTGCTGCAGGTGGCTGTGGAGGCCAGGTCACTGGGTGCATTTCAGGCAGAGGTTGACGGATTCTTGACGAGTCAGGGTGTGAAGAGTTATGGGGAGAAGGCAGGGGAAATGGGGCTGAGAGGGAAAATGGATCAGCCCTGATGAAATGGCAGAGACTTGATCATCTTAAGGGATGTTTAACATCAATCCAAGGAGGTAGAAATGATCTTAGTTTAACATCTCATTGCACTGATAATGTAGAACTTCCTATAGACTTGTCAACCCAATTTGTGGAAGTTTCAGGGATGGGATTAGAACCCCTCACCCGAATCTGGATGGAGTCATGGTTTCCATGCCACGTCCATGTGGAAAGCACAGTCAGCACAGAAAGCACCTTTCTTTGGGAAAGGTGATGGAACAAGCAATGAAGGGAAGAGCGGGTCAGCAGCATGGTAAAGTAGCGGAAAGTGATGAAGGGAGAACCTAGAGTAGGGAAGGGCGGAGAGGAGGCAGGACATGGTGAGACACGAACATCCTGGAGGAGCTTAGCGGCATCTATGGACAGTCAATGTTTTGCATTGAGACCCTTCACCTAATCTAAATGATAGAGGAGAGGTTAATTCGCTCATTGTGCACCGTGTCGCATGATGTGGACAATCATGGCTTTTCCAAAACCATGATTGGCATATTTCTTCGCAGAAGTGAGTGGCAATTTTCTCCTTCTGGGCAGTGTCTTTACAAGGTGGGTGAACCCAGCCATTGTCAATACTCTTCAGAGAAAGGGAAGGGGTTTGAAGCAAGAGCTGTCAGGTGCTAGATGGATCCAGGTGAGGGGGGGGGGGGTGATGGAACGATAGGGTGCGAAGGGTGTCAGAAGCCAGACGTGATAGGTAGAAGTGTCAAAATGGCTGAAGGTGACAGAATTTAGTAGGAGAGGAAGTGGAACATGGAATAAAGGAAGGAGAGGAGAATGATCACTGCAAAAAGTTTGGACAGGGTGGGGCTGGGAAAGCGATCCCTCTTTGGAGGAGGGGGGAATCTCACGCTGGGGCAGAGGATGGAGTGCCTGGTAAAAGAGAGAGGAGGAAAATGCGAAGGAGAGGGGAGGCTTGGAGCAAAGGACCTCTGGCTGTGTCCTGTGGGTCGTCCACTCCGATGTCCGGTCACTGAGACTGTGAGTGCAGTGAGACCGAGCTCGGTTCTCTCTGGTTGTCTCCTTTAATCAGACTCTGCTGCTCTCCGGGTAGCTTAACTAATATCACTTGTGACATTCCATTTTCTCTTCCCATCCCCGCTGCTCACTTGCTCTTCCCAGAGGTGACAGTGTAAACAAACAATGTAATACGAAAGAGTTTTGGAACCTCAGTGACAACATCACCTGGCCCACCTGGGTAGACAGTGATCCTCAACTGCCTCCACCAGCTCACCTACTTGTTGGTTCATCTCTGAGCTTCATGCAGGGGCTTGGAGGACAGTTTAGCAGACTGCTTAATTAAAGGTATTCTTGGAAACACACATCAAATGCTGGAGGAATTCAGCAGGTCAAGCACCACCTCTTGTGAGTCTTGACGAAGGGTCTCGGCCCAAAATGTCGTCTGTTTATTTATCTCCACAGATGTTGCCTGAGCTGCTGGGTTCTTCCAGCGTTTTGTGTGTGTTGCTTGGGAATTAGCAGTAGACATTTTGGGCTGCGACCCATCACCAGGTCTGGAAAGGAAGGGAGCAGAAGCCAGATAATGAAGATGGTGGGGGGGGGGGGGGTGGTATAGGGGATGAAGTGAGAATCTGAGAGGTGATTGGTGGAAGAGGTAAAGACCTGAAGAAGGAGGAATCTGATAGGAGAGGAGAGGTAGGAGAAATGGAAGAGGGATACCAGAAGGCGGTGACTGATGGGCAGGTGAGCAGAAGAAAAGGGGTGAGAGCTGAGCTACAACAGGGAATAAAAAAGGAAAGAAGGGTGAAGAGAAATTACTGGAAATTTGAGAAGCTGATGTTTGTGCCGCTAGGTTGAAGGCTACCCAGATGGAATATGACGTGTTGCTCCTTCAACCTGAGAGTGGCCTCATCGTGGCAGTAGGGGAATCCATGGGCTGACATGTTCGAATGGGAAGTCAAATTAAAATAGGTAGCCACTTGTTGTGGGTGGATTCTTAGAAATCTGGGTTGCTAGCAGCGTTTAGGAACTGCCTAGATGAACAACTGTATTCTTTAGGTATTGAAGGTTCTCGACCAGGGGTTCCCAATCTGGGGACCATGGACCCCTTGCCTAATGGTATTCGTCCATGGCGCAAAAAAAGGTTGTGAACCCCTGGTGTAGACCAATGTTGGGTGATGGAGTTAATATGGAAGGACGTCCATTGGTCTGCCTGGGTGTATTGGGTTGAATGGTTTGCTTCTATGATTCTGCGATCCTATGCAAATTTAATCACGCCATTGTCGCTATGCTGGTTTCTTAAGATCATGACCCAATCCTTTACTTTCAAGGATTCTTCATCTTATGTTCTCAATGTTTTTGCTTATTTATTTATTATTATTTTTTCTTCATTTTTGCATCTGCAGAGTTTGTTGTCCTTTGCTTTCTAGTTGAACATCCTAGTTGGGTGGCCTTTCATTGATTCTGTTGTGGTTACTATTCTATAGATTTGTTGAATATGCCCAGAAGAATATGAATCTTGGGTTGTACATGGTGAGATATATGTACTTTGATAATAAATTTACTTTGAACTTTGAGCCTTCACACTGTCTCCACAAGACAGCAGACATTTCTCTTACATGTCCAATCACCCTTTTGGGAGCTCCCATTAAAACTGCTTCCAGCGTTCTTTCAAGCAGTTTGTTCTTGATCACTGAAATTCCCTGGGTGCGAAAATAATCTCTTTTTCCCCATGGTTCTTCTGTGGGTTATTTTAAATATGTGTTACTGATCCTTATGCTGCTAGGAAAGCTGCCTCTATCTGCTCTATGTAGACCCCCCAGATTTCGATTCAAGATTCATGGTTATTTTCATCATGTGCAGTGAAATGCGTTGTTGCGTTAACAACCAACACACCCGAGGGTGAGCTGGGGGCAGCCCACAAGTGTCAGTGCCAACATCGCAAGCCCACAATGCTCAGTAGTACAACAGGGGACACAGCAGGCAACAAAGCAACAAGAGCAAAACAAACCCTGTTCCCTCCCACTCATGCACATGAACAGCTCTTTAACCCCAGGACAGGCCTTCAGCCTCCAGCCTCCCCAGCTTCCAGTGGAGATGAACTTGCAGACATTGGGCTTCAGTTTCCCCTGCAAACTCCCAGAGATTCGCAGACTCAGCTCTGGCCAATGGGCCCTGGTGTTTGGACTCCAATTCGACCCCCAGGCCTTGATCCTCGGCATCAATCCCAGGACACTCCAATCACTGAACACTAGGCCTCAAATTTCAGATTTGCCAAGGATCCCAAACCCCAAACATCAGGCCTCAAACTCCAGATTTGCTGATAATGGAACCCCAAACACCAGGCCTTGAACTCTGGTCTCACCTATTCATGAATGCAAGCTTGAACAACTCTGCTAAAATATCCTAAACCTTTTCTCTTCAAAGTAAAAAACTATCACCTTCTGCCTCTGTTTCTCCCTTATTCCTGAGATCATTCTATTAAATCTCTCTGTGCCCCCAGTCCAAAACCTTGTAATTCTTTCTGAGGTGTAGAGGGATCAGAAATGTACCTCGGTGTCTCAGAGGATGTTGGATTCAAGATTCAAGATCCAAAATTCAAGATGGCTTAACATAATTTCTAGTGCACAAATGCAAAGGAGAACGAAAAAATTGTTACTCCAATCTGATAGAGCATAAAAAACACAAAGGATAAAGAACAATAATAATTAAAAAACACAATAAATATAAATACATAACATGGTTTATGATTATAGACTGATTATATGTCTATGAAGTGGCGTTAGGCTGTCCATAAGGTAACTGATGGGAAATAATGAAGAAGTGGTGGAGTTAATGGGTGGAGGTGTTGATCAGCCTTACTACCTTGAGAAAGGAATTGTTTTTGAGTCTGGTAGCCCTAATGTGGATACTACGTAGCCTCCTCCCTGATGGGAATGGGAGAAATAGTCCATGAGCAGGGGTGTGTGAGAGATCCTTCATGATTTTACTGGCTTTCTTCGGGCACTTTATGTATATAGGTCCTTGATGGCAGGTAGGCTGGTGCCAGTGATGTGTTGGGCCGTTTAGACTGTTGTAGAGTCTTCCTTTCCTCCAGAGTGTAGTTTCTGTACCAGGCAGTGATACAGCTTGTTAGGATGCTCTCTTCTGAACATCTGTAGAATGATGTGAGTATGGATGTTCAAAGTCCAGCTTTCTTTACTTACTGCCTGTTACACCGCTGGAGTTTAGGGCAGCAATGAAGGTCCTCCATCTCTGGCAGTGTTCAGGGCTTCCTTCATCATGTCAGTAGTTTCCTCTCGGTTTTCACTACTGTCAGTCATGCAAGTCACAGGTGGAGACTCAGGAATACCGTCGCTCTCAGATGTAGAAGGATTCTTCATTGTTGTTTCTGTAACAATTTTGTTTGACCATTCAGGGTTGTTAGCCCTGAACTGAACCCTCTGAACCTGCAGGGCTGGTGGACCATTCTTAGTCTGGCCTCTACCCTTTGACCTGTTTGGCATGGGTTACCATGGGTTACCCCTACCAAGAGCCAAAGCATAAATCCCGACTCCAGCCAACATAGCTCTCTGGGTCACTGAAGCACGCAAGCCTCCAAACCACAACACGGTTGTAGTCCTTTTGGAGGCCAGCTCTTTTTTAGCCTCCTCAGAAAGTAGAGGCATTTTTGAGCTTTCTTGACTGTGTAGGAATGCTAGGTATGTTATATTAGCGGTGGAATGTGTGGTAACACTTGTGGGCTGTCCACAGCACACCCTCAGGTGTGTTGGTTGTCAACGCTAATGACGTATTTCACTATACATTTCAATGCATAGGTGATAAACAAAGTTGAATCTTGAATCCTTGGGCAAGTAGTTTGCTAAATGGTCTGCATATGAAGCTCAGAGATTTATAAAGTCCAAGTATAATTATCTGCTTTTGTTCTCAATAGTTTTGACAGTATCTACACAGAAAAAGGCACACAACCCAGTATAAAATTGTGCTGAGGCCGGCTGAGTTAATGAAAGATAATGGACATACTGCTGGGCAGAGTATAAATCCAGACTGGTGGAGGAGGCAATGGGTCACAGATAGTGGAATCTGATAGGAGAGGGAGGTGGAGCATGGCATCATGTGAGGGAGGTGGGGAGGAAGAGGGAACAAGTAGATGGAGTGTGTAGGTGATGGGCAAATGGAGAGGGTAGAGGAGGCAATGGAAACATATTAATAGGGTCAAGGGAGAGTGTTGGAAAAACTGGAGGCAAAGGGACAGAAAGAGAGAGCGGTTTATGGGAGAAAAGGGACGGAGAGGGGTCAGTTTACCAGAAATGGGAGAAATCAAGTTGATTCACAAATGGGAAGGCTACATTAATGTTCCTTTAATTACTGCCTGGGTGGAAATCGTCAGGCACAGGACTAAACACAAGATATTCTGGAGATGCTGGAAATCTTGAGGAACGCACAAAATGCTGGTGGAACTCAGCAGGTCAGTCAAAGAATAAACCGTCAACATTTCGACCTGAGACCCTCAAGGAATTTCTATGGAGGGGAATAAACAGTCAATGTTTCCTAGTGCTCATGATCAGGAGTAAACTCCAAGGTTGAAAAGAACATGAATTCTTCTTTTAATCAATGCATTTGAATTCTCCAGCTTCAGGCAAACTGCTCCCCCACCCCCATCTCATTTCCGCTCTCCACTTGATGTACCCAGCCCTCGTTAGATTACAGTATCCTGCACAGTGGTAGTGTGATTAGGGCAGCACAGTAGCATAGTGGTTAGCACAACACTTTACAGTACCAGCGACCCAGGTTCAACTCCCACCACAGCCTGTAAGGAGTTTCTATGTTCTCCCTGTGACCGTGTGAGTTCCCTCCGGGTGCTCCGGTTTCCTCCCACAATCTAAAGATGTACTGATTGGTAGGTTAATTGGTGATTAAGCTAGGGTTAAATTGGGGGATTATTGGCCGGCATGGCTCAAAGGGCTGGAAGGGTCTATTCTGCACAGTATCTCAATTAATAAGTCACTTGAATTGAATATGATGTTCTCCATTGGTCGGACCTCAGGTGGCTGTAGAGGCTGATCTGGGCACAATCCTACCCCCTTTGCCACAGGACTTAATCTGGGATTACCTTAATGAGAGAACACCTGTGTGTGACTTTGTTTAATGCTGGGAGGCTGATGCATGGGCAGCCATCAAGCAGCCCCTGACAGATCGGGGTCAAAGTCAAGTTTGCAAGACAACTACTGCAGCCTTCCTATGTCTTCACTGCTGCATGTTCTTTTGAAAATTCCACCGTTGAGATCTTGGTTGGGTCTCTCTTTGCATGGAACCTCCCCCTTGACCTTACCACCATGGGCGACCCTACCAGGAGCTAAGCTCCAGGCAGTGTTGCTCTCGGGATCTTAGGAACTCATAAGCCTCTCCACAATGCCAAGGTGATGATCCTCAGAGGGAGTGTCTGTACAATCCCAGTTCCTTACCCCATCAAAATCTATCAGTTCAGTGAAATGAGTAGTTAATTATATAGCCAATCTCCTACTGCACTGTCCCATCAAACACTCTCAGGACAGGGTGTTGTGCAGAACGGTCTAAACTGGCCAGGAAGAACTACAGTCCAAAAATCAGTGAATTTGAATGAATCAAGGACAACAGTGGAAGCCAACAGATTAATTGTCCTTGTTCTTGTCATGATGTCGGAGGAATGGAGGCTGCCATTTTGTTAAGTTGCTCTGCAACCTCCATCTTGTGAACTGTTTGAGAACTGATTCTTGCTCTGGGATAATCTAATCTTGCTCTGGGATAACCCATCTAATGTGGGCACAAGGAGTTTCTGCTATAACCTGCTAAACCTGAGAACACTCTCAGATAAGCTGTGTATTGTGTAGAGTGATAGTTTTGCAGAAGTTAATCTTGTTATCTCAGCCCAATGTCTGAGTGACCTGGTTTGATTGGTTTGAACCAGAGTCTAAGAGAACGAAAGAAGTCACCCAAGACATGAAGTTGTGCATCAATAAGAAGATGTTATTGATCAGTCAGATGACCCACAGCCAAAAACACTGTAATATTGCAGAGTCAATCTCCCTCTACCCCAGGGGTTCTCAACCTTATTTATGCCATGGACCAATACCATATCCCAGAATCATCTTCATGATTCATCTCCTTTCAACCCTCTCCAATGTCAGCACATCCTTTCTTAGATAAGGGGCCCAAAACATAATGCTCTGTGAGGCCTCACCAGTACTTTATAAAGCCTCAACATTACATCCTTGTTTTTATATTCTAGTATAAATGCAGCACAGCTACCAGAAAACCATGTATTGTGAAGTTTTGTTTCACATTTATAAAGATTCCTTGAAACATAATGGAGAATGGTGACATAACAATCATAATAATGCCACTGAATTTGAGCTGTGTGTCTAAATAAGGTTAAGGGAGATTGATTGTATTGGCAATGTCAGAAATCAGTTGATAACATCATCTCCTTTTATAATTAACTTGTTTCGTTTCTCTTGTGGTATATCAGTTTTGATTGCAGTCGCTGAGGCTCTGACATATTGTGTCATTCGGCAGCGCGAATCTGGACCCTTTGGGAACCTCTCGAGCTCGGCAGTGTACCTGCGTTCTCGTTAGAGGCTGCTTCACACCTGATCCCCTGCTTCAAGCTGCCCAAGTGAGGCTGCTGCCTCTGACAGGTTGTCAGGAAGCCTGCCGAGAGCAGTGGGAGAGGGGGGCATGCTGGGTGCGTGGCTTTGAGTGACAACTGGCCAAGGTTAGCTGTAAGAACCTGTTGCGCTCCCTTCTCACTCTGGCTGCCAGCATTTCACGTACTGAAGTTGCTACGGTTTAGTTTGCATCTTTGACATTTTCCAAGGTGCTTATCAGGACTCCGAGGAACCTCAGCACTGAATCTGTGAAGCGAAGTGGAACTGTTGGCATGAGATCCGAATGGGATCTACCTTCTCCTCTGCAGAATGCAGTAGGTTTGATGTTGACAAATGGTTTGAACGTTACATCACAGTGCAGGCCCTTTTGTGCATAATGTTGTGCTGACCTTCTAACCTACACTAACAACAATCTAACCCTTCCCTCCCACATAGCCCTCCAGTTTTCTTTTATCCATGTGCCTATCTACTGTAAGAGTCTCTTAAATGTTCCTAAAGCCTCTAGTAACACCACTGGACCACTTGTACCGTGTTCCACGCACCCACCACTCTCTGCATAAAATAACTACCGTAGATTCTGTACTACAGAGCGCACCTGATTAAAAGCCGCAGGCTCTAATTTTAGAAAGAAAATCAATTTTGTACTTGTACAAGCCGCACCGGATTTTAAGCCGCAGGTGTCCCACGTTGTAATATGAGATATTTACACAGAAAGATATTACACGTGAGGATTTTTTAACTTTTAATTAAATCCGTATGGTAACATAAACAAATACATATTGCAAATGCTTTTTTTCGAACCGTGCCTGTAACACGGCTACTTTTAAATATACATACGTATCGGTAACACACAAATTACATTGCGTATACTTTTTTACTGAACAGTGCACGAACAACATTCCAATATCTCCTAACGACTGGTAAAAAAATATATACTGCAGCCTACCAGGAAAAGTTATTGATCGCCTTTAACTTAAAAGCAGCGTTCTCGCGCGGGTCTAATGTGCTCGCCCCCTCCTTTCCGTTTATCGCAAACCGGTATTTTCCCACAAGACGCGGCGAAACCGGATGTGACATCATAGCATCCCGGGATGTAGTACAGAAAACAAATATACTTAAAACACTTCTAACTTTAACTAGAAAATACTAACAAATGAATTACTAAGCGAAAATATTATAAACTAAATAACTGCCATAAAGGCAGCACAATGCTTTTCTTCGAGTGTTTTCCATGTTGATGAGGGTGAGTACAAATGACTGATTTACAATAATTTAATTGTGAAAGTGCACTTGATTTATCGTACAATTTCATTGGACCTCTGTGAACTACTCATCAATTTTATTGGTCTACTGTTACGAGGCAAAATGTTTTTGGCGGCATGAAAAAAAACCATGCATTAGCCGCACCGTAGTAAAGGCCGCAGTGTTCAAAGCTGTTCAAAGCGTGGGAAAAAAGTAGCGGCTTATAATCCGGCATCTACGGTACTTCTGACATCACCCCTATACCTCATTCCAGTCGCCTTAAAATTATTATTTATTTAGTTAGATTTACAATGCAGAACAGGCCCTTTTGTGCCACCCAGCACCCCACCGATTTAACCCTAGCCTAATCGGGGAATAATCTACAAAGACCAATTAATCTACCAACCAGTATGTGGAAACCCCCACGCGCATGGGAAGAAATGCACAAACCTGCTGGAATCGAGCTCTGAACTCCAACATCCCGAGCTGTAATAGTGTCGTGCTAATTATGCCCCCTCGTATTAGTCACTTCTGCCCTGGGGAGAAGTCTTGGGTTTTCTTGTTGCTCCTATAATGAGGGAACCAGAATGCTCCAAGTGTGGCCTAATCAGAGATTTATGGAGATGCAACATTACCTCATGGCTCTTGAACTCAATCCCTCCCAGTTTGGGCAGCAAGTATTGCTGGAGGTGCAATAGACTGTAGTTGCTGGAATCTGAAGCAACAAAGAAACAAAGTGCTGGAGGAACTCCATGGGTCAGGCAGCATCTGTGGAAGGAAATGCACAGTCAATGTTTTGGGTCAAGACCCTTCATCAGACATGATAGAGAGAGGGGTCATAACCAGGATAAAGAGGTGAGGGGACGAGGCGGAGAAAGATCTGGCAAGTTATTGATGGATCCAGGTGACATGGATGATATGCAGGTAGAGGAAGGGAGAGTGATGGAGACTGGGAAGTGATAGGTGGAGGTGCCAAAGGGCTTTGGACGGTGAAATCTGACTGCAAATGATGGAGCCAACAAAGTGAGGTAGTGTGTGTGGATGGGAACACTGAGGGGAGAAGACCCAGTGGGATGATGGGGAGATGGAATGAATGGAAGAGGGGAAGAAACCAGCGAATGGGTGTTGGGAGAACTGGGTGGATCAGAAAGAGTGAGGAAAGGGAAAGCGGGGGAGCAGGTTACAGAAGTTGAAGAATCCAGTCGTCATGCTATTGGGTAGTGAACTACACAGGCTGTCTGTGAGATTCTGTTCCTCATACTGAATTGGTATCAGTCCTCCTGCATCTGCGTGCTCAATGAGTCGTTTGACCCCAGTCATCTTAGTATGTGAGAATACCTTCCTCCTTTTAACAGGGTGGTTCAGTCCCTTTACATTCCAGCTCACGAATTTAAGTGCACTAGCCATTATCAATTACTAATGCATAAAAGGCAGCAGGCATATAAAAAGTCAAGCAGTACAATAGCAGTCTGGGAGCAGAGATGTAAACATAGATTCGTAAGGTCAAAATATAAACATGTCCTAAGCAATAAAGAGATGTTGGAACTGGAAAATCCATCCCACCCGCACAACCCAAAACTAGACGGCTACCAAAACAAGTAGCTAGCTCTACCAAAAAAATCAACCCAAATACAACTTCCAGATCTGTGTCATTAACAATAGTTCCGTATAAATACTATAGCAAATAATAACTAGTTTATGCACTAGAAAACATAACTACAGATTAGAACACCTTCTGCAGAAATATACAACTTAATACAGAGAAAATCGGAAGAAAACCAAAACTAACCTACCCGCGAAAAATTATAGAAGAATAAAGTAAGAGAAAGGGAAAAAAAAGGTAAGAAGGAAGAAGAAAAAAGAAGAGGAAGGGGAAAATTATAAATTCAAGACGAGTATTCATCAACCATTTACAGAGAAGGGAGAGAAAAATTCAGAGATTAGAAAAAAGGGGTGAAGAAAAGAAAAAGATAAAATAAATAAATATTTAAAGCAAAGGAAAAATAAATCAGCAGTTGAACTGTGAACTGACAAACAGGGAGGCCTTCACTAAAGACTTCGAACCTCCAAAACAAGTTAGAATTAGTTGTAGAACTCTGTAGGTAAAGTTATACAAGAATAAAAATAGGTTACACACACACCAAATCCCGGGAGAGATTGTCAACAGCCCTTAAAGTTTCAATGAATAATGTCTGAGTGATTCAAGTGAATTCCGAGTCCAGAGAAAGTAATTTTACTACGAGGAGTACTTATCCACCATTTTAGGAGGTCCGATCAGATTCCGAAGATGACTGGATAGCTGGAAGACTTGCCACAAACGCTTCAGCTTCCTTTGCTGATTTGAACCACTTGAATTCCCCGGTATTAAGCTTGATTCGTAGATCAGCAGGGTTACGAAGGGAAGGTTTGAAACCACGATCAAAAAGCACTTTCATTACGCCTTTAAACTCAGCGCGCGTCTTTAAGGTCTGGGGTGCAAAATCTTCCACAAAGCGAATGGTTGTATCCTGGAAAGAAAAAGAACCTCTGCGACGTGCCTCCACAATCAGACTGTGTTTTACCTGGTATTGATGGAAACACAAGATTACTGGTCGCGGGCGGGAGCCCAGAATTCCGGGGGGAACGTAAACCCTGTGTGCCCGTTCGAGCTCGGGCAGCTTCGGAAGCAAATCTTTCCCGAATAACTCACAGAGAAACTTGGCGAAAAACTTCACGGTTGGTCCCTTTTCAGTTGCCTCTGGTAATCCCAGAATTCTAATATTGCAGCTTCTACTGCGATTTTCGAGATCCACCATTTTGGAAAGAAGTTTATTAGATTTTTCCTCTAAGCTGGAACAGAGAGTCTCCAAGTATCGAACACGACTTTCTAAATCTTCGGAAGTCGAATCGATGCGAGATAAGTGTTCAGCATGTTTGTCCACTTTATCGTTGATCCGATCCAGTTTGTCTTCTAACTGTTTGAAAGCGGTTTTAAATTCCTTTAAGATTTCGTCTCGGAGCTTTCCCAGCGCAACCAGGGTCTCGTCCGATGGGGTCATAGCTTCTTTTCTCCCGGATTTAGAACTCTTGCTAGACATTGTAAGTTAGATATATTCACAGGCAAGTACGAGATACCGAAATAATTCCTAACTAAGGTTTAAAAAATGGAGACATTTAGTGCAAAGGTAGCGACAGTAACGGAACAAAAGTTCGGAGTAGCTAAACAATCGCCATCTTACCGGAAGACCCCCACCCCAGTCATCTTAAATGTCATGACATTATTGTGTCCAAGTGTTTTCCAAAAGCAGGGAATCATCTCCAGAAGCTTTCCGAATCCTCTGCTTGACTCTCCCTTTAAAGCAACAAATTGTTTTCTGACAGTTGTCAGTGATAATAAACGAGATTCTGGTCCTGGTTCGCTCTTAAAGACCTTGAAGCCAAATAGATGATGAATTCTCTCTCTATCCCTCTCCTTCTCTGCCTTTTCTGCCACTGCTTCCATGGATGATCATGAATGTCTTGAACCTTGAAAGAAAAGTGGAAGGCTATGCGTAGGGCAGTGTTACATTGATCTTGGAGTAGGTTAATGGGTTGGTACAACATCATGTGTCAAAGGGGCTGTTCTGAGCTGAACTATTCTATGTCTTAAGTTCTGTGTTCTATGTACCCTCTTCACCTTGGAACTCATTTCCTTCCCCTCTATCAAAGAAAGGCTTCTCTTGTGGTAACTCTCACAAATCCCATGATATTTCCCAAGCCCTTTGACATCTGCAGAACACTGTTGAAGACATTGCTGACACAGAAAGCCATGCAAGGCTCCTTCAGAAAGTAAGGAGGCATGGGATCCAAGGAGATCTTGCTTTGTGGATCCAGAATTAGCTTGCCCACAGAAGGCAAAGGGTGGTTGTAGATGGTTTCTATTCTGCATGGAGGTCGGTGACCAGTGGTGTTTCACAGGGATCTGTTCTGGGACCCCTCCTCCTTTTGATTTTTATAAATCACCTGGATGAAGAAGTAGAAGGGCGGGTTAGTAAGTTTGGTGATGACACAACGGTTGGGGTGTTGTGGACAGTCTGGAGGGTTTTCAGAGGTTACAGCCGGACATCGATTGGATGCAGAACTGGGCTGAGAAGTGGCAGATGGACTTCAACCCAGATAAGTGTGAAGTGATTCATTTTGGCAGGTCTAATTTGAAGACAGAATATAATATTAATGGTAAGACTCTTGGCAGTGTGGAGGATCTGAGAGATCTTGGGGTCCGTGTCCAAAGGACACTCAAAGCTGCTGTGCAGGTTGACAGTGTTGTTAAGAAGGCGTATGGTGTGTTGGCATTCATCAACCATTGGATTGATTTCAAGAGCTGTGAGGTAATGTTACAGCTATATAAGACCTTGGTCAGACCCCACTTGGAGTACTGTTTTCAGTTCTGGTCACATCACTGCAGGAAGGATGTGGATACTATAGAGAGTGTGCAGAGGAGGTTTACAAGGATGTTGCCTGGTTTGGAGGGCGTACCTTTGTGAGAATAGGTTGAGTAAACTTGGCCCTTTCTCCTTGGAGTGACGGAGGGTGAGGGGTGACCTGATAGAGGTGTATAAGATGATGAAAGGCATTGATTGTGTGGATAGCCAGAGGCTTTTTCCCAGGGATGAAGAGACTAACACAAGGGGGGCTAGTTTTAAAGTGCTTGGAAATAGGTACTGAGTCAGGGGTAAGTTTTTCACACAGGGAGTGGTGGGTACATGGAATGCATTGCCAGCGGCAGTGGTGAAAATGGATACAATAGGGTCTTTTAAGAGCCTCTTAGATAGGTACATGGAGCTTAGAAAAATAGAGGGCTATGCGCTAGGGAAATTCTAGGCATTTTCTAGAGTAGGTTACATGGTTGGTACAACATTGTGGGCCGAAGGGCCTGTTATGTGCTGTAGATTTCTGTGTTCTGTGTTTTATGTTCTAAAGTTTCCATAAATAAGAATGAGAAAACAAGGTAATATGTGTGGCTGAGGGATAATCTACCGATATCTAATGAATATTGAAAGACCTAGACAGGGTGAGCATAGAGAAAATGTGAAAATAAGTGGAGGAGACTAGGACCTTTCTAAAGTCTTCCCTTTAGAACAGAGATGAGGGGGAATATCTTTAGCCAGAGGGTGCTGAATGTGGAATTTATTGCCAAAGATGGCTGTGGAGGACAAGCCATCGTGTACAATTAAAATGTTGGTTGATGAGCTCATCATTAGTAATGGTGTCAAAGGATTCGGATCAAGGCAGGAGAATGGGGTTGAGTGAGAAAATAAATCAGCGATGATAAAATGGCAGAGTAGACTTGACTGGGCTGAATGTCTGAGTACTTCACCTACATCTTATGGTCATATGGTCTTATAATGATGAATGACACAGGACGAGCCCATCTGCTCCTCTGCAAAGTAGAGGCTGGTTCCTGTCACAGAGGATGTTATTTTACAGTGAAACAGGTTGACAGCTACAAGATTACAGCACTTTCACCATGAAACAGTTTTCCTCAGGTATAACCATTTCTATGGCATCCCTCAGTACTGACCCTCTGACAGTGAGACACTCCCTCAGTACTGTCCCTCTGACGGTGCGGCAGTCCCTCAGTACTGTCCCTCTGACAGTGAGACACTCCCTCAGTACTGTCCCTCTGATAGTGCGGCACTCCCTCAGTACTGTCCCTCTGACGGTGCGGCAGTCCCTCAGTACTGTCCCTCTAACAGTGAGACACTCCCTCAGTACTGTCCCTCTGATAGTGCGGCACTCCCTCAGTACTGTCCCTCTGACAGTGAGGCACTCCCTCCGTAGTCCCTCTGACGGTGTGACACTCCCTCAGTACTGTCCCTCTGATGGTGCGGCAGTCTCTCAGTACTGTCCCTCTGACGGTGACACTCCCTCAGTACTGTCCCTCTGACAGTGACACTCCCTCAGTACTGTCCCTCTGACAGTGAGACACTCCCTCGGTACTGTCCCTCTGACAGTGAGACTCTCCCTCAGTACTGTCCCTCTGACAGTGAGACACTCCCTCGGTACTGTCCCTCTGACAGTGAGACTCTCCCTCAGTACTGTCCCTCTGACAGTGAGACACTCCCTCGGTACTGTCCCTCTGACAGTGTGACACTTCCTCAGTACTGTCCCTCTGACAGAGTGGCACTCCCTCAGTACTGTCCCTCTGATGGTGCGACACTCCCTCAGTACTGTCCCTCTGACAGTGACACTCCCTCAGTACTGTCCCTCTGACAGTGGGGCACTCCCTCGGTACTGTCCCTCTGACAGTGAGACTCTCCCTCGGTACTGTCCCTCTGACAGTGAGACACTCCCTCGGTACTGTCCCTCAGACAGTGGGGCACTCCCTCAGTACTGTCCCTCTGACAGTGGGGCACTCCCTCGGTACTGTCCCTCTGACAGTGAGACACTCCCTTGGTACTGTCCCTCTGACAGTGTGGCACTCCCTCAGTACTGTCCCTCTGACAGTGGGGCCACTCCCTCAGACAGTGCGGCACTCCCTCAGTACTGTCCCTCTGACAGTGGGGCACTCCCTCGGTACTGTCCCTCTGACAGTGAGACACTCCCTCGGTACTGTCCCTCTGACAGTGTGACACTCCCTCAGTACTGTCCCTCTGACAGTGTGGCACTCCCTCGGTACTGTCCCTCTGACGGTGAGACTCTCCCTCGGTACTGTCCCTCTGACAGTGAGACACTCCCTCGGTACTGTCCCTCTGACAGTGAGACATTCCCTTGGTACTGTCCCTCTGACAGTGTGGCACACCCTCAGACAGTGCAGCACTCCCTCAGTACTGTCCCTCTGACAGTGGGGCACTCCCTCGGTACTGTCCCTCTGACAGTGAGACACTCCCTCGGTACTGTCCCTCTGATAGTGTGACACTCCCTCATTACTGTCCCTCTGACAGTGTGACACTCCCTCAGTACTGTCCCTCTGACAGTGCGGCACTCCCTCAGTACTGTCCCTCTGATAGTGGGGCACTCCCGGTAATGTACATCTGTTCAGCATCCCGTGTGGGATCTGCAAGTGAATGGGCTCTCTGTACATCCTGAAAAATTTCTCTGTTCACGGATGCTGCCTGACCTGCTGAGTATTTTCAGTTTTTCATATATTTCAGACTTACAGTGTCTGTGGTTTTCTTTTGTGTTGAAATTTGTATTGTCGCTGGGTTATGAGCAAATTGATTTACACTGTCACTCTTTCAACTTAAAATAATCATGTTAATTTGGAAAGACAGAGCTTAATGTGAGAAGAATTCTATCTCCCATTTGATCTGCGAGCCACAATTATGTGCAGAACAAAGCTCTTGATTCTCTAGATAATCCATCTCACTTTCCTTCCGGCAACTTTGGAAGTCAGACTTTTGTGAGGATTTGCTGATGACTGCAGAATCTTCCCAGGCTTGGGAACTTGATAGAATTTTCATTCTTTAACTAACTTTGTCACCTGTTCAAAACAATCAGAGAAAGAGGTTGCAGGAAATTAATTTCCCTAATCTTGTCTTTATCAATTGCCTTCGTTGCCACGGGGAGTTTGTTGGCTGGAGGAGAATTTCAATTGTTGGGAAGAAAAATGACAGAATATGGAGCAACTGGAAAGCTGAATCATGAATAAAACCAGACAGGGAAGTTTCAGCAGCTGAGGCGGAATCTACAGAGAGAGACAGAAGTTCCGAGGAAGAGCTATCAGCTGAAATATTAACATTGATTTTTTTCTATCTTCAGGTACTGCTAGACTCGCTGAGTGTTTTGAGTGTTTTGTTCATATTCATCATTGAGATTTAAGAACAAAGAACACAGAATGCTACAACACAGTGCAGGCTCTTCGACTCATGATATTGTGCTGACCTTACGACTTAGTCTAACCCTTCCCTCCTACATAGTCCTCTGGTTTTCTATCATCCCTGTGTCTATCTAAGAGTTTCTTAAAAGTCTGTAATGTAGAAAGCAAGAAGTTCAAAGAAAATTTATTATCAAAGTACATAAATGTTACCATATACAACCCTGAGATTCATTTTCCTGTGGGCATACTCAGCAAATCTATAGAATAGTAACTGTAACAGGATCAATGAAAGATCAACCAGAGTGCAGAAGACAACAAACTGTGCAAATGCAAATATAAGTAAATAGCAATAAATAACTAGAACATGAGAAAATGGGATAAAGAGTCCTTGAAGTGAGATCATTGGTTGTGTGAACATCTTAGTGATGGGGTAAGTGAGTGTAGTCATTGCTTTTTATTCAAGTGCCTGATGGTTGAGGGGTAGTTACTGTTGTTGAAACTGGTGGTGTTGGTGCTGGACAAGTGGGGGGAGATGAGGGTAGATGCTTTGCTGCTGCTTGTGCATGAGAGGGGGGCTTTGGAGTTCTATCATTTTTCTGTCATTCGTTGTTTGGGGTTTTCTGTTTTGTGGATGTCTGTGGAGAGTAAGAATTTCAGGTTGTATTCTGTATACATTCTCTGATATTAAATGGAACCATTGAACCATTGAGCCCCGAGGCTCTTGTACCTTCTACCTGACAGCAGTAGTGAGAAGAGAACGTGACCTGGGTGGTGGGGGTCCCTGATAATGGATGCTGCTTCCCTGTGACAGCATTTCATGTAGATGTGCTCAATGGTTGGTACTGAACTAAATCCACTACTTTCATAGGATTTTCCATTCAAAGACATTGGCGTTTCCATACCAGGCTGCAATGTAGCCAGCTAATACACTCTCCACTGCACATCTACCTATCTCTAGCACCACCCTGGCAATATGTTCCATACACCACCACTCTCTGTGTAAAGAACTTAACTCTGATATTTCCCCTGTATTTATCTCCGGTCACCTTAAAATTAAACCTCCCAGTCACCAGACTCTAGGCAGTAAATGCTCCGTCTACTTCCATCCTCTGCCTTGTATGGGCAAGTCAATTCTGAATTGATGCAGCCTCATTTTCCCTTGTTTCTATTTCACTTTGACCATTCTCTGTCTTCAGTGTGCCCGCCTCTCTGGAACAGAGTTCAGTTTTCCCTGGAGTGAAGGAGGTTGAGGGATGACTTGCTGGAGGTTTATAAGTTATGAGGGACATACACTCAGTGTACCTAATAAAATGGCCACCAAGTGTATGTTCGTGATCTTCTGCTGCTGTAGTGCATCTGCTTCGGGTTTAGACGCGATGTGCATTCAGGGATGCTCCTCTAGGCACCACTGTTGCAACACGTGGTCATTTAAGTTATTGTTGCCTTGAACCAGTCTGCCCAATCTCCTCTGACCTCTCTCATTAACAAGGCGTTTTTGCCCACAGAACTGCCGCTCACTGGATGTTTTTAGTATTTTACACCATTCTCTGTAAATTCTAGAGGCTGTTGTGTGTGAAAATCCCAGGAAATAAGCAAGTTCTAAGGTACTCAATCCACTCTGTCTGGCACCAACAATCGTCAGAGAGTCAAAGTCACTTAGATCACATTTTCTCCCCATTCTACATGTTCAGTCTGAACAACAACTGAAACTCTTGACCATGTCTGCATGCTTCCAGGGATTGAGTTGCTGCCACATGATTGGCTTATTAGATATTTGCATTAATGAGCAGGTGAACAGGTGTACCTAATAAAGTGGCCACTGAGTCTGGATAGGGTAGGAGTCACAGTCTTTATTTTAGGTTGGGGGAATTTGACACTGGAGGGCATAGGTTAAAGGTAAGAGGAGCATACTTTAAGAGGATCACACAGAGGGTGGTGGGAACCTGGCATAAACTACCAGGGGAGGTGACAGAGGTGGGTGTAATTACAACGTTTAAAAAGGTATTTGGACAAGTACACAGAATAAAATAGGATAGAACTTTATTACCATTGCTCAAGCCAGTGAGATTGCAGTGCTACACCAGTATTTGCAATGGATGCGGTACTGTATAATTAAAAATAAATAAATAAATAAAATTCCTCTGTTTACAGAATACAAGTGACTTTGATAGTCCTTAACACTCAAAGTGCATCGGCAAGTTGGGGTGTAGCATTATTCAGCCCTCAGCCCTCGAGAAGAAGCTGTTTTTTTGTCTAACTATCTTGGCAAAGATGTTTCTGTATCTCCTGCCAGATAGATATGAAATGCTGAGAGAGATTTGACCAAATGCAGGCAAATCAGATTAGCTGAGGTAGGGATTTTGGTTAATATGGATGAGGTGATCTCAAGGGCCACTTTGCAAGCTGCATAACTCTAGCAGTATCTACAGATCCTTTAATTGTAGAATGGTAATGTTCTGGAGAGCATTTTGGCTTATTGCAGTCAGGTAAGCTCTTTCAAAGAGCAAACCTGCTAAAATCTAGTTTCTTGCTCATTTCCTTAATTGCTGCAAAGCTTTCTGTATGGCACTGACTGAAAGAAGATCTGCACGACCACCAATGAACTGTCGATCAGTGGCTAATAATTCATAGGTTTTACAGACACATGCACAAGCATTTCTGCTGGTGGGACTGAGGGAGTGTCACACTGTCAGAGGGACAGTACTGAGTGAGTGTCACACCGTCAGAGGGACAGTACTGAGGGAGTGTCTCACTGTCAGAGGGACAGTACTGAGGGAGTGTCACACCGTCAGAGGGACAGTACTGAGGGAGTATCTCACCGTCAGAGGGACAGTACTGAGGGAGTGTCTCACCGTCAGAGGGACAGTATTGAGGGAGTGCCTCACTGTCAGAGGGACAGTACTGAGGGAGTGCCTCACTGTCAGAGGGACAGTATTGAGGGAGTGCCTCACTGTCAGAGGGACAGTACTGAGGGAGTGTCTCACCGTCAGAGGGACAGTACTGAGGGAGTGTCGCACCGTCAGAGGGACAGTACTGAGGGAGTGTCTCACTGTCAGAGGGACAGTACTGAGGGAGTGTCACACCATCAGAGGGACAGTACTGAGGGAGTGTCTCACCGTCAGAGGGACAGTATTGAGGGAGTGCCTCACCGTCAGAGGGACAGTACTGAACGAGTGTCACACCGTCAGAGGGACAGTACTGAGGGAGTGTCACAGCGTCAGAGGGACAGTACCGAGGGAGTGTCACACCGTCAGAGGGACAGTACCGAGGGAGTGTCTCACTGTCAGACGGACAGTACCGAGGGAGTGTCTCACTGTCAGAGGGAAGGTACTGAGGGAGTGTCTCACTGTCAGAGGGACAGTACTGAAGGAGTGCCTCACTGTCAGAGGGACAGTATTGAGGGAGTGTCTCACTGTCAGAGGGACAGTACCGAGGGAGTGTCTCACTGTCAGAGGGACAGTACCGAGGGAGTATCTCACTGTCAGAGGGACAGTACTGAAGGAGTGCCTCACTGTCAGAGGGACAGTACTGAGGGAGTGCCTCACTGTCAGACGGACAGTACTGAGGGAGTGTCACACCGTCAGAGGGACAGTACCGAGGGAGTGTCTCACTGTCAGACGGACAGTACTGAGGGAGTGTCTCACTGTCAGAGGGAAGGTACTGAGGGAGTGTCTCACTGTCAGAGGGACAGTACTGAGGGAGTGCCTCACTGTCAGAGGGACAGTACCGAGGGAGTATCTCACTGTCAGAGGGACAGTACTGAGGGAGTGTCACACTGTCAGAGGGACAGTACTGAGGGAGTGCCTCACTGTCAGACGGACAGTACTGAGGGAGTGTCTCACTGTCAGAGGGACAGTACTGAGGGAATGCCTCACTGTCAGAGGGACAGTACTGAGGGAGTGTCACACTGTCAGAGGGACAGTACTGAGGGAGTGTCTCACTGTCAGAGGGACTGTACTGAGGGAGTGTCACACTGTCAGAGGGACAGTACTGAGGGAGTGCCTCACTGTCAGACGGACAGTACTGAGGGAGTGTCACACTGTCAGAGGGACAGTACTGAGGGAGTGTCTCACTGTCAGAGGGACAGTATTGAGGGAGTGCCACATGGTCAGAGGGACAGTACTGAGGGAGTGTCTCACTGTCAGAGGGACAGTACTGAGGGAGTGTCTCACTGTCAGAGGGACAGTATTGAGGGAGTGCCACATGGTCAGAGGGACAGTACTGAGGGAGTGTCTCACTGTCAGAGGGACAGTACTGAGGGAGTGTCACACCGTCAGAGGGACAGTACTGAGGGAGTGCCGCACTGTCTGAGGGAGTGCCACACTGTCAGAGGGACAGTACTGAGGGAGTGCCACACTGTCAGAGATGCAATGCTGCCTACATACATAGTAAAGCTCCCTCTACACAGTCACATCACATGCTCTCAGGTCAGCCTGATGTGGCACGGTTGTGGAGTGGTTATCGTAATGCTCTGCAGCGCCAGTGATTGTGATTGGGCTTCAATTCTCACTGCAGTCTGTAAGGAGTTTGCACATACTCCTCGTGACTGCGAGGGCTTTCTTGAGGTCCTCTTGTTTCCCCCCACATATCAAAGATGTACGGGTTCGGGTTAGGGCTAGGAAGTTGTGGTGCATGCTGTGTTGGTGCCAGAAGTGTGCACCAGCACAATCCTTGGACTGTATTGGTTGTTGATGCAAATCATGCATTTTGCAGTATATTCTGATGTACTTGTGACTTATAAAGATAATCATGCAGAGTATGATTGTGTGCAACAGTCTGGGTTGCCAGAATCATATTGTAGGGAGCTAGACCCATTCGAACCAAGATTTTTATCTCAGCTAGATGCATGTAGCTCAGTTTGGCACTTACTTTGCTCTTTTGCTTGTTACACCTTCGATGTTTCGGGCAGAAATGAAGGTCCTCCATCTCTGGTGGTGTTCAGGGCTTCCCTCATCGTGTCAGTAGCTTCCTCTCAGTTTTCATTACTGTCAGTTATGTAAGTCCCTGGTGGAGACTCAGGAATACCATTACACTCAGCTGTAGAAGGATTCTTTATTGCTGTTTCCATAACTATTTTGCTTGACCAGTCAGGGTTGTTAGCCCTGAGCTGAACCTCTGAGGACTGGTGGAAGATTCTTAGTCTGGCCTCTACCCTTTTGGCATGGGTGACCCTACCAAGAGCTAAAGCATAAAGCCCTGACTCCAGATCGCTGAGGCACAATGACGAAGTTGTGGTCCTCTTGGAGGTGTGAAGAAGAAAGCCCTTAACACTGTCATGACAGCATTTTTTTTTAGCAGGCTTTCTTATTTTTACAAGGCGGAGTTGCTAGCTCGACGCTCAATCCAGCACGGATGGAAAGCGTGCAAGGGAGCCGGCTGGATTCGAAGTCGGGAGCCTTCACTCCGGTGCTGATGCCATTACGCTACCAGCCGGCTTGGAGGTGTGCTTGGCTCGTAGCCTTTCCTATCCATTTACCTGCCCAAAAACCTTTTTTGAAATACCTGTCCCATTCCACTGTCTGATGACTTTATATTATAAACACCCAATCCTAATTTTAATGCAACATTAAAAAAAGAGATTAAAGATTAGTTTTTTTGGGGGGGGTGGTGTGCTTGGAGAAACGATGCTGAAGATTGTAACATCAGATCAGCGAGTTGGTCTCCTGCTCTTGTGCAGGAGTGATGACTCCCTCTCTGGTGAGACGGACCTATCTGAGATACAGAAGTGCTGGTTTGTGGACTGTAGGCCGATGATGAACTCTCAATTAATGACTCTTTGGTGCTTTTCTGCTGCTGCTTGATGGTTGGGGGGCTGGTGTTTCTATTGGCACGGGTGGGGGCTGGTGCTTGTGTGAAGAGAGGGGAGAGGGGGGACTGGATGTTTCTATCATTCTACAGGGTTTGTTTCTTGGATGTCTGTGGATGGCATCTGTTTAGTCTCACGAGACGTGGATCTGCGCCTGGTAAGTCTTGCTTCAGATGTGACGCTGGAGTGTCCTCTCCAGGGTGCAGGTCTGGGCAGGGTTGTGTGGAAGACCGGCTGTTGCCCATGCAGCAAGTCTCCCCTCTCCACAACACCGATGTTGTCCAAGGGAAGGGCAAGGGCTGATACAGCTTGGCACCAGTGTCATCGCAGGAGTTGCCAGAGTGAGGTTGAAGGCAACGTTGGATTGTCTTAGGGACTCCAGCTCTGGATTTGTCCTCAGGGTTTACTACTGAAGCCTTTCCCATGATTGTGCCTGAGAGGGGGGGGGGGGGGGGGGGCAGCCCGTAAGTACCACCGTCCTTCTGCAGCCAACATCACGTGCCCACAACTTACTACCCCTAACCCGTATGCCTTTGGAATGTGGGAGGAAGCTGGAAAACTCGGAGGAGACCTACGCAGTCACGGAGAGAACGTACAAACTTGTTACAGACAGCGGCGGGAATTAAACTCTGATCAGCGATCGCTGGCGCTGTAAAGCGATTGTGCTTGCTGCTACCTTGCCGCGCTATTCTAATGTCCAGAGAGGTGGCTGGAAGGCCGTTACGGGAAGTGCAAAGTGAGTACCCGCGTTGCAAGTATCCATGGACAAGGTGGGATGCACCAAGAATTCAGAGTCCGGCTTGCAGAGCTGCTCGGAGCACTGGGTTCATTATCAATCTTTACGTGCCATCAATCACTCACTCCGCTGAAAGCTGCTCTCGGGAGCGTGGTGGCTCGTATCCCGTGGGGCAGCGGGAATCAAATGGAATCCGCTGCGCTCAGCCTGAACGTCTGAGCAATCCGCAGAGTGTAAGAGAAACCCAGTGCAGGCAGCATCTCCATGGCAACCAATTAACAAGATTGGGGAATAAGGCTCCCTGAAGGCTAAGTTCCCAGTCGTCATTACAAGAATTCGGTAAAGGTTCAGCATCATCAGGGAGTCCAAGGGTTAGGATTTAGTGTGGATAATTAATAGCTGTGAAACTTGATACTTCAGATTTTTCAAAGGGGAAAGGTAGGAAAGGGAGGCGATGGGAAGTGCCTTTTAAAGAGCTTGCGCAGGAGGGATGAGGTCAACGGCCTTGGTCCCAGTGGCGTCATATCCTGACTGCAAGGAATCAGGTGGAATGTCCATTCTGTGAAGAGAGTTGGCTGACAACCCGCCACTCGTAATTGGAGGCCTAGTGCTGGGGATGGCACGGGTAGTGTAGTAGTGGTTAATGCAATGCTCTTCAGAACCAGGGACAGGGGTTCAGTTCCTGCTGTTGCCTGTAAGGAGTTTGTATGTTCTACCTGTGACTGTGCGTGTGTTTCCTCCGGGTGCTCTGGTTTCCTCCCACAGTCCAAAGACACAATTGGTCACTTGGGTGTAATTGGACAGTGTGGACCCATTGGGTCGGAAAGGCCGGTTACTATATCCGGGGAAAAAAAAAGCAAGCAATCTGCTGGAGGAAGTGTGTGTGTGTGTGTGTGTGTGTGTGTGTGTGTGTGTGTGTGTGTGTGTGTGTGTGTGTGTGTGTGTGTGTGTGTGTGTGTGTGTGTGTGTGTGTGTGTGTGTGTGTGTGTGTGTGTGTGTGTGTGTGTGTGTGTGTGTGTGTGTGTGCGTGCGCACGCGTACATAAAACGGCATCTATCAGTCATATTAATTCTGATTCTGATTCTAGGTCCCGATAATTTTTGACATCACAGTAAGATTGTTCCTTATTTTTCCAAGTTGCTAAGAATAATGTCCCAGTATGCTCATCCTCTCCCCATAACGCAGTCCTTTGAGCCTTGGCAACATCCTCTGTTTGGCTGGTGGTGCAGTGAGATCAGCACCAGGCTCGAGAATGGAAGTTCCCGAGTTCGATCCAGTGACAGACCGCTCCTGAGTGCGCTCTCCATCCGTGCCGGGTTGATGTTGAGCTCGCAACTCGACCTCGTAAAAAAAACACTGCCACCTCCAGTTTAAATTCCCACGCGGAATATTGTGGAGGATCAAATACCCAAACCCAGATGTCCCCTGAGCTCGTTCCAGCTTAATGGAATCTTTCCTACAACAGCGCGACCCAAACTGAGCACAATATTTCAAATGTGGCCTCATCAGCACCTTGTACAACTGCAACATAACATATATACTTGATAAGCTTTGCTTTTAGTATAATGATCACAGCTCTCCATGGAACTACTAGCCCAAAGTGACCAGAAACTCATCGGCTGCTTATCAGCAAGTTCCGATCATTCGCCATTCATATAGAGACTGATACAGATATGATATATATGTTCATATATAGACACAGAGCTGTACAAGATGATAAGATGCAGAGATCAAGTAGATAGCCAGAGACTTTTTCCCAGGGCAGAAATGACTAAGATGGGAAGCCATTATGGGTGGCACAGCAGTGTAGTGGCTAGCACAACACTTTACAGTACAGGCAACTAGGGTTCAATTCCCGTCACTGCCTGTAAGGAATTTGTACTTTCTACTCGTGACCGTGTGGGTTTCCTCCGGGTGCTCCGGTTTCCTCCCACAGTCCAAAGGCAAACCGGTTGGTAGGTTAATTGGTCATTGTAAATTGTCCTGTGACGAGGCTAGGGTTAAATTAGGGATTGCAGGGCAATGTGGTTTGAAAGGCTGGAAGGGCCTGAATCTCAATAAAATAAAATAAATACTTTTCAGATGATTAGAGAAAGTATGTAGGGAATGTTAGAGATAAGATTTTGACACAGACAGTGGTGGGTAAGTGGAATGGTTGCATCACAGCCTGGTATGGAAACACCAATGCCCAAGAATGTTAAAGTCTACAAAAGGTGGAGAATGCAGCCCAGTGCATCACAGCAAAGCCCTCTCCACCACTGAGCACATCTACAAGGAATGCAACATCCATCATCAGGACCCCCACCATCCAGGCCATGCCCTCTTCTCATTGCCATCAGGAAGGAGGTGCAGGAGCCTCAGATCCCACACCACCAGGTTCAGGAACAGTTATTACCCTTCAACCATCAGACTCCTGAACCTTCTTTTGCACGCTGGTTGTTTGTCACTCATTGTGTCATGAGTTTTTCATTTACTTTATTATATTTCTTTGTTTTACGTGAATGCCCACAAGAAAATGAATCTCAGGGTTGTATATGGTGACATATGCATACTTTGATAATGAATCTACTTTGAACTTCAAACATTGTCAGGGTATTGCTAGAGGCAGGTACATTAGAGACATTTAAGCAACATAGATAGGCTCATAAAGTTCAAAGTTCAAAGTAAATTTTATTGTCAAAGTACATAAATGTCACCATTTACAACCCTGAGATTTATTTTCCTGTGGGCATACTCAGCAATCTATAGAACAGTAACTATAACAGGATCAACCAGAGTGCAGAAGACAACAAACTGTGCAAATGCAAATATAAATAAACACAAATAAATGAGGAGAACATGAGATAATGAGATAAAGAGCCCTTAAAGTGAGATCCCTGGTTATGGGAACATCTCAATGATGGAGCAAGTGAGTGTAGTTATCCCCTTTTGTTCAAGAGCCTGATGGTTGAGGGGTAGGAACTGTTCTTGATCCTGGTGGTGCAAGTCCTGAGGCTCCTGTACCTGATGGCAGCAGTGAGAAGAGAGCATGGCCTGTGTGGTGAGGAATCACTGATTACGGTTGCTGCTTTCCTACCACGTCGATGTGCTCAATAGATGGGAGGGATTTACCCATGATGGACTGAGCCGACTCCACTACCTATTGTAGTGATATGTAAGAGGTATGGAGGGATATATAGGAGGAAACGGTTAGATTGATCTTAGAATAGGTTAGAAAGTCTGCACAACAATGTGGGCCAAAGGGCCTGTATGGTGCAGTAATGTTCAATGTTCTTTCATTGCTGGGAATCTCAAACTCTCTCTTCCATACAGGGCAGTGGAGGGGAGGGGAAACAGTGGGTAGAAATTTTGGTTGATTTAAGGCCAGACTGTGGGATGGGGTAAAATGAATGGGAATCCCCAGATCCTGCCCCGCTCATTTGAAGACCCCTGAAGACATGGCCTCCTGGGGGAAGCTAAATGACAGAGAAGAGTCCTGGGAACAATTAGGGAGAACTCATCCCTGTCAAAGACAGAGTAACTGAATTGTTGTCACTGGTGACAGGTTCAGAAGACAGGCCTCTCAGCACGATAGCTTTATTCCAAACCTTTTCCGAGAATTCCCTTTACCAGCTTTCAAAGTCTTTCATGTCACTGAGAGGAGGCACTGATGTAATTCTACTTGTCCCCTGCTCCGTGGTTTCTTTTAGATCTGATGTTGTGTGGTGGCAACAAAATACGTCGGCCTTTAATATTATTCCCTCATTTTGAAAGGGGATTTTCCTAAGCTCCCTGCTGCCCTATTATCTCCTCACCAGCTAAAGCTATGAAACCCGCAGAAGGCATTCATTTGGATACTTGAGCCACAGGACATGAGAGCCGTTGATTTTGTATACATGTTTCCCGTCTAAAACTGTCACCTTGAACCAGTCTGGCCATTCTCCACTAACATCTCTCAATAACAAAGCTTTTTTGTCCCCAGAACTGGAAGGTTTTTTTTTATACATCATTCTCTGTAAACTCTAGAGACTGTTGTGGGTGAAATTCCCAGGAGATCAGCAGAATCTGAGATACTCAAACCACACTGTCTGGCACCAACAATCGTCCCACAGTCAAAGTCACCAAGATCACATTCTCCCCCCATTCTGATGTCTGGCCTGACAACAACTGAACCTCTTGACCATGTCTGCATGCTTTTATGCATCGAGTTGCTGCCACGTGATTGGCTGATCAGATATTTGTATCAATGAGCAGGTGTACCTAATAAAGTGGCCACTGAGTGTTTATTGAAACATAGCAGTGAAATGTGTCATTTGTGTTAGCATTAACACAACTTAAGGGTGCGTTGGGGGCATCCCACTAGTGTTGCCATTCATTCCAGTGACAACATAGCATACCCACAATGCTTCGCAGAACACAACAGAAAACCAATCCCCTTTCCTCCCTCCCGTGCACATACAGAGTCTTCTAATCCCCTGGTCGGACTGTTTCCAGCCTCCAGCCTCCAGCGGTCTCACCGATTCCCAGACAATGAGCTTCACCTTTCCCAGTGGATCACTGACTCAGGGCTTTTGATCGACTTTTGGGTTTCATTCTCTGGTCTTCATTCACCAATAATGATGTATTAGGACCATGAACTCCAGGTCTTGACTCCAGACTTGCCGATGACTGGACCCCAAACATTAGGCCTCAAACTATAGTCTTGTCGGTCCGTGTACTTGCCATCGCCTGTGCCTCCTGCCTGCACGTACTGTAAGATATACTGAAATGCTTGTCTTGCATACTGTTCGTACAGATCAAATCATTACACAGTGCATTGAGCTAGAATGAGGTAAAACCAGTAACATTGCAGAATAAAGCGTAACAGCTACAGGGAAAGTGCAGTGTAGGTAAACAAAGTGCAAGATCATAACGAGATCAATTATCAGACCAAGATCATTATAGGAAGGATGTGGAAGCTATGGAGAGGGTGCAGAGGAGATTCACCAGGATGCTGCCTGGATTGGAAAACAAGTTTTCTGAGGCAAGTTTAGCAGAGCTGGGACTTTTCTCTTTGGAGCGTAGAAGGATGAGAGGGGACTTGATAAAGGTCTACAAGATTATGAGAGGCATAGATAGGGTGGATAGCCAGTACCTGTTTCCCAGGGCACGAATAGCAAACACCAGAGGGTGTATGTACAAAGTTAAGGGAGAGAAGTTTAGGGGAGACATCAGCGTTAAGTTTTTTACACAGAGGGTAATGGGTGCCTGGAATGACTTGCCAGGGATGGTGGTGGAGGCTAAAACATTAGGGGTATTTAAGAGCCTCTTGGACAGCCACATGGATGAAAGAAAAATAGAGGATTACAGGGTAGTGTGGGTTTAGTACTATTTTTTAAGGAATATATGGGTCGGCACAACATTGAAGGCTGAAGGGCCTGTACTGTGCTGTAGTATTCTAGTGTTCTAGATTTCATGTTATTGAGGTCTGTTCAAGAGTCTGATGACAGTGAGACAGAAACTCTCCTTGAGCCTGGTGAGATGAGCTTTCAGGCTTTTGTATCTTGTGCTTGATGGGAGACGGGAGAAGAGAGAAGGTGCGGGGTGAGTGGGGGTCTTTGATTCTGCTGGCTGCTTGACTGAGACACTGAGAAGTGTAGACGGAGTCCATAGAGGGGAGGCTGGTTCCTGTGATGAGCTGAGCTGCACCCACGACTCTCTGCAGTTCCTTGCGGTCGCGTGTACAAAGCTGTTGTACATCCAGACAGCATGCTTCCTATGGTGCATCGATAAAAGTTGGCCAGGGTCACCGAGGACATGCTGAATTTCTTTTGCCTCCTGAGGAAGTAGAGGTGTTGGTGGGCTTCCTTGGTCGTGACATCAACGTGGTTGGAGCAGGACAGTCGATTGATGACATTCGCACCGAGGAACTTGCAGCCTTCACCCCTCTCAATCTCAGCAGCTTTGATGTAGACAGGTCTATGCCTTTCCGATGTCAATGACCAGCTCTTTTCTTTTGTGAACACTGAGGAAAAGATGATTGTCCTTTCCAGTAGAGCTGCCATTGAATCACTGGGCTGATTAAACAGCGAATTCCATGGACAATAGGAATGAAACTTGAGGTGGAAAATTTAGTGAGACTTAGGTAAAGAACAAGTGACTGGGGTTAATTGGAAAACTCTTTCCTAGAACTGGGAAGTAACACACTTAAAGTGCTAGAGCAAACAATCAACATTTCGGGCCGAGACCCTGCATCAGGATTGGGACTTAGTTTAGCGAATACCATTGTTTTCACACTGACAGACCATAAGATATAGGAGCAGAACTAGGCCATTCAGCCCATCAAATCAGCTCTACTATTCCATCATGGCTGATTTTTTATCCCTCTCAACTGCATTCCCTTGTCTTCTCTCTGTAATATTTGATGTCTTTACTATTAAACTCAGCTATAAATATACCCGATAAATTGGCCTCCACAATGATGTTTGCCTCTGTGGCAATGATGTTTTACAGATTCACCACCCTCTGGATAGAGGAATTCCTCCTCATCTTTTTTTCTAAAAGGATATCCCTCTATTCAGAGGCTGTGCCCTCTGGTCCCAGACTCCTCCACTATCAGAAGCATCCTCTCCACATCCAGTCTATCTAGGTTTTTTTTTATATTCGATAGATTTCAATCAGGGCCCCTGACATTCTTTTAAACACCAGTGAGTACAGGCCCAGAACAATCAAACTCTCCTCATACATTAACCCTTTCATTCACGGGATCATTCTTGTGAACCTCCTCTGGAACCCTTTCTAATGCCAGCACATCTTCTCTTAGATGTGGGGCCCGAAACTGCTCACAATGCTCCAAGTGCAGTCTAAGCACTGCCTTATAAAGCCTCAGCATCACATCCTTGCTTTTATATTTCAAATCTCTTGAAATGAATGCTAATTCAGTGGGTAAGATAATTTGAAACGCTTTGATATGTCGGTCACGACACATAATGTAAGAATAATATTATCTGACAGTGACTTCCCAATGGGTCCTTAGGCAGAGGAGGTTTACATTGGCAGAGCTGGTTGTGTATAATCTGCACACCACGATGTAATCGGGAGATAAGAAATGGAGCTCGGTTACAACACTGAGAGAGGTATTGGTACCATTATCCTTACCTTACTGACCATTATGCCACTGGCGTTTAGGGCAGCAGTGAAGGTCCTCCATCCCTTTCACATACAGCTATAGAAGGATTCTTTGTTGCTGCTTCTGTAACAATTTTATTTTACCCCTCAGGGTTATTAGCCTTGAGTTGAAGCCCTGAACCTGGAGAACCAGTGGACCACTTATAGTCTAACCTTTACCTTTTGACCTTTAGGTGACCCTACCAAGAGCCATAGTACAGGGCCCTGACTCCAGCCAATGTAGCTCTCCGGGTCATTGAGGCACACAAGCCTACAACCCCTATGTCTAGGTTGCAGTTCTCTCGGAGGATTGGTACCACTATATCATCAATAAATTGAAGAGCACACATTCCATTTTACATCAGTCTAATTTATCAGAATAGGAAATGATAAACCATCTGTGCTCCTTTGCCGAATGGAGCTAAAGATGGCACCAGAGGGCAAGTTCTTCCAGTTCATCTGCAAAACAGTTTAAATGCTTCTCTTTAAGGTCCCTTTTTTCCCTTTACAATGTGGCTGGGGTTCTGTCAGAGTCCATGATCTACAGCTGCACTCAAACCGCGGTTCTTCACAGTGGTGCGTTCCCACTCTCAGAGCTCGCTGAGCAGCCTTGCGTTTTCGATATCCTCAGGAGCGGCCCGGAAGATGTGCACCTTCAGGGTGCAGCCCTGTGATTCCTCGCCGGCATTGCCGACTGAAGCACCGCAGCAGATTGAAACATCGAGAGGGCAGTGCATGCTGCGGTCGAAATAAGCGACTGTAACACTGGAATAGCAAGTTGTTGGTCTCCCTCTTGTTGTGGCAGGAGCGGTATCTCTCTCTCCTTCAAAAGTGAGGAAGAGAGCCTGTGGGTTGTCGATGGGATGGGATAAACAGTAGTTTTTTGATGGACCCTAGCTCATGGTCTCTCTGGGGGCTTTGTTATTGCTTGTATGGTGGGTGGTGGAGGGAGCTAATGCTTTTTGATGAGGCAGGGGAGGGGTAGGGTTGTTGCCTCATCTCTGTTCTAATGGATGTCCCTCTATTCTGAGGCTGTCTTCTCTGGCTTTAGACTCCCCCACCACAGGAAACATCCTCACCACATCCACCCTATCGATGCCTTTTAATGAGATTTCAATGTTTTTAATGAGTTTTCAATGAGATATCCCTTCATTCTTCTGAATTCCAGTGAGTAGAAGCCCAGATTCATCAGTTGGTCCTCACATGACAAACCTTTTAATCTTGGAGTCATTTTTGTGAACTGTCTTTGAATCTTCTCCAATGTCAGTACACTCTTTTTTAGATGAGGTGCTCAAAACTGCTCACAGTACTCCAAGTGATGCCTTATCAGTGCCTTATAAAGCCTTATAAAGCCTGAACATTAAATCCTTGCTCTTCAATGCGAGGACAACAGTGTTAACCAAAAATTGAGATAGAAGTCTCCTACAAACAGTAAAGCGTTTCTGAATATAGCATCCAATCGTCTGGAAATCTGATGTTCACTCACTAGATTGGAACATCAGCTGAGAGTTCAGGGTGCAGACAGAGGATGAACTCTGAGCTGGGTGCAAATTAGAGACTAAGTGAGTGGTCTAAGCCATGACTGGGATTAAGAGCAGAATTATTTGGCCCATCAACTCTGCTCCGCTGTTCAATCATGGCTGATTTATTTTCCCTCTCAACCCAGCTTTCCTGCCTTCTCCTTGACTAATCAAGAACCTATTATCCACCGCTTTAAATATACCCAATGACTTGGCCTCCACAGCCACCTGTGGCAAAAAAATTCCGCAGATTCACCACCCTCTGGCTGAAGATATTCCTCCTCAGCTCTGCTCTAAGTGGATATCCTCCTATTCTGAGGCTGTGCCCGCTGGTCACAGACTCTCCCACTATTAAAAAGATCCTCTGCAGGTCCACTCTATCTTGGCCTTTCAGTATTTGGTAGGTTTCAAAAAGATCCCCCTCTTTTTCCAATCTCCAGTAAGTACAGTCCCAGATCCATTAAATGCTCCTCACACATGAAACTTTCATTAATGTGTGAGCAGTGTTAAATAGATGTCGTAAACCTCTCCGATGCCAGAACCTCTTCTCTTAGCTAAGGGGCACAAAACTGCTCATAGTACTCCAAGTGTGTTTGGACCAATGCCTCACCATTACATTCTGCTTTTATGTGGCCTTTTGTGCTGAGTGTGGTTGATCCCAGCATTTCTGTGTAAGGCTCCATCTGAGGTTCTGAGATGCCTTTTAACTCTTTGTGGAAAATCTTTCTCGAATATCCAAGTACTCTGTGTGTGTTTGTGTGTGTGTGTGAGCAATATCTCTTTCTTACACTGATGCACCATCAATAACTCTCGGAAAGTGGAAGTGAACGATAGGCTTTTATTAGCACCAAAAAGGGAGCACGACATCTCGGAGACTGAGGGAGGAGCAGTGCCCCAATCGCCTTTATACAGGGGTCTGTGGGAGGAGCTGCAGGAGCAGTCAGTAGAGGGGCGTGTCCAGACAGGTATACATAGTTTACCACACACACACACACACAAACACACACAGCTGAGAAACAGTTACACTCAGATATCCTGTTGACACGAATGAACAGTCCTACATTGTCAATGTGGAACAGGGGGCAAATTTGTAAATCCGGTGGGAGCAAAGGATGTTGGGAATGGCGAAGGAGGAGCACTGTGGGAGGGTGTGGGTTAAGAGACAGAGAAGCGCCAGGGGCGTTGGGTGGTGTGAGACACCAGACAAGGTCATTTGGTTCCAAACAATTGGTTTATAGATCGTTACAGGATGTCTGTCTGATGCTTCCCACTCTCTCGCCTCCCCCTTCCACTTTTTCCAAACATGATTCCGCTCTCCCTGTCCCCTTCCCATCTCAATCCACAATAGAGACCCATATCAGAATCAGGTTTATCATCACTCACATATGTCATGAAATTTGTTTTTTTTTTGCAGCAGTACAGTGCAATACATAAAATTACTACAGTACTGTGCAAAAGTATTAGGCACCCTAGCTATATATATGTCCCTAAGACTTTTGCACAGTTCTGTATACAAATCATACAAGGCAGAACCCTATATAGATACTGAACAGACACACACGTATATGTTCTAGCATAAATAGATAAGACACTTACATACATCCATAAACATATGAACACACAGCATTATATACAAGAATATACATGCTTGTATAAACATGTAAACACAGGTTTGGACACAGGCACAGAGAGCCACATATACCCATTCACAGATGCATGCATGTATGCACAGATATTCAGATGCACAGAGGTAAGTCTGCGTCACACACATGCAAACACACGAGCAGCTACGCACGTATACATTCAAGCATACCGGAGACTCACAAACACGTGCACACCTCTGGATATCAGGGCCCTTTAGTCGAGATACAAAACCTGTTTTGCACTTGAAAAAGACATCGAATTTTCATGAACCTGCATTTGAAATTCTAATTGCAACTATTTCTGACCGGGGGCTATTTTAATCCTTTTTTTCCTGTTGTGAATAGGGGTGCGGAGAATGAAAGGGACCGTAGAATATATGAATAGTGGAATATTGAGAGTCGGAGGCAAACCGGATACCACTTACTCACCGCGAGCACAGTCCTCATAAAAATACAGCCCTTTCATCACACGCCTCATCTCCATTCCTCAGTTGTGCTTTATATATTTTTTTCTCTGATACCAATGATATTTAACGAGATTATTCAGACTCACAGTCCAGGACTTTGAAGAATCCAGGGATTAGAGGAGTTTTGCAGAGAATCGGGTGTTTTGATTTCTGGTCAGAGATCAGAGCAGAGTTTATAACTTCATCCTTTTATCTTTCATTAATTAAAGGTGACTGTTTTATTGAGTGTACATAATCGCCATGAATGGGGAGAAATGGATGAAAAGAGATATACTCTTGATTTTGTTAAAGGAGATTTTTGTTATTTATTCAAGGTAGATGGGCTCCATTTATGGCCCACCCCTTGGGAAGGAGAGCAGCCATTTTGAACTGCAGTAGGTGCTGCTGGGGAGGATACAGTATTCTGTATTTAAAACCCCGAATGATGAAGGAAATGTGTCATATTTCCTTTTCTGTACTGTGTGCAACTTAGAGGGAGCCACCCCACAATGATGGTGTTGTCTTTCCAGTTCTGGACTGTGTGCGACTTGGAGACAGTCAGTAGGAAGTGGACTTCCCATGTGCCTCTGACCTTCCTGGTGGCAGAGCCCGTGGACTGGTGTGCTGCTGTACGGGTGAGTGACTGTAGAGCATTTTGTAGACAGCGTACATGACCGTCACTGTGACCAGAAATGGAAGGAGTGAATGCTTGTGGGGTGGGGGAGGGGTGTGAGGGGTAGAGGGAATACTAATCAAGTGGGTTGTTCCTTCTTGGATGTTGAGCTTCTAGAGAGTTGTTAGAATTTCACTCATATAGTTAGGTACAGTGTTCCACCACACTCCTGACCGGTACCTTGTAGTTGCTAGGTCAGTTTTGGGTGTTTGGGAAATGAGCCACTGGCTGTAAGATGTTCAGTGTCTCTTGTATCCACAGTACATAGATAGGTTGTCCATAAGACCATAAGACATCATCACCATCATCATCATCATCATCATCATTCTCATCATCCTCCTCCTCATCATCATCACCACCATCATAATTACCATCTTCATCACCATCATCAATGTACCATGTTGTATGAGGTGAGCGATCATGGTCTTCCATCTGTCTTTAACCTGCTTACTCTTTTCTCTATCCATGACCATGACTCCTGTTGGCAAATTTTTCTACAGAAGTGGTTTGCCATTGCCTTCTTCTTGGCAGTATCTTTACAAGATTATCAATACTCTTCAGAGATTGTCTGCCTGGCATCAGTGGTCACATAACCAGCACGTGATGTGCACCAGCTGCTCATATGACCATCCACCACCTGCTCCCGTGGCTTCATGTGACCCTGATTGAGGGCTAAGCAGGTGCCACTCCTTGCCCAAAGGTGACCTGCAGGCTAGTAGAGGGATAGAGCACCTTACGTCTCCTTTGCTAGAGATATATCTCCACCCAGCCACCCCATACAACATAGAAACAGAATTAGACCACTCAGCCCATTGGGTCTGCTCCACCGTTCCATCATGGCTGATTTATTATCCCTCTCAACCTCATTCTCCTGCTTTTTTTCGGTAAACTTTGGCACCCAAACTAATCAAGAACCTTTCAACCTCTCCTTTAAATATGCTCAATGACTTGGCTTCCACAGCTCTCTATGGCAACAAATTCTACAAGTTCACTGCTCTCTGGCTAAAGAAATTCCTTCTCAGCACTGTCCTAAATAGAAATCCCTCTATTCTGAGGCCATGCCCTCTGGTCATAGACTCACTCACTATGGGGAGCATTCTCTCCATATACACACTTCCAATATTTGATAGATTTCAATGAGATTTCCCTTTATTCTTCTGAACTCCAGTTATTCAGGCCCAAAAGCTCCCATATGTTAACACTTCCATTCCCAGAATCATTTTTGTGAAACTCCTCTGGAGCTTCTCCAATGCCAACACACCTTTTCCTAGATAAGGGGCTCACAATATTCCAAATGCAGTCTAACCAGCATCATATCCTTGCTTTTATATTCTAGTTCTCTTGAAATGAATGGCAACATTGCATTTGTCTTCCTTACCACCGACTCAACCTGCAAGTTAACCTTTAGGAAAACCTACACAAGGATTCCAAAGTCCTTTGGCACCTCTGATCTGTGTATTTTCTCCATGTTAAGAAAATTGTCTATGCCTTTATTCCTTGACCATACACTTCCCTGCAGTCTATTACCTCTTCCACTTCTTTCCCTATTTACCCAATCTGCCCAAGTCCTCCTGCAGAGTTCCTGCTTCCTGAACATTACCTGCCCCTCCACCTATCTTTTTATCATCTGCAAACACAGCCATAATTCTGTCATCCAAATTGCGGACATAAAACGTGAAAATTAGCGGTCCCAATACTGATCCCTGCAGAACACCACTTGTAACTGGCGGCCAACCAGAATAGCCTCCCTTTATCCCCACTACTTGCCTATTGTCAGTCAGCCAATATTCTATCCATGCTAGTATCTTTCCCGTAATATCATGGGTTCATGTATGGCACCTTTTCAAAAAGCTCAGAAAATCCAATAGGTTCAGCAGGTACATTTAATGCCGGAGAAATGCGTACAATATAAAGAGAAAAAAAATTCTTTTTCTTCACAAGTAAACAACATCCGCTGATTCTACTTTGTCTATCGGGCCTGTTACCGGTACTTTCTCAAAGAATTCCAACAGATTTGTCAGACAAGATTTCCCTTTAAGGAAACTATGTTGACTTTAGTCTATATTATCATGCACCTCCAAGTACCCTGAAACCTCATCCTTAATAGTGGACTCCAACATCTTCCCAACCACTGAAGTCAAGCTAACTGGCCTATAATTTCCTTTCTCCTGCCTCCTTCCCTTCTTAAAGAATGGAGTGACATTTACAATTTTTCAGTCCTCTGGAACCACTCCAGAATATATATGTGTGTGTGTGTGTGTGTGTGTGTGTGTGTGTGTGTGTGTGTGTGTGTGTGTGTGTGTGTGTGTGTGTGTGTGTGTGTGTGTGTGTGTGTGTGTGTGTGTGTGTGTGTGTGTGGTCTTGGTCCAAAATGCAGACTGTTTATTAATTTCCATAGATGCTGCTCGATCTGCTGAATTCCTCCAGCATTTTTGTGCGTGTTGCTGTGTGATGTGTTGTTATATTATGTACCTCAGTTTGTGTGTGTGTGTGTGTGTGTGTGTGTGTGTTTGTCCCCTGTTTTTGAGTGTGTGGGGGTGTGACATTGATTGAAGGTTCTATGAGCCGACTGCTGTGAGCTCCCAGTGTGTACCAGACGGTGAAAGACCTCCCGTTAGCTCAGTTAACTGATGAAACAGAAACTCATTCCGTCCTACAATGAGGCTGCCCTGGGCCCTGAATTGTTGTCTGCGGCGAATTCCTACGGATAACCACCTGCTGTTGGAACAGGGGAGGGCTGGCGGCTGTGTGGCCCAGGCACGCGGATGAGAACTGATGAAAAGAACGGGCTCCCGGAGACGAGGGGGCAGAGGGACGTCCGCGGTGAAACCAGCGGCCGGCCAGCCAGCAGGCCCAACAGGGTGTGGCGTCTGTGAGGCACGGTGGGGGGGGGGGGGGAGACTTGTGGGCGTGCAATGGGATTGGCAGCGTGATTTGAATCACAGATGAGACAGGCAGACAGGCAGGGAAACAAGGAGTGACAGGAACTGCCAGAGTGTGCCGCATAATGACAGAAGCAAATGACAAGAGGCAGAAGGGGGCAAAGGGATGATTTAAATGAACGGGGGGCCCTACGCAGGAAGCTTGCTAACACCATATGGTGGTTGTCAGTTATCATTCCGGTGCCTGTGTGATGGTGTAACGGAGAGAAACTTGACTTTCTCCACACAGCCTTCCACGTGTCCTGTGTCCAGTAGTGCACGGTACTGTCTCCACGCCTGGACGGAGTCAGGTGCACAGTGTCACTATCTCCATGCGTCTCCACAGACGGTGGAGGGGAGATGAAGTGACCGATTCCATCTCACGCGGCTACCAAATATTTCACGTCCACTGCTTGCGGGAGGGCAGGGAAAATGTTTCCAGTGGTCTGTGGAGGTCAGTTATAATTCCTCAACCATAGAGTCATAGTGTCATAGATATAGAACAATACAGCGTGGATTCAGGCCCTTCAGCCCAACGATTCCATGCCGACCCCTTGTCCACCTAGCAACTTCCTGCATTCAGCCCCTATCCTTCAAGACTCCTTCCCTAATGTACCTATCCAAAGTTCAAAGTTCAAACTAAGTTTATTATCAAAGTATTTATAAATCACCATACACAACCTTGAGATTCATTTTCTTGTGGGCATTCACAGTAGATACAAAGGAACCCGATAGAATCAATGAAAAACTGCACACAAGCAAAGACAGACCAATGTGCAAAAAAGACAAATTGTGCAGAGTAGATAAATAACTAAATAACAAATAATATTGAGAACTTGTGTTGTAGAGTCCTTGAAAGCGAGTCCAGAGGATGTGAAATCAGTGTTGAGGTGAGTGAAGTTATCCATGCTGGTTCAGGAGCCAGATGGTTGAAGAACATAAAACATAGAAATCGACAGCATATTACAGGCCCTTTGGCCCATAATGTTGTTCCAACCATGTAACCTTCTCTAGTAATTGCCTAGAATTACCCTACTGCACAGCCCTCTATTTTTCTAAGCTCTATGTGCCTGTCTAAGAGTCTCTTAAAAGACCCTATTGTATCCGCCTCTATCATCATCGCTGGCGATGCATTCCATGCACCCACCACTCTCTGTGTGAAAAACTTACCTCTGACATCCCCCTTGTACCTACTTCCAAGCTCCTTAAAACTATTCTCCCCTGTGTTAGCCATTTCAGCCCTGGAAAAAGCCTCTGGCTATCCACATGATCAATGACTCTCATCATCTTATACACCTCTATCAGGTTACCTTTCAGCCTCCATCATTCCAAGGAGAAAAGACCAGGTTCATTCAACCTATTCTCATAAGGCAACGTCCTTGTAGATCTCCTCTGCATCTCTCTATAGTATCCATATCCTTCCTGTAGTGAAGTGACCAGAACTGAGCACAGTACTCCAAGTGTAACAACACCTCATAGCTCTTGATCTCAAAGAGTAACAACTGTTCCTGAACCTGGTGATGTGAGACCTCAGGCTCCCGTACCTCCTTCCCAATGGCAGCAGCAGAGAAGACAAGTGCTTCTTAAATGGTTCTATTATGTCAGGTTCAAGCACTTCCTCCGCCAATCCAGAAAGCCCGTAGCCTTTGTCAAAGGTGGAGACCAACCATAGCCTTATTCCAGATCATGGGCAGGCTTGCTCACCGTGGCGTCTGACTGGCAGCTGGAAGTCGATCTGGGCAAGCAGTTAAATTTCCCTGACATCATCGCATTATCATCCCTGAGGCCCGACATGGTCATTCTGTCAGAAACCTCGAAGCAGAAGGTCGTGGTAGAACTGGCAGCGCCTTGGGAAGATCAGATTGAGGAGGTGTTTGAGCGTAAGAAAGCCGAATACCAGGATCTGGTAGAACAGTGCCAGAGACAGGTGGAGGGCATAATATGAGCCTATAGAGGTGGGGTTTAGAGGTTTTGCTGGCTGCTCACTGTGTAGAGCCTACTTGGCATTACGGGGACTGCAAAGAAAGGAGCCATCAGCACCGTCACAGAGGCTGCTGAGCAAACCTCCAGACGGCTATGGATTGAGGTTTTTTTTGTGTGGTTGGGCCATGTTTAATCTCAGTCTTTAGCATTCAAAGGCTCTGTATATACAAACGTTTGTATAAAAATGCTATGTTTCCTCAACACCTTTGAAGCTTGATAAACTTTCAACGTGTCTCTAACATGTGTCAACTCATCAGTCTGTGACCCTACTTCAACAACTTTTCAACTGAAATTGTAGATACACTAACAGCGTATCTCAGAATTGAAGGAAGTAGGCTTCCTCGATGACTGACCTGATGAAGACCAAGGTGAAAGAGCAGATGGCAGCAATGCTTATGCAACAGTACAATGACTAAAGCACAAATCTTTGTAAACATTAACCATGTGTAAGAGGGGCGGGTAAGCAAATTGTACAGCGACTGTATTGTTCCAGACTGAGCTCAGCTCAATCAGATAGTCTCAGTTCAAAAAGAAAAGAGAAATTGTGACCCGTGGACCAAGGTTGCTGGAACACAAGCCAGGACCTGATAAGCCCTAGCTGGGTCACCTGGGCGAGAGTGTCTGATGTGGAAAGACCAGATGACCCCTTAGGTTACACCACTCATAATGTGTCCTAGAGCATCCTAGGATGTATCTCAGCACCTTCAGGCAGCTCGTTCTATATACTCAATCACCTTCGCCACCAGTGACGTTTACAAAAAGGTTGCAGCTAGTGGGAGCTGGCCGTGCTTGAATTGGTTGTCGACTGTACTTCCTAAGAAGGTTGGCGTCATTCAATGTCTGTAGTGAGATGCTGAAGATGTTCTATAGGTCAGTTGTGGAGAGCACCCTCTTCTTTGTGGTGGCGTGTTGGGGAGGAAGCATTAAGAAGAGGGACGCCTCACGTCTTAATAAGCTGGTAAGGAAGGCGGGCTCTGTCGTGGGCAAAGTACTGGAGAGTTTAACATCGGTAGCTGAGCAAAGGGCGCTGAGTAGGCTACGGTCAATTATGGATAACTCTGAACATCCTCTACATAGCACCATCCAGAGACAGAGAAGCAGTTTCAGCGACAGGTTACTATCGATGCAATGCTCCTCAGACAGGATGAAGAGGTCAATACTCCCCAATGCCATTAGGCTTTACAATTCTACCGCCAGGACTTAAGAACTTTTTAAAAGCTATTATTAATGCTTTTTGAGATGGTGATTTAGATGCATATCATATTTTTTTTTTACTGAGTTAAGTATTGTATGTAATTAGTTCTGCTACAACAAGTGTATGGGACATTGGAAAAAAAGTTGAATTTCCCCATGGGGATGAATAAAGTATCTATCTATCTATCTATCTCCCTCATTACAGCAACAACATTTCAGGAGTAATATATTAGTTGCAGGGTGTTCTGTGACTGTCTTAGTGTCAATATCAACTGTTTTCAAGAGTCAAGGTTCAAGATTACTATACTTAATGTCATTTCCTGTACACAAGTGTAAAGGAGAAAAAAATAATTGTTTCTTCAGATCTGATGCAGCACAAAAAAATACAGTAAGATAAAGAACCCAATATATAAGATATGAGGGGTGATTGATAAGTTCGTGGCCTAAGGTAGAAGGAGTCAATTTTAGAAAACCTAGCACATTTATTTTTAAGCATAGTCCCCTCCTACATTTACACACTCAGTCCAGCGGTCATGGAGCATACGGATCTTGGACCTCCAGAAAGAGTCCACAGCAGGGGTGATTGATAAGTTTGTGGCCTAAGGTAGAAGGAGATGAGTTATACAGCTCTTGTTACATGTAAGTGCAGTTCAACTCTGAGTGATTATGCAGAAAGTTTGAAGTTAATAACTCATCAGTTAATAACTCGTCAGGGTGATTGATAAGTTCGTGGCCTAGGGTAGAAGATGAGTTGGGCCACAAACTTATCAATCACCTCTCGTAGCTTATATACATAGGTTGATTGCATGTCCATAAGGTGATGTTAGGGACAGGGGTTCCCAACCTTTTTTATGCCATGGACCCCTACCATTTACGGAGGGGTCAGTGGACCCCAGGTTGGGAACCTCTGTAGGTACAGGAGTGTCTGTACATAGTAGTGATGGTTGGGGGTGTGGAGGGGTGGGTTAGTAGGTGGAGGTGTTGATCAGCCTTACTGCTCAGGGAAAGTAACTGTTTTTGAGTGTGGTGGTCCCGGTGTAGATGCTACATAGCCTTCTCCCTGATGGGAGTGGGACAAACAGTCTATGAGCAGGGTAGATAGGATAGTTCATGATGTCACTGGCCCTCTTCCAGCACCTTTCTGTATATGTGTCCTTGAAGGCAGGTAGGCTGGTGCCGGTGATGCGTTGGGCAGTTTTGACTCCTCGTTGTAGAGCCTACCTGTCTGCCGCAGTGCCATTTCCGTACAGTGCAATGATGCAGTTTGTTAGGTGCTCTCCGCTGCGCATCCGTAGAATGACTTGCACACAGAGGTGCACAGTCCATCTCTCTTCAGCTACAGTACTCTGTGTGGTACCAGTATGGGCCAAAGGCAAAGTTAGGATTATTGCCATTCGCACAGGTGCATTGAAAACCTAATGGTGCAGCAGCTTCAGATACTAAATATTCTCCAAAAAAAATCATAAATCAATGACAGGAGTTACATAGGAAGCATAATTAGAGCAGGAAAATGCTCTAATTGTAGTGTAAGTGTATCAAAGAGGTCACAGTACTGTAGTCAATAGGATTGTGCAGGTTGGTTCAAGAATTGACTGGTTGAAGGGAAGTAGCTGTTCTTGAACCGGGTGCTGTGGCATGTCAGGCTTCCATCCAGGGGCACCGATGGACTTTGTGGTTCTGTACTAGATCCAGGCTGACAATAGGATCCTGTCTGTTACTTGCTAATTGCTGACAGTCACCTTTGCTCCACCGATAGGGTTTTGTTTTCCTCTTTCTGGTTGGATGAGGATTGGATGAAGCTGCAGAGAGTTGTAAACTCAGCCAGCTCCATCGTGGGCACTAACCTCCCCACCACTGAGGACAATTTCAAAAGGTGATGTCTCACAAAGGTGGCATCCATCAGCGAGGACGCTCAACAGCCATACATATATATTACTGTAACTTACAGTATACTTAGTTTTTCCCAGTACCACTGTGGCAAAACAGCAAATTTCATGACATATGTCAGTGATAACAAGCCTAATTCTGAAACAAGTTATTGTTTTGGCATCTTGGTATCCTCACAATGTGAATCAGACAAATCCCATGGATCATCGCGAAAGGCAGTTGGAAACTTTACACCATCTATTTCACCTTTCAAACACCAGAAAGGCCATTTCTGATCCCAGCACCCATTCACCCATCTTCATAGTTCCACACTGGAGCCTGTCCCACAATGCCTCCATCATGAAATGCTCAAATGTCTCCATCTCTTTTGATCTCTGCCCTTTGTCATTGGGAAGCAAAGGCCTAATAGAACTTTTTATGAGCTGCATCTCTCTCTGATACTTAATTTCTTTGCTAGATTTAAAAATACAGAGTCAATGAGTAATAGATCCCTTTGAAATCTCCTCAACCCATTACAGAAGAGACTCTGTTGGTGCTGGAAATCTTGAGCAACAGACACAAAATGCTGGAGGAACTCAGCAGGTCAGGCAGCCTCTATGGAAGGAAGTAAACAGTCAACATCTTAAGCCAAGAGCCTTCATTAGTCTAGGAAGGAAGGGGCAGAAGTCAGAATAAAAGGGTGGGAGGAAGGGGAAGGAGTATAAGCTGGTAGGTGATAGGTGAGACCTGGTGAGGGGGAAGTGGGTGCATGAAGCAAGAATCTGTGAGGGGATGGGTGGGAGAGAGGTAAAAGGACTGAAGGAGAAGAGATCGAATAAGAGAGGAGAGGGGACCGTGGGAGAAAGGGAAGGATGAGGGGAACCAAAGGGAGGTGAGTAGAAGAGAATGAGAGAGAGGGTCATCAGAATGGAGAAAAGAAAAAGAGAGAAATTGAAGTTTTTAGCCTGGTTAGGGAAATCAATGTTTATACCAAACGGTTACCCAGATTGACTATGAGGAGTTGCTTCTCCAACATAAGTTTGGCCCTCATTTTCCCCTCCATAAGTGCTGCTTGACTTGCTGAGTTCTTCCAGCATCTTGAGTGTGTTGCTCCTCAATCTATTGGAGGTTCTCCATTCAGTCAGTGTATCCCTGGGATAGAAGGGCACTTGTCCTAGCATGAACAAAGTTACTGAGGCTACTGAATATAGAAGAGCTTTATTCAGCAAACATGAGCAGCAGGCATCTTATTGAGACACTCTTTAAGAAGGGGTCTGCCTGGACCCCATATTACATGACATATTTTAATGATAAATATCAAAGGTAACAGCAGGGAAATTGTATTGTTACAATGTATCTACAAAGCTTCCTTTGGATTACATATGGTTTTCAAACACATCTTTCTTCATTGCCACACTCCAGACATGCAAAATAAATGTTAAACACCACTGGCAGTCTCTCTGATATGCAAACATCAAGTTCATTGGTGTTTCCTGGTTTGTAATCAACCCAATCTGCAGCTCCAGGGAGGCTTTTGTTCGGAGCTGCATTTTAAATTCAATCTACAATCCATATTTAAATCTGAAGATTGGTTGCTGCTGAAATTAATATGCATAATATATCCTAACTCCAGAATATGCCTTAACACATTTACTTATCGTTTCCCATTTTTTAAATCTCAATCATGTCAAATTTAATAGCTTTGTTTAAATCCCTGTTGATTTCAACTTAATTATGTATACAGAATCTTGGTTTAACTGAGAGCAGGAGCAGTCTTCCCAGAATGCAGAGTGTGTGGAAGCTTGTGGGGCCGAACATCCCAGAATGCAATGTGTGTGGAAACTTGTGGGGCCGAACATCCCAGGATGCAATGTGTGTGGAAACTTGTGGGGCCGAACATCCCAGAATGCAATGTGTGTGGAAACTTGTGGGGCCGAACATCCCAGAATGCAATGTGTGTGGAAACTTGTGGGGCCGAACATCCCAGAATGCAATGTGTGTGGAAACTTGTGGGGCCGAACATCCCAGAATGCAGAGTGTGTGGAAACTTGTGGGGCTGAACCTCTCAGAATGCAATGTGTGTGGAAGCTTGTGGGGCTGAACCTCTCAGAATGCAATGTGTTGACTGGGACAGAACGTAGGGACTGCTGGGGATGATTCATATCTTATGTTCTGAATTATGAACTAAACAATTTATTGAGCGAATGATCATTATGAATAGGAATAATTTGCTCTGGGAACAGGTGGAAAATAGGATCAGGAAGAAGCCATTCACTCCTTCCTGTCTGTTCACCAGGGTAGACCTGTGTCTCAAGTCCTTCGTCTGTATTGGGTTCCTTGCCCTGTAGTATTTTTGCCCAATGACGCTAGATCATTTTTTCCCCCCCACCAAACAGTACCTTTCTCTGAGGATAGAAATGACAATACTAGAGGATATTAATTTAATTTAATTTTATTTGGAGATACAGCACAGAATAGGCTCATCGGGTCCTTTAAATTATATTGCCCAGCAACCCCAGACAGACATGATCTAACCCTAACCTAACCACGGGACAAATTAACCTCTCGGGTGGGCCTTTGGACTGTGGGAGGAAACCGGAGCACCCGGAGCATTTTTTTGGATTGCACGTGGACGGTGTGCAGAGACTGCTTACGATGATGCCGGGATTGAACTCTGAACTCCGCTAACCCGAGCTGCAATAGCGTCGCAGTTAGTGCGATGCTACCTTGATGAGAAGGGGAAGTTTGAGGGAGAAACAAATGCTGGAGCAACTCAGCAAGTCAGGCAGCATCTATAAAGGGGAATAAACATTTGACATTTCATGCCGAGATGCTTCATCAGGACTAAACTATTGAAGTTCCAGACTGCGACTCCTTATCAGACTTTATGTGCGGCAAGATCTTTACAGAGAGTGGCGGGTACCAGGAACAGGCTGTTGGGGGTGGTGGTGGATGTAGATACAATAATAGATCAATGAAAATATTAAATATTTTTATTTCAGAGTCTTTATGTATATGGCTCAGGAATGTCTAACCTCCTCCGCAGCAGAGATTACCAGAGACGGAATATCTGCAATGGCTTACCTCATTTTCATATTTCTCACAGTTAGAAAAAAACAGCAATATTATGAAGGCTCCCACCCACCCTGCTCACATCGACTGTTTGTCCCACTCCCATCAGGGAGGAGGTTACGCAGCATCCTCACCAGGACCACCAGACTCAACAGTTACTCTCCCCCAAGTAGGCAAGCTGATCAACACCTCCACCCACCAGCCCACCTCTCCACCACCACATACACATCACCTACCGTCATCACGTTATGTACATACAATCAAGGTATATAACAATTCCTTGTACCTTGTGCTTAATCAAATTGCCTTTATATTTAATGTGCTTTTTAAAAAGTTTTTTAAAATTGAGTTCTCGGTGCTTATTGTGTGATTTTATATGCTGCATCAGATGCGGGGTGTTTTGCTTTGAAACAACAAAACGATGAATTATTTCAGGGAAAACACAAGTGTCCGGGAATGCGGGTGTAACTTCGTCTTTACTTTAAGCGAGGCGCGGGCTCATCACGTGGTAGCATGATAATGTACTGTATGCAATTAACATACTTTTACATATAACCCATAATGAATTATTTAAATGAATGAGAATACTTAATGATTAATCAAACTATATATCTATATATGTATACACACTCACACACACACACACACACACACACACACACACACACACACACACACACACATATATATGTATACACTCAAATATTATTGAAGTATCAAATGCACAACACATTTTTTTCTATTTACGCTCATGTACTGAAGAATGGCAATAAGCAGTCTTCAATCTTGAACAAAGAAAGAGGCTACTTGGCCCATAGAGTCTATACTGGTTCTCAGATCAAACCCATCAATTCTATTCTCCCTCTTATTTCCTTGTAAACTGTCTCACCCACCCCACCACACAGATTCTATCACTCACCTACGGTACTGTGTGAAAGCCTTGGGCATATATATCAATATGTAGCTAGGGTGTCTAAGACTTTTGCACAGTACTGTAGTAATTTTATGTATTGCACTATACTGCTGCCACCAAAAAAGGACCAAATTTCATGATCTATGTGAGTGATGATAAACCTGATTCTGATATGGGTCTCTATTGTGGATGTGAGTGGGAAGGGGGCAGGGAGAGGGGAATTGTGGTTGGGAAAAGGGGAAGGGAGAGGGAAGTGCCAGAGAGACATTCTGTAATGATCAATGAACCAGTTGTTTATTTGAATCAAATGACCTTGCCTCATGTGACAGAGCTGGGTGTTTCTGCACCCTCACCACCCGTGCCTCCTGCCCCTGGCACTCCTTCTCTACCTCCTTGTCCACAACCCTCCCACGGCACTCCACCCTCGCCATTCCCAACATCCTTTGCTCCCGCCCGATTTGTAAACTCGCTCTCCACTCTACACTGACAAATACAGTACTGTGCAAAAGTCTCAGGCACCCTCGGTATATATACGTGCCTGAGACTTTTGCACAGTACTGTACATTAGGGGCAATTTACAGCAGCTGAATAAATCTACCAACCTGCGTGGTTTTGGGATGTGGGAGGAAGCCGGAGAACTCCATGGAAATCCTCACAACTATATGGAAATCGTGCAACCTCTCCGAAAACAATACCTGAGATTAGGATCGAACATTGAATCCGTGAAGCAGTAGCACCACCAGTCACCCCTTTACAGAGCGAGAAGTAAGATCTCATCTAGTGTTTACTCACGTCTAACAGATTGATATTAACCTCCAGTTGAACTCAGCATTTAAATGGAAACAAATCGACTTTCCACTGTGTTCCACATGATAGAACAATCTGGATCTTTTGAAATGTATATCTTGGAAGCGCCAAGCAATGTGCTCTGGAGATATGCCAGGTTAGCTAATAACTTGTGTGCCAATTGCCAGCTGAAAATCTCTGAATGAAGTCTCGCTGCGGTGCCAGTGCGGCCAATTTTAACCCGAGACGCCTGGTGAATGAGGGCCATTGGATTTGGCTCAGTAACTCAGCCCTGCCAAAGAGGAGTTTGTAAACATGAGGAAGTCTGCAGAAGCTGGAAATCCAAAGCAACATACACACTAAATGCTGGAGGAACTCAGCAGGTCAGGATTAGATGGTCGACGCTTCGGCCTGAGGCCCTTTCTCGGGACTGTAAAGGCAGGGGCAAGACACCAGAATAAAAAGGTGGGGAATGAGGCTAGTTGGAGGGTGATAGGTGATGTCAGGTGGATGGGAAAAGTCAAGGGCTCGAGAGGAAGGAATCTGAGAAGAGCGGAGAGTGGACCATGGGAGAAGGGGAAGGAGGAGGGGACCCAGGGGGAGGTGATAGGCAGGTGAGAGGAGGTTAAAGGCCAGAATGGGGAATAGGGGAATGGGGGAAGGGATTTTTTTTATTGGAAGGAGGAATCCAACCCTATGGTGGCCTCATCTTGGCACATCTTGGTGTCGGAATAGGAATGGGAAATGGAATTAAAATCAGAATTCAAATTAAATAGTTGATGTTTCAGGCTGAGACCCTTCATCAGCTCAGGCCCTAATGAAGGGTCTCACCCCAAACGTCGACTCTTTGTACCTTTCCATTGATGCTGCCTGAGTTCCTACAGCTGTTCACATCTGTTACTCTGGATTCCCAGCATCTTCAGAATCTCTTGTGAATATGAAGGGCAATATTTTACAAAATTTATTCTGCTGTTAAAGTGTTTTGAAATTGGGGAAATGCTGAGGTCAGTTTGAGGCTAATTGTTTTCATTCCGGGCATCTTTTTTGTTGATTTTATGCTCCAGTATCACGTCTCTTTCCCTTCAGCCAGGTTTGAAGAAACCATCCAGGAATCTTATAGAAGCTGCTGAATGTGCTGAGTTCCTCCAGCATTTTGTGTGTGTGCTCAAGATTTCTAGCATTTGCAGTATCTGTTGTATGTATCCAGGAACCTCTGCCCTTCCTTTTAAACTAAAACTGATATTCAACACTCTGATGACAGATTGTTATCTTTACTGTTAATGCAAACGTAACGTGGCAGCTATTGCAACGCTTTACATCGCCAGCGATCAGGGTTTAATTCCCAACTATCCGTAAGGAGTCTGTACGTTCTCCCAATTGACCGTGAGCGTTTTCCTCGGGTGCCCCGGTTTCAGGTGCGAGATCCAGGCCCCAGAGCGAATCGAGGGGATTGAACCCGGTGGTTGGACGTCAGCTTAGGCGCCGGGCCAGATTGAGAAGGTCAAGGTGTTGGGGCCTGAGACGAGGGACGGGCCTCTTCAGATCTCTGCTCCGCGAGTTTCACTCTGCGCTGAACTACAGGACTCTTGTGGACTTCAGTCCAGAACGCTATTTGCTTGAGATTTTCTTTCTCTCTGCACATTGGACGTTCAATGGTCTTTTTTTATATGGGTTCTTTTTTTATGAGCATGGTGTGCTTTTTATTTCTCTGCACATTGGGTGTTCGACGGTCTTTTTTTTGGGTTCCTTTGGGTTTCTTTGTTTCGTGGCTGCCTGTAAGGAGATGAACCTCAAGGTTGTATAATGTTGCGATGTTTACTCAGCCCTGTACTTAACTAAGGGTCTGTGGACAGTCTCTCTGTGTGGACCAGTTCAGAACAATACTTGCTTGCATTTATTCTTTCCATGATTTCTGTTTCCTCTGCACATTGGGTGTATAACGGTCCTCATTCTTTTCCATGGGATCTTTCGGGTTTCTTTGTTTCGTGACTGTCTGTTAGGAGACGAATCTCAAGGTTGTGTAACGTATACATACCTTGACAATAAATGTTCTTTGAACTTTCCTGCCACATTCCAAAGATCTATAGGTTAGTAAGTTGTGGGCATGCGATGTTGGCAGCAGAAGTGTGGCAACTCTTGCAGGCTGCCCCCAGCACAACCACAGATTGTGTTGGTCATTGATGCAAATGACACACTTCACTTCTATTTCAACGTACATGTGAGAAATAAAGTGAATCTTTTAACTTAATGTGGAAATTGTGAAGCCATCCACTTTGGCGGAAAAGTTTAAAAATGGAAAGAAATTTTGGAAAGTCTGGGTATCTATGTTCTGAGTTAATATATATGTACAATTAGCAAGGCGAACAATATATTGGCTTTTATTGTATGAGATTTGGACCCCAGGAGTTAAGATGCATTACTGAAGTTGTACTGTGCCTTGATACAGCACCAGGAATATTATACACAAGACTGGTCAACTTGTGTTAGCTGGAGTGTGACACATGTTCAGAAGTTGATTCCTGCAAAAGGGCGTTATCGTTTGACAGAGAGAGAGAGAGAGAGAGAGAGAGAGAGAGAGAGAGAGAGGTGGGGGGGGGATGAGAGAGAGATAATGAATAGAGCAATATAGTAAAGAAGCAGGCCATTTGGCCCACAATGTTGTGTGAACTAATTTACCTAATGATATCTTGACACTTTGCCTGCACGTAGTCCATATCCCTCCATCTTTTGCATATTCAAGTGCCTCTCTAGACGCCTCTTAAACACCTCTATCTTATCTGCTTCCACCACCATCCCTGGCAGCACATTCCAGGCATCCACCACTCTCTGTATAAAAAGCCTGGTACAAGGATGGTAGGGGTATGGCTCTGGTTCTGATCAATGGAGTAGGCAGTTCAAATGGTTTTGGCATGGTCTAGATGGGCTGAATGGCCTGCTTGTGTGCTGTACTTTTCTATGAATCTATGACTCCAACCTGTCCTGCACACCTTCTTTGGGCTTTCCTCCTCCCCCACCCGCACCACCTTAAATGCATGCCCTGTAGACATTTTGACCCTGGAAGAAAGAAAGCTCTATCTATCTCCCTCTTAGTCTTTATAAACTTCTATCAAGTGTACCCTCAGTCTCTGGTGCTCCAGATAAAACAACCCAAGTTTGTCCAGCCTCTCCTTAAGGCACATACCCACTAATCCAGCCAGCACCCTGACAAACCCCTTCTGCACCCTCTCCAGAGCTCCACAGACTGGTCCTGTACACTGTCTAGAGATTAGAAGAAGGTAAGATGATGTGTAAACACATAGCTTAATGCCATTTCTGTGCCAACTTGGGTTAATTTCTGCAGCTACCTGTAAGGAGTTTGTACATTCTCTCTGTGACCATGTAGGTTTCCACTGGGTGCTCTGGTTTCCTCCCACATTCCAAAGATGTTAGTTGGTCATATGAGTATAATTGGGCTCATTGGGTTGGAAGAACCTGTTACCGTGCTGTATCTCTTAATGAAAATAAAATGTGCCTGTTGGTGGGTTGATTGTCAGTGTAAGTGAGTGAAGGTGAAATGTTTGGGGTGGACAGGGGATGTGACAGAAAAAGTGAATTTGTGTAGATAAGTGCTTGATAGTCAATGGGCTGAAGGCCCTGCCTTTGTGGTGCATGGCTCTCTAAAGAGCACAAAACTCTTAAAGGACCTTGGCAAAGGCAAAGCCCTCCCAACCATTGGGCATATCTACATGAAACACTGTACAGGAAAGCAGCAACCATCATCAGAGATCCCCACCACTCAGGTCTCTGCAGAGGTTCGGCATGGCATCTAACACTTTGTCAAACTTCTATAGATATGTAGTGAAGAGCGTATTGACAGGCTGGTTTGGAAACACCAATGCATTTGAATGAAAAATCCTACAAAAGGTAGTGGATTTAACCCAGTGCATCACAGGTAAAACCCTCCCAACTGTTGAGCATTGTTGTAGGAAAGCAGCATTCATCACCAGAAATCCCCACCACCCAGGCCATGCTCTTTTCTCACTGCCATCAGGTAGAAGGTACAAGAGTCTCAGGACTCGCACCATCAGGTTCAAGAACAGTTTCTACCCCTCAACCATCAGGCTGTTGAACAAAAGGGATAACTACACTCACCTGCCGCATCATTGAAATGTTTCCACAACCAACGAACTCACATTCAATGAATTTTCATCTCATGTTCTCATTGTTTATTGATATTCATTTATATTTGCACAGTTTGTTGTCTTCTGCACTCTAGTTGCTCTTTCACTGATCCTGTTATAGTTAATATTCTACAGATTTCTTGAGTATGCCTGCAGGAAAATGAATCAGGATTGTATATGGTGACATAAATGTACTTTGACAATGACAGTTACTTTGAACTTTGAAGTTAGGTGTTGGAAGAGTGTTTCTCATGGCTGAGAGTGTCTGAAACCAGAGAACATTATCTTAAAATAAAGGGTCAAACGTTCAACAATGAGTAGAGGAGAAAAGAGGGGTGCGAGGATTTGAAGTTCTATTCCTAAGAGGACAGTAGAGACTTAGTTGCTGAGAACATTCAAGGTAACCATCATTACTAAGGGATATGAGATTAATGCATGAAGGGAGCACTGAAGTGAAAGATCAAATTGGATGATGGAACAGGATTGAAGGGCCGAATGGCTTTTTCTGTTTCTGATATCTCCTGCAGCAACACTCCACATTCTGTAGCCTTTCACCCTGAAATCTGTGTTGTTTTGTTCAGAGGCCTTGATTTCTTTTTGACTGATTGCACTAAATTATATTTTATTACACAGTGTTATGCGAGTGTTAATGATATTTTAATTAAATTCAATGATTATGCACATATTTGCATGGCAAGTTAAATAAGTGGCCTTGATTATTAATATACACTGAAGTCTGGAGTTAATTGTATGGCTTGATTTTAAGATATACTGGAGCACAAAGGAAGATGATGAGAATTTAAAAAAAATTATTTTCAAAATGTGGAATTGCTGGCAAGACCAGTGTTTGTTTTTTGCACCCCTTGTTGTCTCTTGAGTTGATGATGAAGAGCAGACTTCTGTGAGCTGTTCAAGCCTGCACGGGAAAGGCTTTTGAGTAATGTGTCAATACGGCATTCAGTGGCCATTCTATTAGGTACACCTGTACACCTGCTCGTTAACACAAGTATCTAATCAGCCAATCACATGGAAGCAAACCAATGCAAAAATGCATACAGACATGGTCAAGAGGTTCAGTTGTTGTTCAGACCAAAGATCGGAATGGTGACAGACTGTGATCTAAATTACTTTGACCATGGAATGATTGCTGGTGCCAGATGGGGTGGATTGAACATCTCAGAAACTGCTGATATCCTGAGAATTTCCCAAACATCGTTCTCTAGAGTTTACAGAGAATGGTGCGAGAAACAAAAAGAAAGTCCAGTGAGCAGCAGTTCTGTGGGCGAAAATGCCTGGTGAATGAGAGCAGTCAGAAGGGAATGGCCAGACTGGTTCAAGCTGACAGGAAGGGAATACACTAATATAACCATCAATGCTGTGCGGAAGAGCATCTCTGAATGCACAGCACATCAAACCTTGAAGTGGATGGGCTACAACAGCAAAAGGCCACATCCACTCAGTGGCCACTTAATTAGGTACAGGAGGTACCTAATAAATTGTCCACTAAGTGCATATGTCACAATATACTACTCTGAGGTTCATTTTTCAGATAACCCAAGATATTATAAAACCCCCCAAAATTAAACAATACAAAATAACACAAAGTATAGACACATTTGACCTTAATAGTCATTTTTAACACATTTTAGTGTGAATGTAATTTCAGTTTACAAGTACTTTTGTTGGACAACAGAGGAAGGGGAGAAGAGGGTTGAATATTAACAATACACATGGGAAAACTGTAATTATATGTTAGATATCTGAGAGTTCCTTCTCTGTAGCACACATCGAACTAGATGGGTTTTACAATAGGTCGATAGTTTCAGTATTTGATTCCAGATAATCTCATCAAAGAACTACAGAACAGCTAGTATCTTCGAGAGTGAAATCATCTTCAGAGGATGAATTTGACTGACCTAAAGGTTAACAGTACCACAGAACGGTGATCAGAGAGGGTGAGATAGGAAGCCCAGGCACCTTAATCTTCCTTAGATATTATAGTATAGACGAAACTTTATTTCAGATATTGCACTTGAGGATTAAACTAACTTCTTGCAGTCGTTCTAATGTTTTTCATTACATTTCTACTTGCCGTTCATTGTTGTTAAAGTTTCTGTGTTTAACAAGGGAGACAGGAATTAGAGTTGTGTCTTTTTCATTTGCCAAATTGAGGTGGGGGGGTGTACCAAAGCGACTGAACCTCGATGTTTGGACAGATTGAAAAGGTCAGGGTGTCAGGGCCTGAGGTGAGGCACGGGCCAGTTCAGCTTGCTGCTCCACGACGTTTACTCGGCTCTGCACTGAAGTGAGGGTCTGTGGATGGACTCTCTTCATGGGCTTCAGTTCAGAACGATACTTGCTTGCATTCATTCTTTGCATATTTTCTTTTTTCTCTGCACACTGGGCCTTTGATGGTCTTTGTTCTTTTTCATGGATCCTTTTGGGTTTCTGTGTTTTGAGACTGCCTGTAAGGAGGCAAATCTCAAGGTTGTATAATGTATACATAATTTGATAATAAATGGACTTTGAACTTTGAACTACCCGAGGCTGGTTGGATGCAATGAACGTTTCCTCTACACCAGCCCAATGGAAGGGACCATCATACACTCCCAAGACAGCAACAACATGGGTTACAGAGTGTATCTCCCTTTACGCTGCCCCATCTTGCAATCACTTGATCTTCCTCCTCACTATCCCAATACACCCTTTCAGGACAAGGGCAGTGTGGGCTAGATACAGAGTAAAGTTCCTTCTGCCCTGTCCCACCAAAGACTTGCAGGGTAGGGTCAGTGTGGATTGATCAACAACAGTTTAAATCTCCATGTGTGCCTGCGACCATGTGGGTATGCAGTGATGAGTTGACTCTTGTAGGGAAGAGCTGGAGCAAAAGGGATTCTCCCTCTTTTCTGATGGGAGAAGGAAGCCAGATGCAGGACAGAGGAATGAAGCTATAGAACTGAGCAAATGTCTTAGCCACATACACATAGCTAGGGTACAGTAGTAATTTTATGTATAGGATTGTAGTGCTGCTGCAAAAAAACAAATTTCATGAGACACAAAGTACATTGCAGATGCTGGGGTCAAAGCAACATGTACAACAAGCTGGAGTAACTCAGCAGGTCGGACAGCATCCATGGAAACGAACAGTCAACGTTTTGGGCCGAGACCCTTCGTCAGGACTGAAGAGGGAGGGTCAGGGGCCCTATAAAGAAGATGGGGGGAGGGTGGGAAGGAGAAGGCTGGTAGGTGGCAGGTGAAAAACCAGTAAAGGGAAAGATCAAGGGGTGGGGAGGGGAAGCAGGGAGGGGATAGGCAGGAAAGGTGAAGAAGGAATGTAAGGGGAAAGCACTATGGGTAGTAGAAGAAGGCGGAATCATGAGAGAGGTGATAGGCAGCTGGAGGAGGAGGCAGAGTGAAACTGGGATGTGGGAAGGGAGGGGGGAATTACTGGAAGTTGGAGAATTCAATGTTCATGCCAAATTTCATGAAATATGTGAGTGATGATAAAGCTGATTCTGATATGGGTCTCTGCTGTGGACTGTGAGTGGGAAGGGGGCAGGGAGAGGGGAATCGTGGTTGGGAAAAAGGGGCAGGGAGAGGGGAGGAAGTGAAAAGCACCAGCGAGACTTTCTGTAATGATCAATAAACCAATTGTTTAGAATCAAATGACCTTGCCTGGTGTCTCAGGGCTGGATATGTCTCCCTGCATCACCCACAACCCCCCCCCCCCACCCTTGGCATTCCTTCTCTGCCACCTGTCCCACACCCCTCCCACAGCATTCCACCCTCACCATTCCCAACATCCGTTGCTCCCGTCAGATTTACAAACTCGCTCTCCATTCCACATTGACAAATATAGCATTATGCAAAAGTCTTAGGCACCCTAGCTATATACTATATGTGCCCTAGACTTTTGCACAGTACTGTACGCAGTTAGTCAGGTGAGTGCTTGCATTGAGGACATTGTGGGAGGAAAGAAGCGACTGGAAGACCCAGGAGAAAGGAGCTGCTCAGATTATACACTCCTTGGCCCAGGGCAATGGGTGTCTGTTGGGTGAAGATGATTTTTGGTTGTGACCCCAGGAGCTGTGTACAGCCTGGATTCCCATACCTCCTCTTGCCAGAGGTACAAGACACCACGCACGGAGTCGTCCCACACCGAGCCACCCACTCCCAGCTAACAGGCTTTCCAACCAAATATACGAGGGGTGATTGATAAGTTCATGGCCTAAAGTAAAAGGAGTCAGTCTTAGGAAACCTAGCACATTTATTTTTCAACATAGTCCCCTCCTACATGTAGACACTTAGTCCAGCGGTCATGGAGCATACGGATCCCTTCTTTGTAGAAGTGGTCCACAGCAGGGGTGATTGATAAGTTCGTGGTCTAAGGTAAATGGAGATGTTATTAACTTCAAACTTTCTGCATTATCATTCAAAGAGTTGAACTGCACGTGCATGTAATGAGAGCTGTATAACTCATCTCCTTCTACCTTAGGCCACGAACTTATCAATCACCCCTCGTATATCTTTCACTCTTTCTCTCTGTCCCTCACTCTCTTGTTCTCTGTCTGTGTCTCTCCCTGTCTCTTGCTCTCTCTTTCGCTGTCTCTCTCTATCTGTCTGTCTTTCTTTGTCTGTCTGTTTCTCTCTGTCTTGCTCTCATTTTCCCTCACACAATTATCTCCCCTCACCCTTTAGCTGAAATTCACACTTCCTTTGGCTCTGGGCTTTCTGTTGGGCTCACTTCTTCAATCTTACCCCCTCCCTCCCCACTCCCCCCCACCCCGCCATGGCCACACCATTTTCTCCAGTGGCCTGCCCTTCATTGGAGGTTGATGCTGCCACTACAGTTTACATTAATGATAGCTAAACCCGGTGTCAAGAGCTCCTTTCACCCAAACATGACAATTGGGGCACTTAACATGGCAGCCAAGGTTTCAGTAAATCAGGTGTTAGCTCTGTCTGGAGTCCTGTCTTCTGCCTGTGGAACTGCTTTCCTCACACATTCCAGAAAGGTATATGGATTAGGTTTTGTAAATTGTGGGCATGCTATGTTGGTGCTGGAAGAGTGATGATACATGATCCCCAGTGCAGCGGCTAGCACAACACTATTACAGTTCAGAGTTTATTTCCGGCGTCCTTTGTAAGGAGTCTCTCTACATTCTCCCTTGTAATGCGTGGGTTTTCACGGGGCACTGCAGTTTCCTCCCACAGTCCAAAGACGTACAGGTTAAGTTAATTGTTCATTGTAAATTGTCCCGTGATTGGGTTAGGGTTAAATCAGTCGTTGTCAGGGGTTGTTGGCTGGAAGGGCCTATTCTGCTCTGTATCTCTAAATAAGAAATACAATGATAGACATCTCAGGTTGAATCCCCGCATCAAACACCATTCCTCCGCCGCCACAGATTGTTAGTGCTGGAGGTGTTGATCAGCCTTACTGCTTGGGGAAAGTAACTATTTTTGAGTGTGGTGGTCCTGGCATGGACGTTATGTAGCCTCCCCTTACAGCAGTGTAGCAATTAGCGCGACATTATTACAGCTCGTGGAGTTCTGGAGTTCAGAGTTCAATTCCGGCGCCATTCCATCAGGAATCTCCGTAAGTCCTCCCTGTGGAATGAGTGAGTTTCCCAGTTTCGTCCTGCAGTTCAAAGATGTACTGGGTAGGTTAATTGGTCATTGTAGTTTGTCCTGTGATTAAGTTAGGGTTAAATTAGGTTGTTGGGGTGTTGCTGGGGCTCAAAGGGCCGGAAGGGCCAATTCTGCACTGTCTTTAAATAAAAAACTCTCGGATGATGTTGGCTTTTGATGCAAATGACACATTTCATTGTATGTTTCGATGTTTCAATGTACATGTGGCAAATAAAGGTAATGATCAGAATCAGAATCAGGTTTATTATCACTAGAATGTGACACGAAATTTGTTAACTTAGCAGCAGCAGTTCATTGCGATACATAATCTAGAACAGAAAAAAATAATAAGAAATAAAATAAAAATAATAATAAATAAGTAAATCAATTACAGTATATGTATATTGAATAGATTAAAAACGTGCAAAAATCAGAAACACTATATTTTTTAAAAAAGTGAGGTTGTGTTTATGGGTTCGATGCCCATTCAGAAATCATATGGTAGAGGGTAAGAAGCTGTTCCTGAATCGCTGAGAGTATGCCTTCAGGCTTCTGTACCTTTTACCTGAGGTAACAGTGAGAAAGGGCATGTCCTGGGTGCTGGAGGTCCTTAATAATGGACGCTGCCTTTCTGAGACACCGCTCCCTGAAGATGTCCTGGGTACTTTGTAGGCTAGAACCCATGATGGAGCTGACCAGATTTACAACCCTCTGCAGCTTCTTTCGGTCCTGTGCAGTAGCCCCCCTCCCCATATCAGACAGTGATGCAGCCTGTCAGAATACTCTCCATGGTACATCTGTAGAAGTTTTCGAGTGTATTTGTTGACATGCCAAATGTCTTCAAACCCCTAATGAAGTATAGCCACTGTCTTGCCTTCTTTGTAACTACATCAACATGTGCCTCTGGCCCCGACCACAAGGAGTTCACCTTGAGTGGGATCTCTATGTCACCACGTTATGAGGGTGTTGGAGAGGGTCCAAAGGTTCATTTATTATCAAAGTGTACAACTCTGAAATTCTTCTTCTCCAGATAGCCACAAAAATAAAATAGATAAAAGAACGACAGCACGATCATCAACTCCCAAACACTTCCTCCCCATACAAAAAAAACCAAACAAAAACAGAACAGGCACATTGACCCAACAATCCTCCTGCTCTGCACATAAAAAACAAGAAAGAACAAGTGAAAATGCAAAATATTAAAAAGTACCATAAGACTGAATAAAAGTCTACAGTCCAAGTCCACATCCAAAAAGCAGAGTGGTCTCACCAGCAATAAAAAAACAGTCTCCCCTCTCCAGCAGGCAGAGCGATCCCCCAGCAATAAAAAAACAGTCTCCCCTCTCCAGCAGGCAGAGCGATCCCCCAGCAATAAAAAAACAGTCTCCCCTCTCCAGCAGGCAGAGCGATTCCCACAGCAATAAGAAGGCAGTCTCCCCTCTCCAGCAGGCAGAGCGATCCCTCAGCGATAAAAGGGAAGTTTCCCCACATTGGCAGCAGAGTGATCTCACCAGCATTAGAACAGCAGGGAGCCAGCATTTCAATCTCCCTCATTGCTTTAAATGACAAACAATGGAAGCTTTAATCGGTGAAATGGAGTTGAACATCAGCTCACAGTCTTATTGCCACGAGGTTCCCGCACGCTACCTCTGTTTCTCAGAATCTTCTCAGAGACTGCAGAGTGCTGGAACACCCAAATGATCTCCAAACTGCAAATCACATGCTCCAGCAGTTCCAGAATCACATTCAAGAAGAAAAAACAAATGTAAGAGACATAAACAAAATAAAAAAGATGGTTTCATGATCTATTCAGAAGATGTCAACTGAAGGAGCATTGTACTCAGGCATCATCTTGACTAGAAGTTCAACACGGGGTGTGGAGGAGATTCAGCAGGGTGCTGCTTGTGATAGACGGTTTAGTTACAAGGAGTGACTGAAGACGTTGGGTTGGTTTTTCCTGAAGTGGAGGAGTTTTTGAGAGGACATGATTGAGGTATATAAAGTTATGTGGGTAGAGGTAAGGTAAAGATAAGGTAGACTCTAGGTAACCCTTCCTTCCCCATATCAGATGAAACCTATCGAATGTTGAAAGGTCTTGACAGAGTGGATGTGGACAGGATAGTTCCTATGGTGGAGGAGTCTAAGGCCAGATGACACAGCTTCAAAATAGAGGGATGTCCAGTTAGAATGAAGATGAGGAATTTCTTCAGCTGGATGATGGTGGATCTGTGGAATTCATTGCCACAAGTGGCTGTGGAGGCCAAGTATTTAAGGCAGAGGTTGACAGACTCTAGATTAGTCAGGGCATGAAGGGATATGGGGAGAAGACAGGAGTTTGGGGATGAAAGAGAAAGTGGATCAGCCATGATGGAATGGCAGAGCAGACTTGATGAGCCAAATGGTCTAATTCTGCTCCTATATCTTATGGTCTTGTAATAACTGTTCCTAATAGGAATAGGAATCTCTGGATCTCTTAGAGGACAGCACATGAGGGCTCATAATAACAATCTTTCCAGGGTCAGTTACTGTACAAGTCAAAACTCTGTTAACTGCAGACCAGGTGGCTAAAGTGGTTATAAAAACCAGCAACAGTTTAAAACAACAGAGACATACACAGAAAAGGAATTGCCTTTAGCGCTATAATAGACTATTAAACTCAAAGCAATGCCTGCATAGTTTACAAAGAAGTGTATGAAAAGTGTCCTCTTGAGAAATTGGTTGCATTAAATTACTTTCTGTTTTGTTGTGTTCCATGTTGCCCTGCTGGGCATTGTGTGCATGTGATGTTGGTGCCAGAATGCGTGGTGTCACTTGTGGGCTGCCCCCAGCATGTCCTTGGGTGTGTTGGTTGCTAACACAAACGGTGCATTTCACTGTCTATTTCAATGTACGTGTGATAAATAAATCTAATTCTGACTCTAACTCCAGGGACCAACGATTACAGAGTAGGGGCTGCTTCTGTGCTGTAGGGATGCATGATTTAAAGATTCAAAGTCCATTTATTATCAAAGTATTTACGTAGTATTCAACCCTGAGATTCGTCTTCCCCACAGACAACCACGAAACAAAGAAAACATCAACCCCCCTACGCACAAAAAAAACAAATCGTGCCAATGGCAACAAAAAAAACAAGGAGAAAGAAACACAGAGTATAAAACACAAAATTAAAAGAGTCCAGGCATACTCTGTTCAGCTCAGAATTTGTTATCCGCAGGCTGCCCCGATTCAAAATCACTCAAAACAGCAACAGGAAAAAGGAGTGACCAGAAACTAGAACACATCATAAAGTGAACTGCAGAGTCCAAATCACAAATCGCAGACCCAGAACTCCAGCAGCATCCTCCAACAGCATCAAGGGAGAGGGAGACCATTCAAACACAGGGGTCTTACTTCAGGAGCAGTGAGTGAGGGAGAGAGGCCATCACATGCAGTTTCCTCCAGCAGCAGCGAGCAAGAGGCTGGTAGACAGCTCTGAACCCCTGCTGGCCCTTCACTCCCACCTGGATGATTTCACTTCCTTGGTGCTTTAATTGGCAAGAAATGGAGCTGATCATGGGATCACGATCCACTTCCAGGCTTCTTGGCCTTGAGACCGCATGCCTCATAGAACGCCCTTGGAGACAGCAAAGTGACAGATTGCTCAATTGGACCAAAAACACACCGCCAACATTGTAGATCATAGGCTCCAACAGAATCAGAGCCACATTTGAAAGAAAAAGAAGACGTAAAAGAAGTGAAAGAAGTAGTTTTGTGAACCGTCTGGAGGAAGTCACTCTTGGTCGGGGTATTCCCTTGCACCGTCTTCTTCCGATCTGATATCTATGACCATAAGATCGCCATTCTCCGACTCAGAGAGGTTCGTTCACAGCAGGTAATATCTGAATAGTCTTAATGAGTTTTGGAGGTTATGAACCTGCTGAAAGAATAGCCGAAGAGTTAATGAAGATTAGTTTGATACGAACGTGAGAGATTCTGCACACACAAAATACACTGCAGATGCTGGGTCAAAGCAACACGTACAACAAGCTGGAGGAACTCAGTAGGTCAGACATCATCCGTGGAAACGAGCAGTCAATATTTCAGGCCAAGACCCTTTGTCAGGATTCTGCAGGTACTGGAAATCCAGAATAACTTGCACAAAATGCCAGAGGAACTCAGCAGGCCAGGCAGCATCAATAGGGAGGAATAAACAGTCGATGTTTCAGACTGAGACCCTTCATCAGGACTATTGAAGGGTCTTGGCCCGAAATATTGTCAGATTTTTCCTCTCCAGAGATGCTGCTAGACCTGCTGAGTTCCTCCAGCATTTTGTCTGTATTAGTTTAATATGATATGGTTTATCTCTGAGCTGTTTGAAGTCACCACAATTAATAATTATGGGCAAAGTTGTTGTCTAGTCTGATTTGTGGCGTGCTGCATTTCATTTGGTTTAAATGTCAACAATTTGTTATTATCTCTGATTTTCAACATCTGCTTGATTTTGACCCATTATTATAAGGGGGATGGCTGAAAAGAAAGTAAACTAGAACTGAATTGAGGCTCTGCATCGGTCAGCATCAACCATGGATGCTGCATTCCAGCCGTCTACATGATATACAATCCAGGTCAGTATGATATGGAGAGCAAGCTGTTACCCCTGTAGCAGGCTTCCCCTCCCCACACAGCCGATGAATCCAAAGCAGCTGCAGAGACCAATACAGTTTGGTGTTGCAGTTGCTGCCAGTCAGCATTGAACTCAACATGGGACTGCCTTAGAGACTTCAGCTCCAGATTTTTCCTTGGAGTTTACTCTCAAAGCCTTCTCCATGAGTGGGTATGGCTGCAAGGTAGCAGAGGTTTGAAATCAGAGTTTTCCTTCTCCTAGATGAGCGGCTAACCACAGCTGAGGTGCTTGAATCTGGAATGGAGTTATGCTCCCACTGTCCTGTCCACTCTCTGAGTATAGGATAGACACAGAATGAGTATTGGCTGGTAGGTCCACAGGAAACCTTTGAAGTTATCTCAGGAGCTGGTGTCCTGGGAAAAGGCAGAGAGAGATGTAGACACTGAAACTGTTAACGCAGCCTATACTCAGGAAGCAAAGTTCAGCTTGGAAATGATTTTTTTTTCTCCTCATCTCATCTCACTCCCGCAGTCTGGCAGGACTTTGAGTCAAATCGCAAATGACACACGGTTGCTAGGCACCCTGGTCCAAGCATCATGCAATGATGTGAAACTGTTTCTCATCAGCAGCTTCCCTCCTGTCCAGTCTCTCCATCTCCACAGTCTGCCTTATGTGTACCTTCAACAGAATCACCTCTGCGAGTGTCTACTGAGACAGCCGGAACACTGGATAAAAGGAACATTCTGGAAGCGTGAAGTATCAGCAGCCTATAAAAGAGAAAGTCCTATATTTCTGTAGAATGTTTGCATCCTTTTCAAAGTGTCCCAAACAGCTCCACAGCCAATCAAAAGCTCTTGACATTTGGGCACAGCAAGATCCCACAACAAAGCAAAATATCCTTTGGCGACATTGAGTGAAGAATAAACCTCAGCTCCCTTACATCTCCTCCAAAAGGGTTCCCTGTGGAGAGAAGAAAAATTGGCATTGCCAGCAATCTGGGAGTTTGCAGGAATTGAGAATTTAATCTCAGGGCACCTCAACCAACATCTTTCAAATTAGAAATTAGTCCAAATGCCCCATTAGTTGAGGATCTCTTTGTAGTTCACTTCTGAAGCCCAGAACAGTCCATAGAATTGGTACTTATTACCCATTCTTCTCTCTTAGTGCATTCTCCCTCTCTCCAATCTTCCCTCGGTCACCAGCATAAAAAACTGAAGAATCTGAAATAAGGCAATAAACATCCAAAAAAATCTCATCAGTCTTACAAATCTCCTAGTATGAAAAAATGGACGCTTAATCTCACAACCTCCTGGTAAAATAAGATGGACATTTGATTTCACAATCTCCTGGTAAAATAAGATGGAGATTTGGTCTCACAATTTTCTGGTAAAATAAGATGGAGATTTGGTCTCACAATCACCTGGCATGATGAGATCAGAACCAGAATTGGAATTAGGTTTATTGTCACTGACATGTTGTATGTCATGACAGTTGTTTCACAACATGGACTCCTGACCTCACAATTTACTTCCTTATGATCTTGTACTTTATCATTTACCTGCACTGCACTTTCTCTGTAGATTTTACACTTTATTCTGCACTGTTATTGTCTTACCTTGCTCTTCCTCAATGTGCTGTGTAATGATCTGATCTGTATGAACAGTATGCAAGACAAGCCTTTCACTGCATCTTGGTACACGTGACAATGATAAACCAACACCAATGCCGGTAACATCAGTTCAACAGACTCAAGGAGATCTGCAGACACTGGAAATCCAAAGTAACACAGAAAAATTGTTGGAGGAATTCAGCAGGCCAGGCAGCATCTATGGAAAAGTGTAAACAGTTGACATTTCAGGCTGAAACCCTTCATCAAGACAGTTCAAGCAGCATCTGTGGAGAGAGAAATAGAGTGAACATTCCTGATGCCCTTTTATTGCCCTGATCATGTCTCCACAGATGCTGCCTGACCTGATGAAAGTCTTGGGGGATCTATTTCTTTATTTAAGATTTCTTTTAATTTTTCTTTGCTTGTGACCAAGGGAAAATTTAGGGGAAGGAGAGACACTCATTCCTTTATTCCAATGAGCGTACTAATGTTGGATAGAGGCCACTCTTGCACTCATTATAATGAATGTATTAGTATTGGATAAAACTCACCACTAGCTTATCCTGGTCCAGCCACATCTACACAATGGCCAAGAAAGAACACTAGTGCCTTAACATCCTTGGAAGGCTAAGGAGGTTCGGCACACCTCAGCTCATCACGGAAAACAGTGTTCGACCTGTAGACTCTGTCTATATTTACTCCTGCTTCAGTGAAGCAGCCAACACAATCAAATACTCCTCCCACTCTGGGTATTCTCTCCACTACTCCACTTCTATCAGGCAGAAAATTATATTCTGTCTGTGTAGCCTCCAACCTGATGGAATGAATATTGATTTCTCCTTATCGAATTCCCTCCCCCTCCCCTCTACTTCTAGTCCCCACTGGCCCATTACCTGTTCTCACCTGCCTACCACCTTCCTCTGGGTCTCCTCCTTCTTTCCTTTCTCCTGTGTTCCACTCTCCTCTCCTATCAGATTCCTTCTTCTCCAATCCTTTACCTTTCCAACCTACCTGGCTTCACTAAGAGAGGAGACTGGGTAATAAATACCAATTCTGTGGACAGTTCTGGACTTCAGAAGTGAAATACAAACAGATCTTCGACTAATAGGGCATTTGGATACCTTTTCACTATCCTCCTTCCCCTCCCTTCACCTTTTTATTCTGCCACCTTCCCCTTCCTTTCCAATCCTGAAGAACGGTCCTGGCCCAAAATGTTGACTGTTTAGTCATTTCCATAAATGATGCCTGACTTGCTGAGTTCCTCCAGCATTTTGTGTGTGTTGCTTTAGATTTCCAGTATCAGCAGACTTGCTCATATTTAGATGATACAAAAGCTTAAAACCACACACCAGCGGACTCAAGGACAATTTTTATCCCACTGCTATAAGGCACTTGAATGGTTGTTTTGTACGATGAAGATGAACTTCTTACCTCATAACCTATCTCAATGGGGCTCTGGCATTTTATTATCTACCTGTGCTGCGCTTTCTTTGTAACTGAAACATGATATTCTGCATTCTGTTACTGCTTTTCCCTTTGTGCTACCTTTATATAGTGAAATTCTGAAATGATCTGTATGGAAGGCATGCAGAGCAATGTTTTGCACTCTATTTGTGAGAATAGTAAACCAACTACCAAGCTGTTCAGCCCCTTAATCCAATACTATTGTTAGGGAGTACTCTGAAGTTAGGTTATATAGCAAAATATTAACTTCAGTAACCGATCTTTAGACCTGAACATGGATTGTAGGTTAAATTTAAAATGCAGCTCTGGACAATAGTTTCCTTGCGCTGCGGATGTCAATTAATTGAAAATCAGACAATGCTGAATAACATTCACTTTGGGTATCTGGATTGTGGGTGCAAAGAAGGGGGTATGGAAATTATATGTAATTCAAAGTAAGCATTGTAGGTACATTGTACCTATAGAATTGTCCTTTGATCTGTAGCATATAAAATGCCACGTAATATTAGGTTCAGAGACCTCTTCCTCCAAGAGTGTCTCAATGTGATGCCTGCTGCTTGTTTTTTTCTGAATAAAACATTTCCATATCCATTAGCTTTAGTGTCTCTCTGGTGACTTTGTTCATGTTACAACACTACCACTGGACAAAGTAAGTCATATTTCCATTATTAATCAAGGCCACCCATCCATCCCAACTTACCAATGTCCCGCTCAAAGGCTGTATTGCACAGATTGAAGTGAAAGAGGTTGGATTAAGCTGTTTAATTATCATTATTTTACTATTTAATTGTCATTTTCTTTGCATCTTTGCAATTAATTACATGATAGCATTTTATAATTACTTAGTAACTGTTTAGTATCTTTCCTAGTGGTTACAATATGTATATGTAATTGTTTAGTGTGACCCCTAGTGGTTACAGTATGTATGTGTAATTGCTTAGTGTGTCCCCTAGTGGCTACAGTATGTATATGCAGTTTTTCAGTGAGTCCCCTAGTGGCTACAGTATGTATATGCAGTTGTTCAGTGTGTCCCCCTAGTGGTTAGGGTATATATACGTAATTGTTTAGTGTGTCCCCTATGATTATATTTATTTAATTCCAGAAGCTTCAAAGATTCAAAGTGCATTTACCATCCAAGTACGTATGCAGTAGACAACCCTGAGATTTGTCTTCCCACTGACAGCCACAAAACAAAGAAAGAAAACCATGGACCCCATTCAAAGAACAATATCAGACCCCCAATGCACAAAAAAAGAACAAATCAGCAAGCGGCAGAAAAAAACAAATGAGTGAAAAACAGAGATTATAAAACATCAAACCACAAATCATTGAAACAAACCAGGCATATTCACTTCAGCTCCATTCAGTTCAATTTAGCACTGTGTTGCATTACTTGAATAGGGGCTATCTCATTGGTTATCTTTTATCTGTGAATTTAAGTGGAATGTTCCTTATTTATGAAGATAAAAAAGAGCTGACCACGAGGCTTCACCGTCTTTTGCTTCTTTCTTTCTTCAATTACTTCTAACACTGTTTTTTAATTGCCCTTGTACTACTAACTTTAATAAAGGATAGTGAAGCAAAAAGTTTTGTGCCTCTTTCCTGACTTCCGAAAGCATCTTGGATAAAAAGAAACATCAGAATCCAACAGGGGGAATTAGTTGTGATCCCTCAGAGAGACTGCAAATAAGCCCTGTGTAATTAAAGGGGGGGGGGGTTGTGTACAGTTCTGGTCACTGAATTATAGGAAAGATGTCAACAAAATAGAGAGAATACAGAGAAGATTTACTAGAATGTTACTTGGGTTTCAGCAACTAAGTTACAGGGAAAGATTTAACTAGTTAGGTCTTTATTCTTTGGAGCGTAGAAGGTTGAGGGGGGACTTGATAGAGGTATTTAAAATTATGAGAGGATAGATAGAGTTGACGTGGAAAGGCTTTTTCCATTGAGAGTAGGGGAGATTCAAACAAGAGGACATGAGTTGAGACTTAGGGGGCAAAAATTTAAGGGTAACACGAGGGGGAATTTCTTTACTCAGAGAGTGGTAGCTGTGTGGAATGAGCTTCCAGTAGAAGTGGTAAAGGCAGGTTCGGTATTGTCATTTAAAGCAAAATTGGATAGGTATATGGACAGGAAAGGACTGGAGGGTTATGGGCTGAGTGCGGGTCAGTGGGACTAGGTGAGAGTAAGCGTTTGGCATGGACTAGAAGGGCCGAGATAGCCTATTTCCATGCTGTAATTGTTATATTGTTATATGGGTTAACACAACATCAAAATGGAGTGGGAGTTAGACCTTACTGGTGATTTTTCTAACTTCAGAAGTCAAGAATGATGCATGGAACTATGTGAACACAGCCATTTTGTTATATTTTGCTTTGTCGCTGACCTTCAGACTCTCAGATCCCAGTCCACTCCGTCCGGCGGTCTACCAGCCCTCTCCACACGCGTCTTCCCTCTTCATCTCTCCTCGACAGAGACCGCGAGAAAAGCATCCATCCAGATTCACAAGACAAAGTAACAATCTCTTATTGGCTAACATGCATACCACAGTCATGTTATCTCCAGCCATAACCCAAACATTGCTGCTACAGAGAAACCGTTACCTCAGCAGTGAAACATTACAAAGAAGCCATTACTTTAGCCTTACACTAGTGCATTCCATTAGGATCTAACCCTTAGGACTAATAATCAGAGAGGCACAGAGAGAATCTGTATTTACCGACTCAACTAAAATGCACATGGGTTCACAAGCTAATGACCTGTGTGCATACCCACGATGACCCTTCATGAATAGTAAAGGAAGAGAAAAGGTATTACTTGGGAGAGGAGTCTATGCTGGCCGGGCTTTCCTTGCCTTCTTGCTCCAACCTCCACGTATTTGTGGGGTCTTCCACTTCTGCAGTGGTTGGTCTCTGGAGAGTTATCGCTGTTATGTATTTGAAGCTCCTGACTCTTATAGTGTTCATCACCAGTTGAACTGATGATCTCTATCCCATTGACTCAAAGTCACCTGACCTACCTTTGTCACCTTCTTACTGGCTCTAGTCCGACCAACACAGGTCTATGATTTCTGCCGCCCAGACTTGTGCCCTTGTTCCTTTCAACTGCGACTGGTCCAAACCAGTAAAACTAGGTGACCCAGACACTGAGTCTGCAGATTGATTCTCCAGCAAGCCTGCCACTTTACTTAATAAATAGCCATTTGTCTGAGAATGCTCTCAGGTTTAGAAAGTCACTAGTTGAAGCTTCTTGTGTCCACATTCAATTGCTCTAATTAGGTTATCCCAGAGCAAGAATCAGTTCAGCGTCCACAAAATGGTGGGGGGGGGGGTGGAGGTGGGGAACAAAGACAATTGGTATGTCTACTCCCACTGTCCTTGATTCATCCAAATCCTCAGATTTGTAGACTGTAGATTTGTAGTCTGCCCAACGGTTTACTGAGTGTAATAAGAATGAAGGCTGAAACACAGAAAAGCGAAAGATTTGTGGTCATCTTACACTAAAAACCAGCTCAAACTAGACAAATAACAAGACACCCATGATAATAACCAACCCATGAAATAACCAGAATCAAGAAAATCAGCAGAAAAGTGAAAACGCTTCTAGAACAGTGACCCGGGTTCAATTCTGCCACTGTCTATAAGGAGTTTGTACGTTTCCCCTGTGACCGCATGGGTTTCCTTTGGGGTGCTTCAGTACCCTCCCATAGTCCAAAGATGTATGTCACATGGGTGTAATTGGGCGATGCAGGCTAGATGGGCCGAATGGCCTGTTGCCATGCTGTGTCTCTAAATAAAATAAGATAAAAGAAAATTAGGTCTTGATATACCTGAGTACATTGTCATATGTAACATGCTGCAATGTTTCACTGCTACTGTAATGGCTTCTCTGTAATGTTCCACTGCTGAGGTAATGGTTCCTCTGTAGCAGCAATGATTGGGTTATGACTAGAGATAACGGGGTATGCTGGCCAACGAGCGGGATGTTGTTCTTTCTTGTGTGTCTGGGAGCCGGGAATTTGCAGTCTTTTGCCGGGGAGAGATGAGGAGAGAAGACACGAATGGAGAGAGATGGTAGACCTTGGACGCAGTGATCGGAGTGAGGGTCTGAAGGTCAGCGACGATCGGAGGAGGTCGATGGTGGACGAACGGCCTTATCAGTGAGCTCCAACGTTATACATTAGACTGCTTCATGAGAATGGGCCCTTTCTCTTTTTTTTCTTTACTAACCATGTAATCAAATTAAGAATTATAAAACTCAATCGTTTAATCGCATATTGCGTACTGTTTGTTATTTTGTGGTGCTGATTTGTAACGGGACACATCGTGCTGCATCCACCCAAGCAAGCTTTCTTAAGTTTGGCTGGGCTGGTGGGGGCTGTCTTCCCCTAGATTAAGCTGCTAGCCAAAGCGAGAGTCACACGTAGCTTATGTTTAATATCTCAGCTGAACAACTCTACTCCAGCCCTCTCACCATGCAACACTTCCACAGTAGCCGAGAACTTTGTGCTCCTGGTACACAGAGTGAGGGTTGCCACCACAACTTCCTGTTTCAGAATCAGAATCAGGTTTAACATCACCGGCACATGTTGTGAAGTTTGTTATCTTTGCGGCAGCAGTTCAATACAATACAATAATAGAAAAAAAACATGAATTACAGTAGGTATATATAAATGATAGTTAAATTAAATAGGTAGTGCAAAAATAGAAATTAAAAAGTCCAATGTCCGTTCAGAAATCAGGTAGTGGAGGGGAAGTAGCTGTCCCTGAATTGTTGAGTGTGTGCCTTCAGGCTTCTGTACCTCTTCCTTGATGGTAGCAATGAGAACAAGGCGTGTCTTGGGTGATGGGGGTCCTTAATGATGGACGCCGCCTTTTTGAAGCACTGCTCCTTGAAGATGTCCTGGATACAACAGAGGCTGGTGCCCATGATGAAGCTGACTAAGTTTACAACTCTCTGCAACTTCTTTTGACCCTGTGCAGTAATCACACCCCCCACCCCCATAGCTGAGGGTGATGCAGCCAGTTAGAACGCTCTTCGTGGCACATTTGTAGAAATTTGCGAGTGTTTTTGGTGACGTTCCATATCTCTAAATGGAATATAGCTACTGCTGTGCTTTCTTTGTAGCTAAATCAATACGTTAGGTCCAGGATGGATGCTCAGAGATATTGACATGCAGGAACTTGAAATTGCTCACACTTTCTAGAGACAAGAGGCAAGGGATGTGTGCTGACTGATCACAGCAGAGAAAAAAACAAATTTCCTTCCAATCCAACAGATATCTTGTAGCTATAAAAAAACTCACAGCAACAATATTGCCCTTTTAAGAGAAATGGTTCAAAATTAATAATGAAAGAAGTGGGTAGACAGTAATCTAATGACACCAATGAACTCAATTATAGTTCAATCAGAGGCATTGTCTTTCATGAAGTAATCTCATACAGAAGAGGTGTCAATTTGCTGAGCCTCATGATTAGCCATTTATTTCCAAGAAATTATTCATTTAGATGAACAGGGAATAATATGGTATCCAAGCCTCGACATTGCTGTCTGATCTTCCTGACTATCCTTCTTGTTGGAAGTAATTTGGGGTACTCGTCCCAAGGACATTTCGCAAATCTAGTCTTCCTCACTCTCCAAGCTTTTCCGGTGAGGTTGCCTGATACCTCTTCCGGTGTGTTGGATGAGAGTGCAAAATTGATATTTTTTCTCATAGCTTAAATTTTACTGTGCTTGCTTGTACTGTATTTTTAAATAATCACCCACATTCAGTGGCTATTTTATTAGGTACACGAGTAGAACCAAAGTAGGCTTCTGCTGCTGTAGCCCATCTACTTCAAGGTTCAAAGAGTTCAAAGTAAATTTTATTATCGAAGTACATGTTTGTCACTGTATACAACTCTGAGATTCACTTGTGGGCATACTCAATAAATCTTTAGAATAGTAACTGTAACAGAATCAATGAAAGATCAACCAGAGTGCAGAAGACAACAAACTGTGCAAATGCAAATATAAATAAATAGCAATAAATAGAGAACATGAGATAATGAGATAAAGAGTCCTTAAAGTGAGAGCATTGGTGTGGGAACCTCTCACTGGATGGGAAAGTGAGTGTAGTTATCACCTTTTGTTCAGGAACCTGATGGCTGGGGAGTAGTAACTGTTCTTGAACCTGGTTGTACAGGTCCTGAGGCTCTTGTATCTTCTTCCTAAGGGCATGTTCTAGGTGGTGGGGATCTTTGATGATGGATGTTGCTTTCCTATGATAATATTTCATGTAGATGTGCTCAGTGGTTGGGAGGGCTTTACCTGTAGTGTACTGACCAAATCCACTACCTTTTGAAGGAATATCCATTCAAAGGCATTGGTCGTTCCATACTAGGGTGTGATGCACCCAATCAATACACTCTCCACAACGCATCTATAGAAGTTTGTCAAAGTTTTAGATGTCATGCCGAATCTCTGCAAACTCCTAAGGAAGTAGAGGTGTTGTTGTGCTTTCTTCATAATTACACTTATTTAACATAATTTCACATAATTACACGTGTTTTTTGTTCAATGTGTTCAAAATGTTGAGTGTTCATAGATGCTCTTCTGCACACACTGTTGTAACTTGTGATTATTTGAGTTACTGTAGCCTTCCTGTCAGCTTGAACCAGTCTGTCCACTCTCGTCTGACCTCTCTCATTAACAAGCTGTTTCTGCCCACATAACTGCTGATCACTGAGTGTTTCTTTTTGTTTTTTTGCATGGTTCTTTGTAAACACTAGAGACTGTTGTGAATGAAAATCCCAAGAGATATTCCCCCTGGCACCAATGATCATTCCACTATCAAAGTTACTTAATCACATTTCTACACCATTCTGAAGTTTGGTCTGGACAATGCTAAATCTCTTGACCATGTTTGCATGCTTTTATTGAGTTGTTGCCACATGATTGGCTGACTGGATATTTGAATTAATGTACCTAGTAAAATAGTTACTGAATATTTTCAGGAGGTTCAGTCTTTCTGGAGTCAGAGAATGATACATCATGAAGCAGACCCTTCAGCCCATCTGGTCCATGCTGACCAACATGTCTGAAGAGACCAGTGACTGTATCTCATTGATGTTTCTGGGATGTGCATATATAAAATGTTGGAACAGTGACTGAACTTTCAATATATATCATTGGCTGTTAGAGCTAAAAAAAAGAGATGAACAATTTGCTTTATTTGCCGTGTGTACATCAAAATTTTGAAAAGTATATGTTTTGCAGCAAATCAAATGCCATGTGCATTCCTAGAAATGGCTGTAATGATCTTCCGCTGCCTTTAGTAGGAGTTTCTGTACCAGGGCCATGATGCGGACAGCCAATATACTGTCCACTACCCAAAGTTTTAGATGTCATTCCGAATCTCCGTGGACCCCCTAAGGAAGAGGCACACTTAGTTTTGTGAGAGGTGACCAGCAAGGTGAGAAGGGTGAGGAGTGGCAGGAGTGTCACAACCACAAAGCATGTGGGTATTCTCTTTTCATGATCTGTTTTGGCTCCATTGAATGAACGAGGGAGAGCTCTGGAAGGTCACTACTTTGGGAAGCAGACAGATTGGAGACAGGATGGTAGTTTGCATATCCCTGTAATTCCCTCTTCCTTCTCAATATTACCACCAAACTCCCTTGTGTACCTGCTGAGGCTGCACTTCAAAGCAGTTCATTATACATGAATCACATTGAAATGTTTCTGATTATCGCTCCGTAAATGCAAGATCTTCCTTTCATCTCCCTCATGTTTAATGTTTGTCTCACACGATCGGAACTGGTGGAGCACGCCAGTGGCTAGATTAAGCTTCTGAGAGCTCCTTGTGACTTTGCAATGCATGAAGCCCCCTTTTTCAAAGTGAGTAACATTACCTCTTTCTCGACGGTCCAATTTTTTGTTTAGCTCACAATGTACACTCAGTGGCCACTTTATTAGGTACACCTGTACAATTGCTCATTAGAATCGACTTCAGGTTTAATATCACTGGCATATATAGTGAAATTTGTTGTTCTTGTGACAGCAGTACAATGCAATACATGATATAAAAGCTGTGAGTTACAGTAAACCACAAGTTTATATATAAAATAAAATAGTTAAATTAAATAAGTGGTGCTAAAAAGTAGTGAGGTGGTGCTCATGGGTTCATTGTTCATTCAGAAATTGGATGGCAGAGGGGAAGAAGCTGTTCCTGAATCATTGAGTGTGTGTCTTCAGACTTCTGTACCTCCTTCCTGATGGTAGCAATGAGAACAAGGCATGACCTGAGTGATGGGCTTCCTTAATCATGGATGCTGCCTTTCAGAGGCATCGCTGCTTGAAGATGTCCTGGATACTGGTGAGGCTAGTGCCCATTATGAAACGGACTGAGTTCTCAACTTTCTGCAGCTTATTTCAATCCTGTGCAGTAGCAACTCCCCTCCACTGCCCCTGCCATACCAGACGGTGATGCAGCCAGTTAGAATGCTCTCCACGGTACATCTGTAGAAATTTGCAGAGTGCCTTTGGTGACATACCAAATCTCCTCAAAGTCCTAATGAAATATAGCTGCTGTCACGTCTTCTTTGTGACTGCATCAATATGTTGGGTCCAGGATAGATCCTCAGTAAGTGACTGCACTTTATCTTGTGGTTATTGCCTCCCTTTTCCTTTTGACTCCCCCATGTAGGAGATCTGCCTTCTGCTTCATTACCTCTGTCTCCTGTTACTGCTAATCACTCTGGATGTTATCAGAGATAATATTTAAATATTAAACAATAAGGGAGAATGCACAAACTCCTTACAGACAGCAGCGAGAATCGAAGGGAATTGGAGATTACTGTTGCTGTGAAGTGATTTCACTAACCACTATTTAACTGTGCTGCCCTTACCAGTATTTTGAGTTCTTCTTCCCTTCAAACAAGTCCCGTTCACATACTTCTCTCCAGAATAACTGAGTTTTGATCTTTCCTGTTTATAAACTACCATCCTGACTCCAATCTGTCTCTCCTTCCCAAAGTAGTGACTTCCCGAATTCATCCTTCCCAGAGCTCTCCTTTGCTCCTTCAATGGAACCAAAACAGGTCATGAAAAGAAATTAACCACCTCCTTTGGACTTGCGACATGCCTGTCTCTTCTCACCCTCCTTACCTGACTGGTGACTTCACACGCGACTGGCACCGCGTGTACCCCTTCATATAGCCCTCCACTATTCTAAGCTTCAGTTATTTGTCCTGTGCCCAACAGGATCCAACTGCTCATAGGGTTGGCTTAGAAATTAATTAGGCTTGTGTTAGTTTGAGATGGGCCAGATCTTTATGAATAAATGTGCTCAGCTGGTAGAACCTAATAGAAAAATATAAACTAGCTTTGATTTTGTTGGCAACCTGCAATGTAGGGTTGACCAGATGCTTCCCAATGGCTGGGACAGGATTTTGAATGTCGGGTCTGGTCAGAATTTTCCTTGAGCCTGAGTTGGAATTGAGTTTGTTAGTGTTGGATGGGGCATGGATTGGCCGAGGTGGAATTGTGATTGGATTGGCCGAGGTGGAATCGTGATCGGATTGGCCGAGGCGGAATTGTGATTGGATTGGCCAATTTACGGCAGGAACAAGTTGGGCAGGTCAGGTTTGGATTGGTTGAACATGTTTGGCTTGGGTTCAGACTGACCATGGACAAGTCAGGATTGGTTTGGCCATGGTGGGACAAGTTCAGATTACTGTGTTTAAACTGGGATTGGACTGGCTGTTATTTGCTTGGCCCTGGTTGGGTTGAGATTGGGCTGGCTGTGGTTGGGTGATTAGTTAGGCTGTAGTTGGGCTAGGTTTGGGGTAACTGTGGGGGTTGGCTTCAAAAGGCCGTGACTGGGTTGGGCTTGGATTGCCTGAGGTCAAAATGGCAATGGACAGACTGGGATCTGATAGGCCAAGGTTAGATGGGGTTGGACGTGCTTTAATGGGGTTCAATCTATTCTAGGAAGTATTTTATTGCATCAGATGTAATTGATACACTGACCGAAATTTGATCCTGACCTCCATTGCCGTTAGTGTGTTGTCACTGTGACCCTATGGCTTTCTTTTGGGTGGTCTAGTCTCCTTCTGCATCCCAAAGATGTGTCGGTTGGTAGGTTAATTGGCTGCTGAAAATTACTCCGAGTGTGGAGGTGTATGGTAGAATCTGAGAAGTGTTGGTGGGAATGCTGAGTGAATATAACAGGATTCATGTACTTAGACGAGACATTGAGTTCAAGGGTTAGGAAGTTATGTTACAGCTTTATAAAACTCTTGTTAGACTACATCAAAAGTACCGCAATCAGTTCTTGTCTCTCCTTAATCAAAATCAGGTTTATTATCACTGACGTATGCTGTGAAATTTGTTGTTTTGTGGAGGCAGTGCAGTGCTTTGCATAAAAGATTACAATAAATTTAGAAAAAAATTAAATAAATAGAGCAACACAAGAGCAAAGCAGTGAGGTAGCACTCATGGGTTCATGGACCACTCAGAAATCTGATGGCAGAGGGGAAGAAGCTGCTCCTAAGATGTTGAGTGTAGGTCTTCAGTGACCTGTACCTCCTCCTGCTTGGTTGAAGAACATACAACCCTCTTCCAGATAGCAGTGGGAATTAGATCCAGATTGTTGATCACTGGTGCTGTAGAGTATTACAGCATTACACTGCTGTGTCACTCATGGCATCCTATAAGCAAGATTCATAAGATAAACATAAATTAAACATAATTTTTACAAGAAAGAACACAATTAGAACAAAAAAGTTGATCTGAGTGCAAAGTGGTTATAGTGTTGCTAAGCAACTCACACAGAATGCTGGAGGAACTCAGCAGGCCATGCAGCAGCAATGGAAAAGAGTAAAGAGTCGACGTTTCGGGCTGAGACCCTTCAACAAGACTCTCCATAGATGCTGCCTGGCCTGCTGAGTCCTTCCAGCATTTTGTGTGTTTTGCATTGGAATTCTAGTGTCTGTAGATTGTCTTGTATAGCGTTGGTAAACTGTAAAGATTACGGTTATGGCAATTAGTTCAAGAAGCGAATGGTTGAAGTAGCTGTTCTTGAACCTGGTGATGTGGGACTTTAGGCTTCTGTACCTCATGCCTGACAATAGGTATTAGGACATATTCCAGAGATATGGAACATAGCAAATATTAATTTCACAGCAACCAGTCTTCAGATCTGAATATGGACTGTAGATTAAATTTAAAATACAGCTCAGAACGATGGTCTACCTAGAGCTGCATTTTGGGATTGATTGTAAACCAAGAAGCACCCCATCGACCTGAGATGTCTGGATATGCATGAATGCAACTTTGAGACAGCGGTGATTAACATTCACTTACGGTGTCTTGACTGTTTGAGTGAAGATCTAGGTGTCTAAAAATTATATGCTACACAAAGGAGGCATTATGAATGCATTACAACTAGAGAATTGTCCTGTTGTTACCTTTGATCATTAGCATATAAAAATGTAATGTAATGATGGGTCAGGAAGTCTCTATCGAGCATGTCTCTAAGAATGATGTCTGCTTTGTTGTGCTGAATAAAGACTTCTATATAACCAGCTTCAGTGTCTCTCCTGTTACTTCGTTCTCCATCACAACATTGTATTCTGGAGATATAGAACATAGCAAATATTAATTTCAACAGCAACTGGTCTTCAGATCTGAATGTGGATTGTAGATTGAATTTAAAATCTGCTATATTCCATAACACAGCACAGAAACAGTCCCTTTGGCACACTTATACTGTGACAAACCATTTAACCTGCTTCCTCCCATTGACCTGTACTGGGATCATAACCTTCCATTCACCTACCAGCCATGTACCTATCCAAACTTCTCTTAGACATCAAAATTGAGCTCACATGCGCCACTTGTGCTGGCAGCTCATTCCCCACTCTTATGACCTTCGAGTGAATACATCCTATCAATAACTGTAAGAAGTTGGCTTGGACTAGATAGTGGCAGATATGCAAGAGAAATTATGGAATGATTTGACAAGCACTTAACACAAAATACAGTATTATTGTGCTAGTGTTACTGGGAATTCCACCGTTCATGGGAAATATAAATGATTTAACGAGCAAATATAATCCTTGACAGGCAAGAGCAGAGAATGATGTGGTGAAATTAATCTTATGTGAAATAGTGTTCACCTGAAAAGACACATAATCCCACTTGCTGGAGAAGAATAGTTGCCTCTACATTTATTGAAAACTCTCCGTCCTTATGCACAACTGAAGCTGTTGGAAATCTGTAAAACTTGAGTTGAAGATTGTTGTAGATTCCTTGTCCTGTTTGTAGCCACTGGAAAGGGGTTGGGTGACTGACAAGTGTGAGAATCAGCTGGACAGAATAATTCCAGTTGAGAATGTGAACCAGGCCAGTCCTACGCTTAGTGTTCACTTTATTAGCTACACCTTTACACCTGCTCATTAATGCAAATGTCTAATCAGCCAATCATGTTTCAGCAATTCAATGCATTAAAACTTGCAGACATGGTCAAGAGGTTCAGTTGTTGTTCAGACCAAACATCAGAATGGGGAAGAAATGTGATCTAAGTAACTTTGAAATGGAACGATTGCTGGTGCCAGATGGGGTGGTTTGAGTATCTCAGAAACTGCTGATCTTCTGGGGTTTTCATGCACAATCATCACCAGAGTTTACAGAGAATGATGCAAAAAGCAAACAAAAAAAATCCAGTGTGTGGCCGTTCTGTGGATGAAAACACCTTGCTAATTTGAGAGGTCAGAGGAGAATGGCCAGACTGGTTCAAGCTGTCAGGAAGGCACAGCAACTCAGATAACCACACTTTACATCAGTGGTATGCAGAAGAGCATCTCTGAATGCACAACATTGAACCTTGAAGTGGATGGGCTTTAGCAGCAGAAGACCACAAGCGTACACTTGGTGGCTGCCACTGAGTGTTAGCAGTGTAATCACTCCAGTTGAGTATGATATTCTCCTAGGAGTTATCTATTGGTGGGTCGTCAGGCAGCTGTAGAAGTCTTTCTGGGATCCACATATTCAATCCTTGATGTTAAGATGGAGTCCCTTAATGGAGGATGCCTGTGTGTAACTTTGTGAGGAGGCTGATGTACGGAGAGTTACCAGGCAGCCCTTGAGAGGTCAGGGTCAGGGTCCAGTGGCATAGACTGGGGACTCTTCACTGCTGCAGCCTCTCTCTGCCTTCACTGCTATTGAAGGTCTTGGTAGGATCACTTTTTGTCTGAACTTCCCCCTTGATCTTATTTCCATTGGTGACTCTAGCAGAAGAGAAGCATCAAACTCCAGATGGCATCACTCTCAGGATCTCAGGAGCTTACAAGCCTTTTCACCATGAGAAGGTGATGATCCTTGGAGAAGGGCCACTTTTAGAGTGGTGGAATCATCCTGCCCAGAAACGGGACCTTTGGGCCCCTACCATTAAATGAGGGGCCCATGGACTCCAGGTTGGGAACCCATGCTCTAGATCTTTCATATCTATACCTCTGTCCAAGTTCCTTCTAAATATCACTCGTGTGTCTTCCTCAAACCCTTCCTCTGACCCTGACAGCTCATTCCATAGACTGGTTATTTCTTCTTTTCTTAAGCTCAACACCCCTACCAGGGCAAAGGCCACCAATAGCAACCCACTAGTCCTCTGTCCTGGGTCAGTCTTTCAAATTATCCTCAGGTATAGCCCATCTCACACCTTCTAGGTGAAGATCGTAGAAGGTACTTCCTGCGTTTCTATACTTCCTCATTTTTTTATGGGTTGAGGTTGCTAGTCCCATGCTCAACCCTCCTCCTTTCACATTCCAGCTTGGGGCCATCCATGACGGAGTTACTGTACGTACTGACTATCTTCTGGTTGAAAATGTTGGACCTCTGACACTGCGGGTTGAGACCCTGAATCAGAATATCAGGATCAGAACATCAAATAGAATTGACTTTATTATAGCATGGTAAAGGGCCCTCCACCCGACTTGTTAAGGTTCCCTTCTAAGCTAGTCCCAGTTGCCCATGTTTGACCCAATCCCTCTAAACTCTTCCTATCCATGATCCCATCCAGGTCCAACTTAAATCTTGCTCATGTACCTGCCTCAAACACTTTCTCTGGCAAGCTAGTTCCACGTACAGGTTTCTCCTGCTATCCGAAGGTAGAGCGTTCCAATGAATCCTTTCATAAGCTGAAATGGCGTAAAGCGAAGAAGCAATTGCCATTAATTTATATGGGAAAAATTTTTGAACATTCCCAGACCCAAAAAATAACCTACCAAATCATACCAGATAGCACATAAAACCTAAAATAACACTAACATATAGTAAAAGCAGGAATGATATGATAAATATACAGCCTATATAAAATAGAAATATTGTATGTACAGTGTAGTTTCACTTATCAAAATCGGGAAGACAGCAAGCTAAAATTGATGTGGAGGAAAGAAAATCGGCACGTACACGCATGCGCACACAACTGCCTGCACAAGGCTTCACAGTCATGGTAGACTTTCTCAGGGTAACACACGTATAAAGCGGGCGTCTATTTTTTGTAAAAGTGAAAATCCTCTTTGGTTAGCAAAAACAGGTACTAATGTTAGTCTTTCGTAAAAGCGAAGTGGTGTAAAGCGAACTTTCGTAAAGCGGGGGACGCCTGTACTGACTAGTTAGCCCATTACTTAAGCCCATCACTCCTAATGGGTATAGACCTTTGAAAGCAAGATCCTTCCCTTCCCACGGATGAGATCTTTGGAGCTCCTGTTGACGTCTCTGTAGCTCTGGGTTGCCAGCCCCATGCCCAACCCTCCTCCTTTTGCAGCTGGGCTTGGGACCCAGAGTTATATATACTGACTACCCTCTGGGTGAAAATTCTCACCTCGGACATTGCGGGTTGAGATGCTGTTTCATGATACTGGGGTCATGACATCAAATAGAATTGACTATTATAGCATGGAACTGGGTGGCGGGGTGGACATACATCTCTACCAAAGGAAGTGTAAGGTGCTCCTTCCCTCTGCTAGCCTACTGGTCACCCTAGGGCAAGGTGTGGCATCTGGTTAGCCCCTCCCCGATCAGGGTCAGATGAAGCCATGGGAGCAGGTATTGGATGATCGTATGAGCTGTTGATACATAGCACAAATCCTCGTGCTATGGCACTGACTCCAGGCAGACAGTCTCTGAAGAGTATTGATAATGACTGGAGTCACCCATCTTGTAAAGAAGGTGATGACAAGCCACTTCTGCAGAATGTTTGCCAAGAACCATCATGGCCAAAGACCATGATCACCTATGTCATACGACACGGCACATAATGGCGATGGTGATAGTGTGGACACAGGCCCTTTGGCCCAACTGTTCTATGCTGCCCAGGATTCCCATCTAATCTTGTTTCATTTGTCCACATTTGACCCAAACCCCTCTAAACCTTTCCTAAGCATGTACCTGTTCTAGGCCCTTTTAAATGTTGTTATTGTACCTGACTCAGTCACTTCCTCGGGCAGCTCATTCCATTTACCGTCCTGATGTCAGTCTCACCTCAGACTATCACTCTGCCTCCGCAGGTGCTGCCTGACCTGCTGAGTTCCTTCAGCCATTTCATGTTTAGAACAGAGAACTCCCTGGTCTTCTGATTGAAATTAATTCACTCATTATTCTCACTGGTGTTTGCCAGATGTTCCCTCCCCTTTAACTGTTACAGCATCTCAAACCAAAAGAACATAAGAAATAGGAGCAGGAGTCGGCCATCTGGCCCATCGAGCCTGATCCGCCATTCAATAAGATCATGGCTGATCTGGCCATGGACTCATCTCCACCTACCTGCCTTTTCCCCATAACTCTTAACTCCCCCTACTATGCAAAAATCTATCCAACCTTGTCTTAAATATATTTACTGAGGTAGCCTCCACTGCGTCATTGGGCAGAGAATTCTACAGATTCACCAACATCTGGGAAAAGCAGTTCCTTCTCACCTCCATCCTAAATCTACTCCCCCAAATCTTGAGGCTATGCCCCCTAGTTCTAGTCTCACCAATCAATGGAAACAACTTTCCTGCCTCTACCTTATCTATCCCTTTCATAACTTTATGTGTTTCAATAAGATCTCCTCTCATTCTTCTGAATTCCGGTGAGTACAGTCCCAGGCAACTCAATCCCTCCTCATAGTCTAACCCCTTCACTTCTAGAATCAACCTGGTGAGCCTCCTCTGTACCACCTCCAAATCCAGTTTATTCTTCCTCAAGTAAGGAGACCAGAATTGCACGCAGTACTCCAGATGCGATCTCACCAGTACCCTGTACAGTTGCAGCACAACCTCCCTGCTCTTAAATTCAATCACTCTAGCAATGAAGGCCAACATTCCATTTGCCTTCTTGGTAGTCTCCTGCACCTGCAAACCAACCTTTTGTGATTCACGTCAGTAGAGTAGAGGTTAGCTTAGGGCTTTACAGTACTAGCAACCCGTGTCCAATTCCTTCCGCTGCCTGTAACGAGTTTGTACGTTTTCCCTGTGGTCACATGGATTTCCTCTGGGATGCTTTGGTTTCATTCCACAGGCCAACGAGGTATAGGTTAGTAGGTTAATTGCTCACAATGGGCAACACAGAGCAAACATTTTGCTACAATAAGTGTATGGGACATTGGAAAAAATGTTGAATTTCCCCATGGGGATGAATAAAGTATCTATCTATCTATCTATCTAACACAGGCTCATTTGACCGGAAGGAGCTGGTACTGAGCTGTTTCTCTAAATGAAATAAATAGATTAATCTTTTGCTATGAGCAGGATGAGTGGTGTTGTTTGATATAAGTGTAGAGTGCAGGAAAAATAATGGGCTTGAATCAGCTTTGTGGCATGTCATGATAAGCTTCAGTAACAAGTGCCAATCAATACGAACAGTCAATAAGTAATAATAATACTAACAATACTCAGTCATCTGGGATGTTATCAGGGTTAAGAAGGCTTAGTGATTTTGTCCCAGGGTAAGTGATCAACGTGGATGGTGTAGTGGTTAGCGTTACGTTACTACAGCTCTGGCCATCAGAGTACAAAGTTCAACACTGGAATTCTCTGTAAGAAGGTTTGTGTGTCCTTCCCGTGAAGCGAGTGGGTTTTCTCTGGTGCTCTGGTTTTCTCTCACAGTCCAAAGATGTACCTTAAGATGTAGCTTAATTGGTCATTGCAAATTGCCCTGTGATTAGGTTAGTGTTGCTTGGCGCGTGGTTCGGTGGGCTGGAAGAGCCTGTTTCGTTCTGTATCTCTAAGTAATTGTGCAGAAGCCTTCAGCACATAGCTCAGGTGCCTAAGACTTTTGCACAGTTCTGTAGTAATTTTATGTATTGCACTGTACTGATGCCGCAAAAAAAAATAATTCTTGAGTGATGATGAATGTGTTTCTGATATGGGTCTTTATAATGGACTGAGCGTGGGGAGGGGGCAGGGAGAGGGTTATCATGATTCTGATATGGGTCTATTGTAGAATGAGATTGGGAAGGGGGCAGGGAGAGGGGAATCATGGTTGGGAGAAGAGGAGGGAGTAGGGAGCACCAGAGATCAATAAACCAGTTGTTTGCAATCAAGTGGCTCTACCCGTTGTCTCAGGGCTGGATGTGTCTGTACCCACACCACTCCCTGCCCTGGCACTCCTTCTCCACCACCTGTCCCGCACTCCTCTTACAGCACTCCACCCTCACCATTGCGTGAAGTTATCCCCTCTGGTTCAAGAGCTTGATGATTGAGGAGTAATAACTGTTCCTGAATCTGGTGTTGTGGGTCCTGAATCTCCTGTACCTTCTTCCTGATGGCAGCAGCGAGAAGAGAGCTTGGCCTGGATCGCAGGGGTCCTTGATGATGGTTGCTGCTTTCCTGTGACAACGTTCTGTATAGACGTACTCAATGGTGGGAAGGGCTTTACCCGCGATGGACTGGGCTGTATCCACTACTTTTTGTTCAAGGGCATTGATATTTCCATACCAGGCTGTGATGCAGCCAGTCAATATATTCTCCACCACACATCTATAGAAGCTTATCAAAGTTTTCGATGTCATGCCGAATCTCCACAGACTCCAAAGGAAGCAGAGGCCTGGATCTACTAAAACTTCCCAGTCTCCACCCAGTTAATAGGATTCACTCACTGTAGACACATCACCTGCAGCCTATTTAACCCCACTTCTCATCCACAGTCCTTGTTCACTCTTTGAACCATCTGGCCTTAGCCAGTCACTCCTAGCCTCCACTCTCCCTGCTTAAAGTTTACCTTGTTTCCTGTTATGTTTAGTTTCTGTACTCTCTTGTTTCGAGGCCCCTCATGATGAGTTATCGCTCCCCATTGAGCTGTCTCCACTGTTCTACTTTTGGGTAAAGCCTCCTCTACATCTCCTGACACAGCACTGTGCTGAGGGAGCTGGTTTCTTTTAGCAGATATCTAAAAGAATCTGTGGCTACTACTTTGAAAATTAAGGATCAATGATCAATTTTATTTGTCATATGCATTTACATGTTTTAGGAATTTGCTGTGGTCAGAGCATGACATTCAACAAAAAAAAAGAATTACATAAATACAAAGTTAGAGCTTAAAGTACAGACATGGAACAAAATGTGCATGAATACATCAATTCCAGCATGTATTTACAATGTAAACAGCATTATAGAGACATAGAAGAGTACAGCACAGAAACAGGCCTTTCAGCCCATCTAGTCCATGCTGAACACTTAAACTGCTGGTCCCCATCAACCTTCACCGGGATCGTAGCTCTCCAATTCCCAGTCATTGATGCACCTATCTAAACTTCTCTAATTTGAAATCGAGTTCACTTGCGTCACTTTGCTGGCAGCTTGTTCCACATTTTCACAACCCTCTAAGTGAAGAAGTTCCCTCTCATGTTCCCCTTAAACTTTTCACCTTTCACCCTTAACCCATGACCCCTAACTCGTCTCACACAGCCTCAGTGGAAAAAGCCTGCCTGAGTTTACTCTATCTATGCCCCTCATAATTTTGTATACCTCTATCAAATCTACCCTCAGTCTTCTACATTCCAAGGAATAAAGACCTAACCTATTCAATCTTTCCTTAGAACTCAGGTCCTACAGACCCGGCAACATCCCTGTAAATTTAATTGGTATTTTTTTCAACCTTATTTACATTATAAAAAGTGGTTTAAACTGTTCACAGTACAGTGCAGTGACTGAAGTAATAGATAGAGGGGAGGTGGAATGTGTAACTAGAATGGTTGATCAGGTTAATTGCCTGGGCCAATAAAAACTTTTAAGGTGATGTGAGGTTGTTGTTTTAATTGCCCTATCATGCTTTCCAGTAGGGAGCTTTTGGAAAAGGAGGTTTTGGATGGGTTAGGGTTCCCTGTTGTTCTGACCCCCATTTAACCTTCAACCAACCAAATTTTATGGGATCTTGCTATGAGTAAATCAGCTGGCTTCATTTCTTACAGTCATCATAGGCATTCGTTAGGCTCGAGAGACCATGGATTTGCGCCTTGGAAGGTTTCCAGGGGGCAAGCCCGGGCAGGGTTGTATGGGAGACTGGCAGTTGCCCATGCTGCAAGTCTCCCCTCTCCACACCACCGACGTTATCCAAAGGAAGGGCAAGGGCCGATACAGCTTTGCACCGGTGTCGTCGCAGAGCAATGTGTGGTTAAGTGCCTTGCTCAAGGACACAACACGCTGCCTTAGCTGAGGCTCGAACTAGCAACCTTCAGATCATTAGACCAATGCCTTAACCACGTGACCCCACTTCAAAAGAACGTTATTTGTTCTGATGGCTCCCACCCCCCCCCCCCCCCCCAGGTTTGCGGATCGGCGAGACCCGAATTTGAGGCCTGGTGTTTAGGTTTCTGCCATCAGTGATTCTGGATTTTGAGGCCTGCTCAGTGATTGGTGTGTCCTGGAATCGATGGCAAGTATCGAGGCACGAGGACGAATCGGAAATCTGGAAGTCGAGGCCCATTGGCCGGAGGCGGGTCAGCGAATCTCGGCGAGTCCACCAGGGAGGTCAAAGCCCAGTTTCTGCAGGCCTGGGTCCATGTCTGTCCTGGGGTTAAAGGAATGTGTGTGAGTGGGAGGGAGGAACAGGGCTTTGCTTTGCTGTTGTTATTTTGTTATCTGTAGTATTCAGTGTGGTTCTGCCAAGCATTATGGGAATGCTATGTTGGCGCTGGAACATGTGGCGACACTTGTTGGATGCCCCCAGCACGTTCTCAGGTGTGTTGCTTGTTAACGCAAACGACACATTTCACTGTATGTTTCGCTCTATGCGTGATAAATAAACTTGTGGCAAAGCGCTTAGCAACAAGCTAAGACTGACTACACTGAAAAGGCACTTAGACAAGTACATTGATAGAGGGTCATGAGTCCAACGCAGGCAAATGGGACCAGCTTAGATGGGAATCCTTGGTTAGTATGGACCAGATGGGCTGAAGGCCCATTATAGTGCTGTATGACTCTAAGATCATAAAAGGAGTTAGAGAAGTGAAAATCTTTCCTATAACGAGGAAATTTGCAGATGCTGGAAATTCAATCAACACACACAAAATGCTGGTGGAACACAGCAGGCCAGGCAGCATTTATAGGGAGAAGTACAGTTGACGTTTCGTGCCGAGACCCTTCGCCAGGACTCCTGATGAAGGGTCTCAGTCCAAAACATCATCTGTACTTCTTCCGATAGATGCTGCCTGGCCTGCTGCATCTTTCCTATTAATTCACTCTGTCTCAGAGAAAACCCTTCAATTGACTTTTCCTTGATATTATCTGATTCTGTTTAAAATCGCCTCAATCTCTTGCACTCTAGGTGTGGTGGACAGCTTTTTTTTCTTGGACATCATGTATTTTGTCCAATTATTCTTAACTTCTCCTTTAACTTTTTTCCCTCTAACTGGAGGCTTCAATTTTGCCTCGAGCACTGATTTGTTCTACAATTCCAATAGTCTCAACAAGTAATTAGTGGATGACCAACAGTCTGCAGAGACAGGGAGCTCTGGCTCATCAAGCACAATATTGACTATGGGCACACTTCTGTGAAGTGGCTGCTCCAGTCAGCGCTCTGTTTTCAGACCAGTGCTGTTGTTAAACAGAGCGGCTTTAATGATCTGGAGGTAGTTATCTTGCTAATCTTAGGACAAAGGTGGAACGAATCGATGGAACAAGCTCGCAGAACAAATTGAATTCCATTTCGTTGTGGATCTCCCTCAGAAAAAAAATGTGGAGTGCTAATTATTTCAGTAATTAGTATAGCAAGAACAACAGAATTGTTTGTCTGTCTTATCAGCTGAAGTTGCTGCCCAATCTCTATTCTTAGCTGATTTCTCTCCTCTGCTGTTTAGCTATTTACTTCATACATTTCTTAAGAATGTAGGAAACGGAGTCAGAAATAGACCATTCAGCCCCTTGTTCCTGTTCTACCATTCACTATTATTGAAGATCTTTTACCTGCTTTTTTTTATTGTTGAAATACAACGTGGAATATGTCCTCTGGCCCTTCGAGCCACACTGCTCAGCAATCCCCCTGATTTAATCCTGGCCTAATCACAGGACAATTTACAATGAGCAATTGACGTTGTACTTTTGGTCTGCGAGAGGAAACCAGAGCACCCAGAGGAAGCCCACACGGTCATGGGGAGAATGTACAAACTTCCGACAGGCAGCGGTGGGAATTGAACCTGGGTCGCTGGCACTGTAACCACTACGCTACCATGCCACCCCCTTCTGTGGATTTGCTGAGTAGACTCACAAGAAAACGAATCTCAGGGTTGTATATCGTGACATATATATTCTTTGATAATAAAATTTATTTTGAACTTTGAACTTCTCTGAGTGGAGAGTCTCCAGCCGGAGGAGTGGGGATCCATTGTGTTCGTGTCTGTCAGTATGCCGTGACTTCTCATTCTTCGGAACTCCAGAGCAGTTGGGTCCATCCAGCGGTTTCAGACTCCTGGGAGTGCATTTCTCCCACAGCCTCACAACCTCCCCAGCACACGCCCTCTGCAGTCAGGAATGCTCACCAGCACCTCAGCTTTCTGAGGAGCCTGAAGAGAGCTGGCCTTTGCACACCAGTACTCACGGCCAATAGTATACAAGTATTGTGGAGAGCGTTCTAACTGGCTGCATCACCTCACCGACTAGTATGTGGGGATGGGGAGGTGGGGGCACTACTTCAGAATGCAGAAATAAGCTGCAGAGAGTTGTAAACTCAGTCAGCTCCATCATGGGCACCAGCCTCACTAGCATCCAGGAAATCTTCAAAGAGCAATGCCAGAAAAAAGGTGGCATCCATCATTAAGGACCCCCATCACCCAGAACAAGCCCTCTTCTCATTGCTACCATTCAGGAGGAGGTACAGAAGCCTGAAGACACACACTCAACAATTGAGGACCAGTTTCTTCCTCTCTCACATTACTAGCACCAGCATACCCGCCATCAAAGACATATGCACAGGACTGTTTGTCCCACTCCCATCAGGGAAGAGGTGACACACCATCCACGCTAGGACCATCAGACTCAAAAACAGTTACTTTACCCAAGCTGTCAGGCTGATCAACACCTCCGCCCATTAACCCATCCCACCACTACATACACACCACTTAGTATCACTTTATGTACATACAGTCTATGTGTGTAACAGTTACTTGTACATAGTCTTTTATAGGATTGCTTTTATATTTCTTTATAATGTATTCTTTATGCGCAGTGTGATTTTTATGGGCATTACATTTGGGGTAACAATCATTTCGTTCTCTCGTTATCCTCATGTACTGAAGTATGTCAATCTTGAATCTTGAATCCCACACAATGGATCCTCTTGGGACAATCTCTTCAACCCTGGAACACAGGCCTGATTTATAAGATGAGACTTCGTATATCAAAGTATTGAGTACAGGAGATGGGATGTTATCTTGAAGTTGTATAAGACATTGGTGAGGCCAAATTTGGAGTTTGGTTTGCAGTTTTGGTCATCTACCTACAGGAAAGATGTAAATAAGGTCGAAAGGATGCAGAGAAAATTTACAAAGATGTTGCTGGATCTGGAGTGATTAGCGTATCGGTCTATGGCGCCAGTGACCCGCGTTCAATTCCTATCATTGCCTGTATGGAGTTTGCACGTTCTTGCCATGTCTTAGTGGGTTTCCTCCGGGTACTCTGGTTTCCTCCTTCATTCCAAAGATGTACAGTTAATGTTAGTGAGTTGTGTGTGGACGATGTTGGCACCGCAAGCTCGGCAGTATTCATGGGCTGCCCCAACACAATCCTTACTGATCTAATTTGATTTGATGCAAATGCCATATCTCACTGTATATTTCAATGTTTCGATGTACCTGTGACAAATATTTATCTTTATAATCTTTATCTAAAACAGAAGTAGAGATTCTTCTGGGCAGAAAAGACTTGTTCAAGTTGTTTAAAGCATTAGTGAGGCCTAATTTCAAAGGTTCAAAGGTCCAATTTAATGTCAGAGAAATGTATACAATATACATCCTGAAATGCTTTTACTTGGCAAACATCCATGAAAACAGAGAAGTGCCCCAAAGAATGAACGACAGAACCCCAAAGTTTCCCGCAACTCCCCTCTCTCCCGCGCATAAGCGGCAGCGAGCAGCAACCCTCCTCCTCCCACCAGCAAAAAAAAACAGCATTGACACCATCACCGAGCACTCAAGCGTGAGCAAAGCAATAGCGAAGACACAGACTTGCAGTTACCCCAAAGACTTCGCGTTACAGCCTGCATTCGACATACTGCAGATTCTCTCTCTCCCTAATAAGGGAGAAAATGGTGTCTCCATTCTCCCAGTGAGCGGGGAAAAATAACAAACAACTCATTGGTTTACGATGTTAAAAAGTGCGTTACGTCGCTTTTTCCGAGCTCTGTGCATTTTGGAGTATTGTGTTCACTTTTGGTCACCTACCTACAGGAAAGATATAAATGAGATTGAAAAATTTACAAGGATGTTACCGAGTCTGGAGGATCTGAGTTATATAGAAAAATTGAATAGGTTGGGACTTCATTCCTTGGAACGTAAAAGATTTGAGAAGAGATTTAATAGACGTATACAAGATTATGAAGGGTACACATAAGGTAAATGCAACCAGGCTTTTTTCCACTGAGGTTGGGTGGGACTACAACTAGAGGTCATGGGGTAAGGGTGAAAGGTGAAAAGCTTAAGGGGACTTCTTCACTCAGAGGGTCACGAGAGCATGGAACGATCTGCCAGCGCAAGTGGTGCGTGTGAGCTCGATTTCAATGTTTAAGAGAGGTTTGGATAGGTACATGGATGGGAGGGCCATGGAGGGCTGTGGTCCCGGTGCAGGTTGATGGAAGTAGGCAGGTTAAATGGCTCGGCATAGACTAGATGGGCCAAAGGGCCTGATTCTGTGCTATACCTCTATGTCTTTATAACTCCATTAACCTGTGACTGGACAGGCTAGGGTTATTTTCCCTGAGTAGAGGAGGATGAGGTTTATAAAATCATGAGAGGCTGGATTAGCTGAACGATCAAGTTTCTTTTTCTCAGGGTGGGGGGAGTCTAAAACTAGAGGTATAGGTTAAGAATGGAAGGAAAAGATTTAAAGGCAAATTGAGAGGAAAGCTTTTTACACAGAGGGTGGTTGGTGTATGGAACAAATTGCCTGAAGTGGTAGAGGTGGGTAAATTTGCAATATTTAAAAGACATTTGGACAGGTATGTGTGTCTGAAACACTGTGGGGGATATGGGCCAAAATGGGAGTGATCAGGGCTGCACAATAATAGCATAGCAGTTAGTGTAATGCTATCACAATGCCGGCAACCTGGGTTCAATTCCTGCTGCTGTCTGTAAGGAGTCTGTACTTTCTCTAGGTTCCCTCTGGGTTCTCTTTCCACTTCCAAAGACATAGACGTTAGAAGGTTAATGGTTCACATGGGTTAATTGGCTCATTGATTTGGAAGGGCATATTACCATGTCGTATCTCTAAGTAAAAGTTAATACAATAGATGCAGGGACGTGGAATTAGCTCAGGGATATTTCTTGGTTGGCTTAGATGTGTCGGGCCGCAGAGTCTTTTTCTGTGCTTCTAACTTTAATTGTCACAGAACCAAACCAGTGAATTTACATCGCACTGGTCATAGGGCTATTCAGCACAGAAACAGGCCCTTTGGCCCATTGAATTGGCATTGACCATCAATCACCCAGAGATCCTACACCAATGCCATTCCTTACATCTCTGTATATCATTCCTCATCTATTCCTCTCTTCATGTCTCCCCCTGTATTTTTTGTGACTTTTTTTTCAAGACTTGGTCATTTTTTTATTTGCAAGGCTAATGTTTATTGGCCTTCTCTAGTCTCCCTTGGGACAGTGGCGATGACACCCAAGTGGCTGGCTAGGCCTATGCAAAGAGCATTTTTTAAAATTCAAGATTCAAGGCAAATGTATTATCACAGTACATGTATGTCTTCATATACAACCTTGAAATTCACTTTCTTGTGGGCATACACAGTAAATTCAAGAAAGACAATAGAATCAATGAAAAGACCATACCCAACAGGATGGACAAACAAGCAAAGGGCAAAAGACACTTGTGCAAACTGTGCAAATACAGAAGAAACTAATAGATAGGTAGAGAGATCGATAGATAGAGATGCAGACAGATAAATAAGCAATAACTATCAAGAACATGAGATAAAGAGTCCTTGAAAGTGAGTCCATAGGTTGTGGGAACAGTTCAGTGATGGAGCGAGTGTAGTTGAGTGAAGTTCAGTGAAGATGAAGAGCCAATCAATAGACTAAATCTGATACTGGATGTACAGTTGGCCAGACACAGTAAGGATGGTAAATTTTCCCCCTGAAAGACATTGAGTCATGCAGCAATCCAGCATCTGTTGTGGTCATCAATATTACACCTAGTTATTTCTGTTCCCTGTGAATAACTGGATTTAACTTCCACATCTACCTTGATGAAATTTGAACCTTAGTTTTCTGATAGCCCTGGTTTCCACTCTACAAATGCAGTAAATTTCTTTGCCCTCTTTGTTTCCCTCTCTCTGTATCTTGGGCTCCCTCCCTGTCTGCCGGCAGCACTTAGAACTTCAAATAGGTTCTCACCAAAGCCTGGCAACCCTCTCTATTTTCTAATTTTTTTGCTGATTGTGGAGTTGCTCCAGAGAGTCATTCAGCCTCTGCCTTGTTTATCAATTAATTAATTTTTCATGCTCGCCATTTCTCCCTTGCTTCTTTTGAAGGCACATTTTCTCCATTCTTCATTCTAAATATACTCTCCTTTCATCTCTGACAGTGACTTTGCATCTCTCACTCCTTAATTGTATCTTGGTCTCTTTCTCTTTCTATCTGTTTCTCTCCCTCTCTCTTACTTTGTATCTCTGCATCTCTATCTATCTCCCTATATAGCTCTCTCTCTCTCTCTGTCTCCCTCTATATGTGTCTCTATTTCTATCTTTATCTACCTCTCTATATTCTTGTTGTTTCTTTCTCTATCTCTCTATATGTCTCTTGCTCTCTGTCTCTCTCTCTCTCTCGCTCTATCTTGCTATATGTCTCTTGCTTTCTCTCTATCTCTATCTCTATATCTCTCTGCATCTCAGTCTCTTTCTCTCTTTATATGTCTTTTGCTCTGTATCCCTATCTCTCTCTCTGTCTCTATATGTCTCTCTCTCTTTCCTCTATTTCTATCTGTCTGTTCCTCACGTTCTCACATCTCTCTCTGCATCTCTATCTGTCTCTTCATACATCTCTCTGTCTATCTCTGTCTGATTCTATCTGTCTCTGTATGTTTCTCTATCTTTGCATCTCTATCTCAGTCTCTCTCTGCATCACTGTCTCTATCTGTCTCTATATGTCTCTCTGATTAATTTCTCTCTTTCGTACATTCTATCTTTGCATCACTCTCTTTGTCTTTCTCTCTAAATCTGTATCTGAGACCCCTTTTCTTACTTTATCTGTTTGTCTGCCTCTGTCTGTCTCTGTTTAGATTCTCTCTGTTTCTCATTCCCGCTCCCCCCCCTTGCCCGCCCTCTCTCTCTCTCACATCTGTGGTTCTATACTTGTTTCCTTCTATTCCACAGTTCTTTTTTATAAATTTCCCTCTCTCCTTCTTCCCCTCGCCTGATCATCTAACCCCTTTTCCCTTCTAATTCTTTCCGTTCTCTCTGTTCACTGCTCTCCTTTGCTCTGACCCTCTGCACTCTGCCCTTGCAGCTTCATCCCTCCCTTCTCTGCGAAGCAACTCTTCCCCATTCAGTATTCCACTGGGCAACTCAGCAGTTCACTGAAATGCAGATTTAAATCTGGATTCAGTCAGCTGAGCACTGATGAATGGTCAGGCCCATGTGGTCTGGTCTGTAAAACAAAATCAAATGTCTATGCAGCAAGCAGAAAGCAATAGCCCAGTGGTCTGTCTCTTGGTCAGTGCCTCGCCGGCCTGTGCCTTTCTACAGATGTGCTTCTCTCTCTAGATTTTACTCTTGGCACCTTGGTATTTCTGCATGAGACCATCGTGCATTCTTTGTGTGTGTGTACTTCTGACCCACCCGGAGAGTGTGCCTGTGTATATACTGAGCAACACACACAAAATGCTGGAGGAACTCAGCAGGTCAGGCAGAATCTATGGAAATGAATAAACAGCCAACGTGTACAGGAGGTGATAGGTGAAGCCAGGTAGGTGGGGGAGCGGGTGAAGCAAGAACCTGGGAGGTGGTAGGTGGAAAAGGCAAAGAGCTGGAGAGGAAGGAATGCGGTAGGAGAGGAGATTGGACCGTAGGAGAAAGAGAAGGAAGAGGGGCACTAGAGGGAGGTGACAGGCAAGTGAAGAGAAGAGGTAAGAGACCACCGTGTGGAATTGAAGAAGTGGGGGGGGGGGGGCAGGGGGAGAAAAAGTTACCAGAAGTTGAAGAAATCGATGTTCAGGTTGGAGGCTACCCAGAAGAGGAGGTCATGGACCGACATGTCGGAATGGGGATAGGGAAAGGAATTACAATGGTTGGGCATCAGGAAATACTGCTTTTTGCAGATGGAGCAGAAGAGCTCGACAAAGCAATAAAGTGGACCCCCCAATCTACGTCTCTTCTCATTAGTGCAGGTGTGTGTAAATATATATAGATATTTCTGACAGTGTGTGCATATGCATTTCTGTGGGTATATATATGTGTCTGAGTGCATGTGTGTGTGTGTGTGTGTGTCTGTCCATGTATATGCGTAAGCTTCTGTGTGCATGTGAACTTGTGTGTGCGTTCATATGCTTGTGCCTATTTCAGTTCATGTGTCTGATGTTAGCTGTCTACTGTATTTCTCTCTGATTCATGGTCTGTTTCTCTCTGCGTACCTTTGCCCCACCCTAGCTGTGCCTCTCTCCATTAGCCCCTCTCTCTCTCTCTGCAAGATTCCCTCTGCTTCTCTCATGGCCTGGAGTCTCGCTGCCTCTGCCCACCCAACACAGCTTGTGTTTCTCCCTATCCGTCTCCTAGTCACACAAACACAAACAATATGTTGCTTCGTTCTGCCCTCTTGACTGGACAATTCTTCATATCTGAGTTGTCTAAATATAGTTGTTTCATATAAGCTCTGCCTCGCTGAATGTCCTGTGGTCGCATGTTGTTCAGGATTATACCGTTCTTCTCCCTGGAGCCCATAAGCACGTTTCCACACAGAGGTCAAGTGATCTAACATCTAAAACCAGCCACATCAATCGAATATAAGTTGGATGAAGCCGCAATAAAGTCATTCAGGGACCTGATCAGACTGAGCCTTCATTATTACAACCAGTTAGTCTCACCGTCACTCCCCGACATAGATGTCACTGGCACAAGTCCCACTTCAAGGACTTGAACAACAAATCCAGGCCTTTCACATCACACCGCCCCCCATCTTCTGCAAGAGTGGGCTTTCTGATGGGGCAATCCCTTTATCCTTTGAGGGTATTTTTGCTTGCTATTGCCATTAGATGGGGCAATACTAGGATAGCAGAATTAATTGGATTCTGTTCATCATGCTAATCACATGACGAGTCTGGAGATTTGAAAATGACTTAAGTTTTGTTTCCTCCATGAATGTGAAAAATTCAATTAATTGAAGAAGAATTATTGTCAAATATGATAATTTTTCTTATCTTTTGTATATAGAAACATAGAAATCTACAGCACATTACAGGCCCTTCAGCCCACAATGCTGTGCCAACCATATAACCTACCCTAGAAGCTGCCTAGAATTTCCTTACCGCATAGCCCTCTATTTTCCCAAGCTCCATGTACCTATCTAAGAGTCTCTTAAAAGATCCTATTGTATCCCCCTCTACCACCTTCGCTGGCAGTGCATTCCACACCCCCACCACTCTCTGTGTGAAAAACTTACCCCTGACATCCCCCTTGTACCTACTTCCAAGCACCTTAAAACTGTGCTCCCTCGTGTTAGCCATTTCAGCCCTGGGAAAAAGCCTCTGGCTGTCCACACAGTCAATGCTTCTCATCATCTTATACACCTCTATCAGGTCACCTCTCATCCTCCGTCACTCCAAGGAGAAAAGGCCAAGTTCACTCAACCTATTCTCATAATGCACGCTCTCCAATCCAGACAGCATCCTTGTAAATCTCCTTGTAAATTATGCTCAGTTTCTCTGGGCAATCAGGTCCACCTCACTCATTTACAGATAGCAACAGTAATGCAGACCTTTCAGTGAGTCCAGGAGAGATGGGAGGTGGGGATGGGGCGGTGAACTGACTCACCGTGAGTTGGACATGGAATATGGAGGTAGGGGACTCATTCATAAGTACATCAGGATGATGAGGTAACAAAGACTTGAATGAGGTTTTCAAAAGGCCCCACCATCTGGGCCACACTCTGTTATTACTACTGTCATCGAGCAGGAAGTACGGGAGCCTTGGGTCCTGCCCCAACAGGTTCAGAAACAGATAGTATAAGACCATAAGATATAGGAGCAGAATTAGGCCATTTGGCCCATCGAGTCTGCTCTGCCATTTCGTCATGGCTGGTCCAATTTTCCTCCCAGCCCCATCTCCTGCCTTCTCCACCATCCCTTCATGCCCTGACCAATCAAGAATCAATCAACCTCTGCCTTAAATATAAATAAAGACTTGGCCTCCACTTCTGCCTCTGGCAAAGAATTCCACAGATTCACCACCCCCGGCTAAAGAAATTTATTCCTCATCTCCTTTCTAAAAGGATGCCCCTCTATTCTGAAACTGTGTCCTCTGGTTTTAGACTCTTTCATCATAGAAAACATTCTCTCCACATTCACTCTATCAAAGCCTTTCAGCATTCGATAGGTTTCAATGAGGTGACCCCCTCATTCTTCTGAATTATAGTGAATACAGGCGCAGAGCCATCAGATGCTCTTCACGTGACAAGCCATTCAAACCTGCAATTATTTTTGTAAACCCCCTTTGACCCCTCGTCAGTTCAGCACATCCTTCCTAAGATAAGGCACCCAAACCTGCTCTGGGTGCGGCCTTGTCATTGAGCAGGAGTTACAGGAGCCTTGGGCCCCACACCACCAAGTTCAGGAACAGTTATTACCTTCAAACATCAGGCTCCTGAACCAATGTGGATAACTTCACTCACCACAAATCTGAACTGATTCCACAGCCTACGGACTCACTTCCAAGGACTCTCCAACCCATGTTCTCATTATTACTGATTTTTGTATTTTTGTTTGCACAGTGTGTCTCCTTTTACACACTGGTTATTTGTCAGTCTTTGTTCATGTATAGTTTTTCATAAACTCTATTGCATTTCTTTATTTTAATGTTAATACTGCAAGAAAATGAATCTCAATATAATATATGGTAACAAACACAGACTTTGATAACCTGTATACTTTGAAAAGCAGGTGAGCAGAGGGAATGGATCATCAGGGAGAGGAGGGAGAAGACAACACAGCGTTGATTAGACATTGAGAAACTCAGCAGATCAGGCAGCATCCGTGGAGGGAAGAATAGGTAGTTGGTGTTTCCGATTGAGAACTTTCATCTGGACTGATAGATAGTCAGTATAAAAGAGGAGAGGAGAAGGAAAAGGAGCAAGAGTGGTTAGCACAATGACTTACAGTACCAGGGACCTGGGTTCAGTTCCCGCCACTGCCACTGGAGGTGTTTGTACGTTCTCCCCGTGACCTCGTGGGTTTGCTCTGGTTTCCTCCCACAGTCCAAAAGATGTACCAGTTGGTTGGTTAATTGGTCATTGTAAATTGTCCCGTGATTGTAGACTTCGAAAAAGGTAAGATGAGAGAACACACACCAGTTGTCATAGAGGGATTGGAAGTGGAGTGAGTGAGCAATTTCAAGCTCCTTGGTGTTAGTATTTCTGAGGACCTAACCTGGTCTGAACATATCGATGCAGCTATAAAGAAGGCAAGACAGCAGCTATATTTCATTAGAAATTTGAGGAGATTTGGATTGTCACCTAAAAAACTCAATAACTTCTGCAGATGTACCATAGAGAGCGTTCGGACTGACTGCATCGCCCTCTGGTATGGCGGGGGTAGGTGGCTACTGTAAAGGATCAAAGAAAGCTGCAGAGAGTTGTAAACTTAGTCGGCTCCATCATAGGCACTAGACTCCATAGCATCCAGGACATCTTCAAGAAGCGATCAAAAAGGCAGTGTCCATCATTAAGGACCCCCACCACCCAGGACATGCTTTGTTCTCATTGTTTCCATCAGGAAGTGGGAAGGCACACAATCAAGGATTCAAAAACAGCTTCTTTCTCTCTGCCATCCAATTTCTGAATGGACATTGAACCCATGAACACTACCTCACTACATTTTTTATTTCTGTTTTTGCACTATTTATTTATCTAATAATGCTTGACTTTATCTAAATTATATATATGCTGTAATTTACAGGTTTTTCCTATATTACCATGTATTGCATTGTACTGCTGCCGCAAAGACAATAAATTTCATGACATTTGTCGGTGATGTTAAGCCTGATTCTGATTGTGATTAGGCTAGGATTAAATCAGGGGATTGCTTGGCAGTGCGATTCGAAAGGCCAGAAAGGCCTTTCCGCACTGCATCCCAATAAATAAATAAGCATGTCACTGGGGTCAAACATGACACCTCATCTGCAAACAATCAGAAAATTACCTCAGACAATTTGCTGGCAGAAGCTTAGTCTGTGGCTAGGGAGCGGAGATCGTACACAATTAACAAAACTATGCCAGTGCAAGTAATGAAGCACAAACAATTTATAAATGTTTGATACGACTGTGCTCTTGACAGGTAATTAACTTTTATCAGAATGTGAAAAATGGCTTATGGTTTTATTTAGGTTTCTCTTCTCTTGCTCAAATGTGGTTGAATCCATGGTGATTTGAGCGTACAAGTCCACTCTTAGTACTGAGGGAGGGATGCACTATTGGGTGTATGACCTCTTCAATGACGTGGAACTGAGGACTCCAATGGGAAGCGGATCAGAATCAAATTCGGGTTTAATGTCACCGCTGTTGGAGTGAGTGATTTGGAGAGGGATCAATGCCGAAGAGTTTCGCTGTCCGGCCAGCTAACCCAGGCATGAGGTTGGATCGCCCCAAGCGCCAAGCTGATTTGCTGAGATCGAGAATGGCTTCGGCCTGTGTGACCCACGCGTGTCGCTGCGATGGGATCCGGATCCTAGGGTGAGGCACTACCTGGTGCTTGGACAATTTAAATGCCGGCCTACACAGACTGGAAAGCCCGAGTGTTGGGACCGGGGACGAGGGTCAGACTGATTTTGCTCATGCCCCCACAATGTTTATTCCTCTCTCTGCAGCACCGAGGCTGTGAACTGCTCCAGCAGCTGTTGTCTCTGTGAGTTTCTCAATGTTTAATATGATGAACTGAGGTCGAGGCTTGGGGCTACCCCCGCTGCTCCAGGGAACAGATCTAAGGACTCAGTTTGGTTCGGAATGCTGTCGTTTGATCCTATTGTTTGCATGAAGTGTGTGTGTGTGTGTGTGTGTGTGTGTGTGTGTGTGTGTGTGTGTGTGTGTGTGTGTGTGTGTGTGTGTGTGTGTGTGTGTGTGTGTGTGTGTGTGTGTGTGTGTGTGTGTGTGTGTGTGTGTGCTTTTTTCTCTTTCTCACGTCTTTTTTTTATAATTGGGTTATTCAGGTTTCTTGCTTCCTGGCTGCCTGTAAGCAAATAAATCTCAAGGTGTAAAACTTGTACATTCTTTGTTAATAAATGTACTTTGAATTTTTGAAGATGGAGTGAAATTTGTTGTCTTTGCAGCAGCAGTACAATGCAATACACAATAGTGGAAAAAATAGTGAATTACGGTAAATATATATATCATGTACAGCCGCTGAGGGAAGAGGCGTCTGAGCCAGTGTGCTCTACCGGGGGCGGTGTAGCGCAGTTGTGGCGACTGAAGATTTCATATGGACTGAGGGGTCTAGACTATATACATATGCATCTGTGAGATTGTGTTTTAATTAATATTCTATATGTGCTTATATGTGTGAGGACAGGGCCTCAAAGCCGCGGTATTGCCTAGTGGGAGTTGAGCATCAGAGCGAGACTGGGCCTCAAAGCTGTGGTTTTGGGCCGGGTCGACAGATCATATTGGTGGGCTGGGGCGTGGGGGGGTTTGTGGTCTGGACTATATAGATGCATATTTTGTGTCGTTATATTTTACTGATATTCCATATGGGTTTGTTGACTTGTGTGTGCGACAACTGGGTATCAAGCCATGGTTTTCCGGTTGGAGGGGGGCAGTGGTGTCGGGTCCCTTTCATTCTGTGATTCTGATCTTGTGTGTGACAGTTAACACCTTGACCCCCATAGTAACGCTGTCTCGTTTGGCTGTATGCATGAGTATTTGTGTATAGTTAAATGACAATTAAGCTTGAATTGAATTGAATTGAATATATTAAACAGATAAATTAAGTAAGCCATGCAAAAATAGAAATAAAAAAGCTGTTCATGGGTTCGATTTCCATTCAGAAATCGGATGGCAGAGGGGGAGAAGCTGTTCCTTTATCATTGAGTGTGTGGCTTCAGGCTCCTGTACCTCCTTCCTGATGGTAGCAATGAGAACAAGGCACAGTTTGGGTGATGGGGGTCCTTAATGATGGATGCCACTATTTTGAGGCATTGTTCCACAAGAGATGCAGTGAATCCACAGCACCCATTGATGATCACGTGAGTTCATCAAGAACCTCCATCATCCGGGCCATGCTCTCTTCTCGCTGCTGCCATTGGGCATGAGGTACAGGAGCCCTGGGTCTCACACCACCAGGTTCACTAACAGTTTTTAACCTAGAACTATCAGTCTGCTGATCCAGTGTGGATCAGTTCTGTCACCTCAACTTAAAACCAATTCCACAACCTGTGGACTCACTAAAACTCATGTTCTCAGTATTATTTATTCACTTCTTTCTTTCTTTTTTATTTGCACAGTTAGCCTTCTTTTGCACTTGGTTTTATTGTCAGTCTTTGTGTGTAATTTTTCATTGTTTCTGTTATTTTTTTATTTTACTGTGAATTCCTGCAGAAAATGATTTTCAAAGTTGCATATGATGATATATGTACTTGGATAAAAAATAAAATTTACTTTGAACTTTGTACTCTACTTTGATCAATTTTATTGCCCAATACAACATCTCTAGAATTAGATCAGATCAGAAGTGCAAAGAGTGAGCAACTTCAAGTTCCTGGGTGTCAGTATCTCTGAGGACCTGACCTGGACCCAATGTATCGATGAAGCTATAGAGAAGGCACGACAGCGGCTATATTTCATTAGGAGTTTGAGGAGATTTTGTATGCCGCCAAAGCCACTGTGCAAATTTCTACAGATGTACCGTGGATAGCGTTCTAACTGGCTGTGTTGCTGTCTGGTATAGGGGGGTGGGGAAGGCTACTGCACAGGATCAAAATAAACCACAGGAAGTTGTAAACTTAGTCTGCTCCATCATGGGCACTAGCCTTCCCAGCATCTAGGACATCTTCAAAGAACGTTGACTCAGAAAGGCGGCATCTATCTGTAACACTTAGGGCTATTGGCTTGTGTTCGTCTAGGGGAAAATCCGTCCACCCGACAAACCATGTCTCCTGTTTGCACAGACGCTGTGTAATGCACACTGTTGAAAACCAGCACATACAATATCAGACAGCACACAATGTATGTTTTACAGATTACACTTTATAAATCTTACTGGAACTAGGTAATTAATAGCGACACAATATAAAAAGAAAGAAAAGGGCACCAAAACTTATCAGAGTTCAATCAATTCGTGCATAACCATTGGAGCTCAATTATCGAAGCCTTCGGTCCATCATTGATCTTCTCCGACCTCGTCGATCCGCCACTTGGGACCAACCTCGGTGGTCGACCAGGGCATGTACAGCACGTCCTTCCTCTTCGGTTCTCCTTCTGAAAATCCCGCACACTCACTCCAGGTTCCCACACATACAGGTAGAACAACTTCGCTTCCACGGGTTTGTTCCTGTGTTATCAATAATTATAACCCAAACATTCCAACTAAACAGAGCATTACCTCATCAGTTACCCACAAAGAAGCCTTTTCATTATAATGCTACAGAGAAGCTATTTTATATAAGCAGTTAACAGTTAACATTACAGTTAATAATCTGAGAACCCTGCGCATCATTAAGGACCCCCATCACCCAGGACGTGCCTTGTTCTCATTGCTACCATCAGGAAGGAGGTACAGCAGCCTGAAGGCACACACTCAATTCTTTGGTCTTATTGATGTTGAGAGCAAGGTTGTTGATGCCAATCTAACCACGCTATCCTGAGCTATTTAATTGGCTCATTATTACACTGCATTAGAAACTATCAGACAAAAATGACAGGCAGTTTCTCTCTTTTTGAGCAGTTTGATCGGTCAAGTTTCATGATTGGCTGTGAGTCTGCAGATGAACTGACTTAATTGGTCAGGCTTCTTGGTTGGCTGTGAGTCTGCAGATGATCCAATTTGATTGGTCAAAGTTCATGATTGGCTGTGAGTCTGCTAGAGTGATACCAAGTCAGGACTCACTTTTCATATAATGGGAGGACCTTATTAAGGTCATTGAAGGAAAGTATTGGCGGGGATATCAGAGCTAGGTTTTTTTTTAACAATGCATGGAATGCACTGCCAATGGTGTTAATAGAGTCAGGATATTTAAGAGACTCTTAGATAAGCACATGGATTATAGAAAAATGGAGGATTATATGGGGAGGAAGGGTTAGATAGATCTTGCTGTAGGTTAAAGGGTCAGCACAATGTTGTGGGCCAAAAGGCCTGTGCTGTTCTAATTTAGGTCATTGGGTAAATATGATTGACAGAGAATGGGATTCATTGGACAGCTCAGTTAAGGGTTTGCATAAGATGAGCAGACCAAATGGCCTCCTTGTGGCTTCCATTGTAAAGAATGATATTCAGAAACTAAGAGGGGTCTCATACTAATGCTGCATTATACAGTGCAGTGCAGTATTATTGTCTGACAGATTCAGCAACTGGGATTCACTCCTGATCTCATGTACTCTCCGTGACTGCGTGAGTTTCCTCCGCATGCTCCAGTTTCCTCCGAAGCGCACGGGTCCGTAGGCTGAATGGTGCTTTAAGCTGCTCCTTGTGCACAGATGAGTGACAAAATCTGCGAGAGGTTGACGGGAATGTGGGGAGTATCAGGTAAGATGGGAGGAAGATTACAGTATAAATGACTGCTTGCAGGCTATCGCAGCCTCGATGGGCCGAAGGGCCTGTTACTTTGCTGTGTGACTATGTTGTGGGTTGATATTCAGAACATACACAAGATGTGGATATCCCTGGCAACTCTAATTGTCCTGCAATGTTTCAGCAGGTCAAAAGCGAGCTGAATATATTTTTCTATTGTTCATGCAACTCTTGGTTGTTAATTGAATTTATTTTATTTTTTATTTATTGAGATACAGCATGGAATAGGCCCTTCTAGCCCTTTGAGCTGCACTGCAGCAGCATCCCTGACAACCTCGATTTAACCCTAAGCTAACTGCGGGGGCAATTTACAATGACCAATTAACCTCTTTGGCCCATGGGAGGAAACCAGAGCAACAGGAGAAAACCCATACATTCTTCGGGGTGGACATACAGAGACTCCTTACAGGGGACGCTGGGATTGAACACTGAACACTGATGCTCCAAAATGCAATATCATCGCGGTAACAGCTACACTATCATGGCACACCGCGGGGAATTCAAGTTCCTCATGTTCTCCTGGCTCCTGAAGTCCAATAACTTCACAATTATGCCACCATGTTCCAGGACACAAATGGCTGATTATGAGATGGTAAAATTCTGATGTTGCAATCCACTGCTTTTTTTAAAAATCTGTTGCCTGGTATCACAAGTGGAAAACTCCCTCTTGGTTCTGCAGGTGGATTGATAAGTAAGTGTTCAACATAAAATCCTAGGCCCTGGTTTTGATTCAATACAAAATTACCAATGGATCGAAGATATCAAAGGCAAATTCAAAGTTTAAGGTAGACTTACTATCAAAGTATGTGTGCAGTATGTAACCCTGACATTTGTCTTCACCACAGACAGTCATGAAACAAAGAAAACCATGGAACCTGTTCAAAGAAAACATCAAACCCTCAAGGTGCAAAGAAAAAAACAAATTGCACAAATGGCAAAAACGAGCGAAAAACGCACAGGATATAAAACTTTGAACCACAGAGTCATTGACACAGTTTAGAAATGTTCAGTTCAGTTCAATTTCGTGCTGGCCGCAGAGCCATCATTGACTGCAGGCCGCAGAGCCAGTCTGCCCCCGGCTCCTCTGGGTACCAAATGAAATTGGTGTGTTCAGATCCCAGGGACAGAATATGATTAGATTAGCCCCTGTATTCCTTCTGCTCAAAAAACCTTTAATCTGCCAGACTGTTGGAAGAGCGTTTCAGATATTGTTAACAAGGACATAAACATATAAGAGCAGGAAGATTGGGCTAGAACATTTCAGAATATATTTTATCCATAAAAAAGTAATGCTGAATGCTCAAGTTGGCATTTACAATAACAATTAACTTTTAGTTTTGAAATTTAACACTGATGTATCATTGAAGATCAGTTGGGTCATTGCACTATACACGATTGAGTCAGTGAACCGAGGATGGGGGAGCCTGGTGGATCATTGTGTGTCAACATGGTTGTCTGTTTGTCCATCCTTGTGTGCAGTTTTTCATTGATTCTATTGTAATTCTTTGTTCTGCTGTGAATGCCAGCAGGGTAGCAAATGGTGACAAATACATACTTTAGATAATAAGTTCAGTCTGAACTTGGAACTTGGCTATTTGCTAACTGTGTGGAGGTGTTGCCAGGGCTGGAGATGGATACCGATGAGATTATTTAAGGTGGGATTGTTTCCGCTGATATAGAGAAAGATAAGATGTTTAAAATCTTGATGCTGTCAGGCACAAAAGATTCGGCAGATGCTGGATATCCAGAGAAACACGCACAAAATGCTGCAGGAATTCAATAGGTCAGGCAACATCCATGGAAAAGAATTAAGAGTTGATGTTTTGGGCTGTGACCCTTCATCGGGACTGACGTAGGTGTTAGTCTGTGCTGATGTTGTTGGGCATGTTTCCTTCAGCAAGAAGTCTAATGACCAGAAATCGTAACTGCTGGAAGGATTAGAGTGGAGATGAAGGGGTGTATTTCCACATTCTCTGACGTACACTTGTTTATCTTCAGGTACGTTATTGAGGGCATGATGAAGTACAACTGGCTGTTCTCTGATGTTTCCTCAAAACTTCCAGTCATGGGAGCAACATTTTCTAGTCATGGGAGCACGGCAGCTAGCATGGCGACATCTCAGCTCGAGGGTGTCCAGAGTTCAGAGTTCAATTCTGATGCTGTCTGTAAAGCATTTGTACATTCATGCGTGGGTTTCCTCCGGGTGTCCCAATTTCCTCCCACATTCCAAAGATGTACCAGTCAGGACTTTAATTGGTCATTTGACCTGTGGGGAGGACGTGGTTTATTTGCTGAACCACGCCATTGTGCTGATTGTGATTGGTCTGTTTAAAAACTGCAGCTGCCCTTTCCATTGGTTGTCTTGGGTGCCATGGCATCTAGTGTCCAGTTTCAAACACCTCGAGGGTATAAACAATAGCACATGTGAGCGATTCTCTCTCTCCCCTTTGTCTAAGGCATGTTACAGAGAACTGTCAGGAAAGTATGCTCCACACACACTTTTTGGCTAAGTATCTATTGTTGAATATTTAATTCTGTAGTTTGTGTAACTTGGGGGGAACTTAAATGTTTGGTCAAATTGTTTACTTTTGAAAATAACTGATTAATATCCTTATTCACAGTCAGTGTCTTCTGTTTCACTCACCAAACCCATGAATTTGCTTCAACGCCACATCATTGTAAATTTACCCATGATTAGGGTAGTTTGCTGGGTGGTGCTGCTCGTTGGGCTGGAAGGTCTCTGGATAAATAAATGACATTTTCACTTTTGAAATCCATGCTGACTTCTCATTGTTATATATCCATTCGGTTGTTCGGCTAATCTCTCCCATGTAGATAGCCCACTCTTTTCCCACCACTCTTATTAAGCCGATTGCTCTATAATTCCCTGTAAGCTTCTATTTCCCCCTCCTTTTATAACCACAGGTATTACATTAACTTTCCAACAATGTTCTGACACCACACCTGTCGCTAAGAAACTACTAGATATCTTCGGTAATGCTTTGATTATCTTGTCCTTTGGTTCTTTTAAAATACACTGAGGCAGCTTGTCTGCACCAGGGGCTTTATCTCATTTGATTCGTGTATCTTATATTCAATTTTTAATTACACTAATTTCATTTTTCATCCTTGCAGCCATTGACATACCCACCTATCTTATCGCCCTGCTGGATACTGAAGCTAAATAATGCTTTAATATTTTCATCCTCTTCCTGTTATTATGCATGGCCTTGATCTGTCTGTCCTTCAGTGTCGCACCCATATCTCATCTGTTGTGATTTACTCTTATATAACCTTAATATTTTCATATTATGGGTGGCAAGGTGAAGATATGTCTCTACCAAAGGAGGCGTAAGTTGCTTCTTCCCTTTGCTAGCATGCAGGTCACCACTGGGCATGGTTAACCACCCCTACCCCCCCGAAGCCATGGGAGTAGGAAGTGGATGGTCATATGAGCAGCTGGTGTATATCACAGGTCCTGGTTATGCGACCACTGACGCCATGCAGACAATCTCTGACGAGGATTGATAATGGCTGGGGTCACCCGTCTTGTAAAGATGCTGCCCTGAAGAAGGCAATGGCAAACTACTCCTGTAAAAAATCTTCCAAGGACAATCATGGCCACGGAAAGACCACAATCACCCACGTCTTACGACATGGCACATAACGAATATATTTTTATATTCCTTCTTAGCTCCCCTTGTTGTTGTGTTTAGTATCTCTTCCCATTTTGGTCCTGGTGAACTTGGAGGCTAAGGATACAGTGGGATGGAGATGTAATGGATGACAGTTATGGATACAGTTACAAGGATAAAGTTGGAAACGCAAAATACAACCATATCATAAACATACAGTGGCCACTTTATTAGGTACACCTGCAAGCCTGATGCTCTATGCCTGTGAAGCTGCTGCAAGTGAGGTATTTTCCGTTGTACCTGCGCATACGTACACTTGTGCATATGACAATAAACTTGAAATTGACTTTAATCTGTCCCAATTCTGGCACAGTACTGGTATGTCAGAGGAGTAGGATTTGTCATGAAGACGTTGAATCTCATTGTGCCTCCGCTAAATTCCACTACGTTTCTTCCAATATTCTCCTGACTGGTTTCTGTAGAGGAAGGAATTTCCATTGTGGAAGGATTAGGTGGAAAATATCTTGAGGAGAACACGAAACAGGAGTTGAAATGGTTATGGTGGAACAAAGTTTTCACACAGTGGGTAGTGGTGAACAAACTTCCACTCAGTGGACACTTTATTAGGTCCACCTGTTCGATGATGCAAATATCTAATCAGCCAAACGTGGCTGCAGCTCAATGCATAAAAGCATGCAGACGTGCTCAAGAAGTTCATTTGCAGTTCAGACCAAACATCAGCATGGGGAAGATAATATGATTGAAGACACTTTGTCTGTGGGATAATTGCTGGTGGTTTAAGTATCTCAGAAACTGCTGTTCTCCTGGGATTTTCATGCACAAGTTTCCAGAGCTTTCTGAGAATGGTTTGAAAAACAAAAGAAAAAATCCAGTCAGCCCCAGTTCAGCCGGCGAAAATGCCTTGTTAATGAGAGAGATCAGAGGAGAATAGCCAGACTGGTTCAGGTTGACAGTAACTCAAATAACCACACATTATAACAGTGATGTGCAGAAGAGCATCTCTGAATGCACAACACATCAAATCTTGAAGTGAATTGACTACAGCAGCAGGAGACTACAAACATTCACTCAGTCGTGAAATTAGTAGCTACAGGAAGTACCTAATAAAGTGGCCACTGTACTTTTCAATGAGTCTGTAACTTCCTGTGAAAGAATAAAAGTGATGGGTAAGTAAGGATGTCTGCTGGTTGTGGGAATTTACATTTCTTTTGAAAATAATTATCACATTTACCATTCCGATTATTCTATTTTCAGACCAGCTACAGACTGTCAGTTCTTGAATGCACCTTCTCAGACACACTCCATTCTTCAAGGTACAAGCCAATAGACAAACCTTCCTCTTCAGCAGGACTTTAGGTGGATTCATGGAAGTGAGGGTGTCTCCCTTGGCAACCTCTGGGCACCTAACCGGTTGGAGGGGGGGGGGGGTTCACAGTATTGTAGGGAATTGACAGAACCATAGGAAGTATTCTGGAGAACATTATGGTTAACAACATTAGTCTTAAACTGGAGGAAGGCAGTAGGGTGAATTGTGATTGGAAGTGGACCCTTTGGCCCATCAAGCACCCATTCATGCTAACCCTACACTAATTCCATGTTATTCTGTCAACATTCTATTAACTCCCCCCTCCCATATTTTACCACTCACTTAGACATTAGTAACACCTTACAGCAGCAAATTAGTTTGCCAACCCTCTCATCTTTGGGATAGAATATAGAACATAGAACATTACAGCACAGTACAGGTCCTTTGGTCCATGATGTTGTGCCAGTCTTTTAACCTACTCTAAGATTAATCTAATCCTTCAGTCCTGCAAAAGCCTCCATCTTTCTATGGACTTACTTTTAAGGATAGAAGATGGGATATTATGTGGAAGTTGTATAAGACATTGGTGAGGCCTAATTTGGAGTATTGTGTGTAGTTTTGGTCATGTACCTACAGGAAAGACATTAACAAGGTTAAAAGCGTACAGAGAAAATTTACTGAAAGGTTGCCGGGTCTGGAACAGCTGAGTTATATGGAAAGATTAAATAGGCTAGGACTTTATTCCTTGGAACATAGAAATTCAGAGGAGATCTGAAAGGTGTAAAAAATTATAAGGGGTATAGATAGGGTAAATGCAAGCAGGTTTTTTCCACTGTGGTTGGGTGGGACTACAACCAGAGGTCATGGGTTAAGGATGAAAAGTGAAATGTGAAATGTTCAAATGTTCATGAGGGGAAACTTCTTCACTTAGAGAGCGGTGAGAGTGTGGAACGAGCTGCCAGCGCAAGTGGTGCATGTGAGCTCGATTTCAACGTTTAAGAGAAGTTTGGATAGGTACATGGATGGGAGGGGTATGGAGGGCTATGGTCCCGGTGCAGATCAACGGGAGTAGACAGTTTAAATAGCTCAGCATGGACTAGATGGGCCAAAGGGCCTGTTTCTGTGCTGTACTTTTCTATGACTCTTCCTGTTTTAAATATTTACCGCTTATTTATCTATCTATCTATTTATTTATTTATTTATTGATTGATTGATTGATTAATTATCATGATTTCTTTCATTTTGTAGTTGCACAGTTTGTTATCTTTTATGTACTGGTTGTACGTCCAAGTTGGTGAGGTGTTTCATTGATTCTATTATGGTTATTATTGTTTTTGATTAATTAAGGATGCTTGCAAGAAAATGAATCTCATGTACTTTGTTATTAAATTTATTTTGAACTTTGAACTTTGATTTTTCTATCATCCATATGCCTGTCTAAGAGTCTAAATGTCTTAAAGTATCTGCCTCTACCAGAACTCTTGGCAGGGTGTTCTATGCACCCACCATAGAACCATAGAACATTACAGCACAGAAACAGGCCTTTTGGCCCTTCTTGGCTATGCTGAACCATTGTTCTGCCTAGTCCCACTGACCTGCACCTGGACCATATCCCTCCATACACCTCTCATCCAATGTACCTGTCCAAGTTTTTCTTAAATGTTAAAAGTGAGCCCGCATTTACCACTTCATCTGGCAGCTCATTCCATACTCCCACCACTCTCTGTGTGAAGAAGCCCCCCCCAAATGTTCCCTTTAAATTTTTCCCCCTTCACCCTTAAACCATGTCCTCTGGTTTTTTTCTCCCTTAGCCTCAGAGGAAAAAACCTGCTTGCATTCACTCTATCTATACCCATCATAATTTTATATACCTCTATCAAATCTCCCCTCATTCTTCTGCGCTCCAGAGAATAAAGTCCTAACCTATTCAACCTTTCTCTGTAACTCAGTTTCTCAAGTCCCGGCAACATCCTTGTAAACCTTCTCTGCACTCTTTCAACCTTATTAATATCCTTCCTGTAATTTGGTGACCAAAACTGCACCACTCTCTGTGTAAAACACAACTTACCTCTGACATCCCCCACTCCATACTTTTTCCAGCCACCTTAAAATTATCCTCTCCCCCCCCCCCCCCCACCCCCCGCCACCTTGTATTAGCCACTTCCTCCCTGGGAAAAAGTCTTCAGCTATCCACTCAATCTATGTCGGAGGAAACAAATGTGAAAAGTCCATGTGGTCACAGAAAAGGTCAGGATTCAGTCCAGGTCACTGGAGATGAGAGGCCACATTTCTACTTGCTGTAAACACAAAGTACACTGCAGATGCTGTGGTAAAATCAAGACGTACAACAAAACTGGATGAACTCAGCAGGTCAGGCAGCATACTGATGAAGGGTCTCGACCCGAAACGTTGACTGCTTCTTTCAACGGATGCTGCCCGACCTGTCGAGTTCATCCAGCTTTTTTGTACGTCTACTTGCTGTGCTCTGTGAAGGTCCAAAATAGGCCATAAAGTGAGTCTGTGATTGTAATCTCCAATGTAGTTGGGCTACTTCTCCCACCAGAAGGAAAAAGGCAGCCGATGCATGGTGCAAGGGTCTCCAGCGAACTCACTTGCACGAATCACAAAGACTTGGATGATTCAAACAAAACTAAAGATTTATTACAAATGTTAACTGAAAAAACTAACAAGAGTTCAGGCAAACAATGCACAATCTTGACACACGATACATAGAAGCTCAGTCTGAGTTCCACCTGACAAGCAACCACAACGAACCAACAAAGAGGGGTCACATGCCCCCCTGAAAAACAGCCTGGAGCACGTAGGAATTCCAGACATTGAAAAATCTTGTGCTAATTAAATGATCCCAAGTTGAATAAAAGTGTTCAATAGAAAGAGAGCTTAATAATCCCCAGGATCACAAATGAGACACATGCAACTTAAAGTGAAAAGTCAGAGCTAGTGCAAAGACAAACAAATTAGACATAAAAGGTAAACAATCTAGTGAACAAAGCATATGCACGGGGTGACTCCAAGTAAAAGAGAAAGTACAGTCTGAGTATTGAAAAAAGAAGTCTTTTTAAAAACGACACCTGGTGTGATTCATGGGAGCTCCACCATCTACGGGCTCTCCCCACTAAGTTGTACACCATCCTGAATTGGAAGTACGTCAGCAGTCCCTCACCATTGCTAGATCTAAATCCTGGAAGCCCCCATTCCACAATACCAAGGGGGATCCTTCACCAGAGGAGCTTCTGCAGTTTGAGAAGGCTGCACACCATCCCCTTCTCAAAGACGAGCAGGGAAAAGTAATACATATTGAACTTGCCAGGTGACAACCAGATTCCAAGAAAGAAATGAGTAGTCTGAAATCCTGACATAGGAGTGGTGCACAAACACAAAACAGAATTGAATGGCTTCTGGCCATTTCAGCCGAGAGTGTGGAGTCAACTAATAAGTTCGAGCAGGTAAAGGGAACATTCCCTTCCGGACATGGTAAACCAGATGTAGTCTCACAGCCACGGACTAGTCCTTTCTAATTAACTGAAACAACATCTTCCAGATGCCATCTGTCAGGTGGGATTTGAATTTGTGTCTTTGGATTGTTAGTTCAGGTCTTTGAATCACTGGTCTGGTATTTTAACCACTGCATCGCCATCCCTGCTCCCAATCTATTCCAGTGTCAGTAGGGAATGCTCTTCTTGAATTGCTGGACTGGTATTTTAACCACTCTATCACAATTCCTTGTTGGCCGGTGGTGTAGTGGCATCAGCACGGACTTCGAGGCGAGTGGTCATGGGTTCGAATCCCGCCAGCTCCTTGCACGCATTCTATCCGTGCTGGGTTGAGTATCGAGCTAGCAACTCGGCCTCGTAAAAAACAGACAAATGCTAAAGAAATGGCAAGGTAAGCTACGAGATGTGGAGAAGAATAACAAAAAAAAAAAATCACCATACCTGCTTTCAATCTATTCCAGTGTCAGCAGGGAATACTCTCTTGGATCTGAGCCAATGTGTTTGTAGATTCAAGTCCCACTCTACATTCTTGAGTTTGGTTTAATGATTCATCTTTCACCACCTCTGACAGGGTGTGCCATGCACCTACAACTCCCTGTGTAAAATAATGTACCTCTAACATCACCCCTATACTTACATCCAATCACCTGAAAATTATAACCCCTTGCATTAGCTATATCCACCCTGGGAAAAAGTCTCTGGCTGTCTACTCGATCTCTGCCCCTTATCATCTTATACACCTCTATCATTGCTCATCCTTCTTTGCTCTAAACAGAAAAATCTTCACTTACTCAACCGATCCTCATGAGACATGCTCTCCAATCCAGGCAGCATCATGGTAAATCTCCTTTGCACCCTCTCTAAAGCTTTCACATCCTTCCTATAATGAGGTGACCAGAACTGAACACAATACACCAAGTGTGGTCAAACCAAGGTTTTATTGAGCTGTAGCATTATGTCACAGCTCTTGAACTCAGTACCCCAACTAATTAAGGCCAACATGCCATACGCTTTCTTAACAACTCTATCAACTTATGCAGAAACCTCTGAACTATTGAGAGGGTTTTGCATGTTTTCAAGTGCAGAAATATCAGCATGGTATTAAACAGTGTGGTATCTCCTTCTCAAATACGAATTGTGTTATGTCTGACCAGTGTTTATATCTCCAACCAACATCACTGACCTGGAACAAATGAGCACTACTACATTATGAATCAATAGCTGCTGGGTTTCTTCATTCATCTTCTTTTTCCCAATTGGTTGCATAGGATAGAGATTGACTTGCGTCCACTCTGTTTCTGACATGGGGCTTGCAGACTCTTCCCCAGGTGGATCAGGAAGCATCATGTGGACTTTAGGAGCTGCACTCCCACTTACCCCTGACTGGAGCTGACTGTGACTAAAGACTAAAGTGTTGGTCTCGAAAGGGCACTGACACTGGGTTCCTTATTCTGCCATGGGATTGGATGGAAGATGATTTAAGATCCTTGCCTGTTTAGTCCAAGTCTCAGAAGTCCACAGAAGGGCAGGGATCACTTTGTTCTGGGTTGAGGTCTTCAATCTTCAAACACCGATTTCCTCAGTTGGATGAAGGTCACACTGGCATGCTGAAAGCAACGGTGAACTTTACCACAGATTATGTAGCGAATGATATTAAAAAAGGTCCACATTTTCTAGGGTCTCAACAAGGACCTTTATTGTCTGGGAGTAGTGCAGTGGTAGAGGATCCTTCAGGATGTCTTGCAGAAGAACCATTCTCAGTAACGCTTCAATGAACAAAGCAATTCCCACCACTGTCTGTAAGGAATTCTCTCCTTGATGTCATGTATTTCCTCTGGGTGTTCTGGTTTACTCCCATAGTTCAAAGACATAAGGGTTGTTAGATTGGTGTTGACGCATGGCTAAGTGGTTAAGGCGTTGGTCTAGTGATCTGAAGGTCATTAGTTCAAGCCTCAGCTGAGGCAGTGTGTGTATCCTTGAGCAAGGCACTTAACCACACACTGCTTCTGCATGTTTATAGCCCTCTGGCAGCGGTTGGTGTAGTATGGACAAGACAAGATTAACTGGTCATTGTAAATTGTCCCATAATGAGGCTAGGGTTATATGGGGGGGGGGGGGGAGGATTGTGGACAGCATGGCTCGAAGGGCCAGAAGGACCTATTCCATGCTGTATCAATAAATAAAGGTGGAGGGCAGAGCAAAGTCATGATGGCGCTAAACAGCGACTCCTTCGCTTGCATCTTTGGAAACAGCACTACTTCTATCTTTGATATCTCTTTTTTCCCTTTTTGAGGTTCTTTTGAAGACCCTGACCTGGAGTTACTCTCTGACTTTGATTCTTTGCAGGAATGGGGCCTGCTCTTGGGGCCTCACGACTGGCTGCTTTTTGATATCCCAAGGACGCGTCCTGGAAGGTTAGTGCGTCTTCAGGGTTCTGGATTTCCGTGGCTCTGGAGATGGACTGATTCAAGGCCAGTGCGCCTGACTGAGGCATCAGGAGAACATGGAACATCGGGAGCAGTGGGCTAGCTGCTGGTGTGTGTCCAGACACCTGAGCTCTTTGGGCGCAGAGCTCGGAAAAAGCAACGCAACAGATTTTTAATATCGTAAATCAGCGAGTTGTTTGTTATGACTCCCCTCTCGCTGTGAAACGGGGACACCTCTTTTTCCCTTATTAGGGAGAGAGAGCGCCCGTGGTATGTCGAATTACCGGGTGAACGAGTCGTCTTTGGGATACTGCGTCTGACTCTTTATTGATGCTTTGCTGCACGCTTGAGTGCTCGGTGGAGGATGTCAAAGCTTTTTTGCTGGTGGGGGGTGGGGGGTCATTGCCTTGCTTCTGCTTGTGCATGGGAAGGGGAGCTGAGGGGGGCTTTGGGGTTCTAACATTTAACTGTCATTCATTCTTTAGTGGATGTTTGCAAACAAAATTAATTGTATACAATTCTCTGACATTAAATGTACCTATTGACCTATTGAAAATAAGTGATAACTTGGTACTTGAACTGTGAATTTGTGCACAGTCCAAGTGGCATCTGAGTGCCACAGTTCAGAGACAGACGTGGGAGTGACCTTGCCTCAGGATGTAGGTGACAAAGGTCAGCACTTTCTTATTTGTGCTGGAGTAACATTTGTTGGAGGCATGTGCAGTATTAGGGTTTGGAGGGTTGAGACAAACACTGGGACAAATAAGCAGCCTTGCATTGAATCAGAAACGCACAGAAATAAGGCACCATGGTAGCGTTGTGGTTAGCACAACACTATTACAGCTCAGGGGGTCAGACTTTGGATTTCAGTTCCGACGTCTTCTGTAAGGAGTTCAGCCGTCTTTCCTGAAACCACTTGAGTTTCCTCTGGGTGCTCTTGTTTTGTTCCACAGCCAAAAAGTGATCCGTTTCGTAGGTTAATCAGTGATTATAAATTGTCCTGTGTTTAGGCTGAGGTTAAGTAGGTGGTTGCTGAGCAGTGCGAAGGGCCTGTTCTGTGCTGTATCTCTAAATAAATAAAGAAACAAGCTCTTCCGCCCATTGAGTCTACTCACAACAATCAACTACTCATTTTCCAAGTTCAAAATCCAAAGTTGAAAGTTCAGAGTAAATTTATTATTGAAGTACATATATGTCACCATTTGCACAAATCCTACTCAAACCCTATTTTCTTCTCCTCACACACAGAGACATATATGTAACCACTGACCTATACACTATAGAAGTAATTTACAGTGGCCAATTAACTGATTGCACCTCTCTGGGATGTTTGAGGAAACGGAAGCATCTAGATGTGGAAACTCCACCCTGACAGTAACCAAGATAAGGACTGAACCTGTGTCACGGGAGCTTTGAGTCAGCATCTCTATTAGCTACGTCACCTTGCCATCTGAATGATCTGAGGCGAGGATAGGCCTGTCCCCACCGGGCACGGAAGGGCCAGACCCTTTGGAATGGCCTTTCAAACAGCAAAACACAGGAGGTACTACAGGCACTCTAACTGCTGGAGGAACTCAACAGGACGCGCAGCACCTACGGAAATGAATAAACAGATGACATTACAGGAAGGATCTCAGCCTGAACCATAGAGTTTTAATTCTATTTATTTATCGATTTATCTATCTACCTACCTATTAATTTAGTTAGAGATAGAATGCAGAATAGGCCCTTCTGGCCCTTCGAGCTGAGCCGTTAACAACCCACTGATTCAACCGTTGGCTAATCACAGGACAAATTACAATGTCCAATTAACCTACTAAACCATTGTGTCTCTGGAATATGGGAGGAAACCAGAGCACCCGGAGGAAACTCATGCATTGCACAGGGACAATGTACATTTCCTTACAGAGGACATTGGGATTGAACTCTGAACTCCAGTAAGAGTGTCACGCTCACTACTATGTCATGGATGCTGCCCAACTTGTTGAGTTCCTCTCAAACACCTCCCAGGTGCATTGTTTAAGGAGGATACATGAGTGCTGTTGACTTGTGCTATGGGAATGTTTTGAAGTAATGGTCAAAGAATGTAGAGAAAGACATGTACTTACTTTATTTACCATAAATATTATGAATAAGGCCTATTGATTGAGGCCCTCTGTTAGTCTGGTCAACCAGCTGTCTATGTGATATACAAGTACAATATGGAGAGCAAGCTGTTGCCCATGTAGCAGGCTCCCCTTCTCCACTCAGCCGATGAATCCAAAGGAACACCAGAGACTGATACATTTTGACGCCAGTGGCATTGTAGGAGTTGCCGGACAGCCTTGAACCCAATGTTGGATTGCCTTAGGGACTCCAGCTCGTGAATTTTCCTCGGGGTTTACTCTCGGAGCCTTCCCCATGAGTGGGTGTAGCCAGAAGGCAGTGGCGGTTTGAGATCAGAGTTTTCCTTCTCCTAGGTGAGCTGCCAACCACAGCTGACAGGCCCCATCTGCCCGAAGTGACTGGTTTTAAGTCAGCCACCTTTGCCCCTTCTCCTGTCAGTAGAGATGGTTCAGCTGGGCTTAGTAGCTAAGCTTCACATTAAGGCCAGGAGGTGGACTGGGTGTCAGAGGCTATTGGAGATGCAGGCCAGTGGGAGTTTTAATAGGTAGTGGAGGCTTCTCCCGGCTACTTCCCTTGGAGGTAACAACTGTAAGGGACCAGTATTATGACTGGAACATGAACAAAGGGAGGAGTTTGATAGCATTGATTGAAATGGGAAGCCACTTCACAATAAAAAGAACGAGGAAAGAATTAGAAATTCAGTTTCCCCCTGGATGGGCACAGACATCAGCAATGTCAAAAGGAGCTGCAACACAATAATTCCCTGCGTACAGACTTTGACAGGCTGGTCCCTGCTATCATGAATGCTAATCTGATAATTGCTCTTCTGCCTGGCTGAATCTAGCCAATGTAAATATCATTGTCTAATCTCATCAAACGCCCCTAAATGATCTATTTATTATTAATGAATAACAGCATGTTTCCAAATAGATTAAACTTGATGTTGTCACACACTTTCTTCTTAGAGTGTTTGCCCTAGATAAGTACAGAGAGAGCTCTCATTAGGGAGATCTGTGGGGGTTGGGGCAGATTGAGGATGGTGGAAAAAGATGGCCAATTAGCACCTCGAGCCCGAGCTGACTTCTGGAGAGGCCGCTGCCTATCTCTGACCTCACTCCACAGGGTTGCTTCTGTTTTAACAGCTTTGGTTATCAAAAATTGAGCAGCTTTCTATTTATTTATTTAGAGCAGAGTAGTCCCATCCAGCCCTATGAGCTGTACTGCCTAGCAATCCCACGATTTAATCGTAGTTTAATCACAGGACAATTTACTATGCCCAACTAACCTACCAACCTCTACATCTTTGGACGGTGGAAAGAGACTAGAGCACCCAGAGGTCGCGGGGAGAATGTACAAACTCTTTATAGGCAGCAGCGGGAATTGAACCTTGGTTGAATTGACTTTATTACTTACATCCTTCATATACATGAGGAGTAAAAATCTTTACATTACGTCTCTGTGTAAATGTGCAATGTGCAATTTATCGTAATTTATAGTATGTACAACAGGAAAATAACAAAATGGTTAAATATGAACAGTCAATGAATACTGTTGTGTCAGGATGTGTTAATCAGTCTGGTGGAAGAAACTGTCCTGGAGCCTGTTGGTCCTGGCTTTTATGCTGCCATACCATTTCCCGGATGGTAGGAGCTGGAATAGATTGTGGTTGGGGTGACTCGGGTCCACAATGATCCTTTGGGTCCTTTTTACACACCTGTCTTTGTAAATGTCCTGAATAGTGGGAAGTTCACATCTACAGATGCACTGGGCTGTCCACACCACTCTCTGCAGAGTCCTGCCATTGGGGGGAGTACAGTTTCCATACCAGACAGTGATGGAGCCAGTCAGGATGCTCTCAATTGTGCCTCTGTAGAAAGTTCATAGGCTTTGTGGCCCATACCAAACTTCTTCAACCATCTGAGGTGAAAGAGGTGCTGTTGTGCTTTTTCTCAGCACACAGCTGGTATGTACAGACCACGTGAGATTCTTGGTGATGTGGATGCTGAGGATAAACATCACCAAGCTGGCACTGTAAAGCGTTGTGCTAATCATTACGCTTCCGTGGCCTTAAGATTGATAACTGACCGTGAGTCATGTGGCTTACAATTTTAAAGGGTGTACTGAAGACCTGTGTTAACTCTTAAAACAGTTAGTGATTGGAACTGTTGAATTTATGGAGGTGTGTAGCATTTCTTGTTTGAGGATGTGATGCAATTCCTTGAAAGGAAAGGTTGGACAAGCTAGGGCTTTTCCCTTTGGATGAAGGAGGATGAGAGGTGACTTGATAGATGTGTATAGGACTATGAGAGGCATAGCTAGAGTGCTTTTTTCCGAGTATGGAAATGGTCAGTGCCAGAGGATATTCAGTTAAGGTGAGTGGACAAATGTTTAAGTGAGATGTCAGAGGTAGGTCTTTTTACACAGAGAGTGGTTATTGGCTGTGTAGGAGGGAAGAGTTAGATGGACCATGAACAAGAATATAAAAGCAAGGATGTAATGTCACAAAGCACTTGGAGGATTATGAGCAGCTTTGGACCCTTTATTTAAGAAAAGTAGTGCTGATATTGGAGGGAGTTCAAAGGAGGTTCACAAAAATGATTCTGGGATTGAAACACTTGTCATATGAGGAGATTTTGATGGCAGTGGGCCTCTACTCACTGGAATTCAGAAGAATAAGGGGGAACCTCATTGAAATCTGTTGAACATTGAAAGGCCTTGATAGAGTGGACGTGGAGAGGATGTTTCCTACGGTGGGAGTGTCTTAGAAGAACCTGGCAATTTTAGACAATGTCACCCTCTGCATGCCATCTTGGCTGACCAGAGGAGCACTTTTAGTAATAGACTATGACAACTGTGCTGCTCCAAAAAGCGCTATATGAGGTCATTCTTACCCTTGGAAATAGGCTGTATAATGAATCAACCTATAGCTGGGGAAGTGATGACCCCTCCTCCTGTTAGACTTTTTGAGGTAACTTATTTTTTATTCTTTCTTACTTCTCTTCTAATATTTGTATATCGGTGCACATGTAATGCTACTGTGACACTGTAATTTCCTTTGGGATCAACAAAATATTTATCTATCTATCTCTATCTAAGATCAGAGGGCACAACCTCAGAATGGAGGGATGCCCATTTAGAATGGAGATGAGGAGAAAATTCTTTAGCCGGAGAGTGTTGAATCTGTGGATTTTGTTTCCACGGGTGGCTGTGGAAGCCGAGTCATTGGGTATATTTGTTGATAGATTCCTGATTAGTCAGGGCATGAAGGGATACAGAGAGAAAGCAGGTTGATTAGGGCTGAGAGGGAAAATAGATCAACCATGATGAAATGGTGGAGGAGACTCGATAGCCCAAATGGTCTAATTCTGCTCCTATATCTCATATAGGTCGGCAAAGTATAGAGTGCCCATACATGCCTTGGGTTTATGCCAGGCTTTGTAGGAATACAAAAGAGCAAACATGCAGAGTTTGGAACGGGAATGGGATGGAGAACTAAAGTGACATTGGATTGGTTAACAAAGCAGATGAGATCCTTGGCTTCCTAAACAGTTTAAACAGCAGAAGTTGTGCTGATCACAGCAGTAATATTGGTTAAACCTCAGTTAGAAAATTACATCAAATTCGAACCATACCTCAGAAAGGACGCGAAGGTCCCACAGATTTACTAGAAAATAATTCCCGGGTTGAGGGATTCCAACTGCAAGGTTAGATGGGATGATTTTTCTAGGAGTAAAAGAAGATTGAAGGGTGATATGATGGAGATGGACAGGACCATGATGGATTTAGACTGGGCAACCAGAGAAAAGGGTGGTTCAATTCTGTTCCTTGGAGGCTCGTTTAAGGATAGGACAAGGGTAAAAAGTACAAGGGTGATATGAGAAAAACATTTTTGTTCAGAAAGCATTTGGGATGTGGAACCCACCGCCTGTGGGGATGGAAGAAAGTCAGTCAATCAGTGCTGAAATTGCCCTTGATGGGGAATAGGCAGTACAGGAGGGTAGTGGTTAGTGTAGCACTATCGCACCTTCAGCGACCCGTGTTCAATTCCATCACTGTCTGGAAGGCACTCGTTTGTTCTCCCTGTGACTGTGTCAGATCCCCCCCCCCCACATTCCAAAGGCGTACAGAGTGGTAGGTTCATTTGTCACAGGTAATTGGGTGGTGTAGCCTCACTGGGTCAGAGGATTTGTTCTGTACTGTATCCCCAAAGTTAAAAAAAAATTAGACTTTGGGAAGAGGGGAAGGTGGGAGTCAGCTATGAGCAGGCAGAAATTCAATGGGCTGAGTGGCCTCCTGAGCCATAACCATTCTGTGATACTAAATGGGTTTGAAATTCCGATCATTCACTTTTCCTAAAGGAAGCTGCCAGTTTCACTTCTGATGTCTAGACTCTGGCACCTTGTCCTAATCTCTCTACGCAGTTGGGACAGAAAGTGTTCATGTACAATGTAGGTGAACTGTGCAGGGAACAAGAGAAAACCTGCAGACGCTGGAAATCCAAGCGACACACTCAAAATGTTGGACGCACTCAGCAGGCCAGGCAGCATCAATGGACAAAAGTACAGTCGACGTTTTGGCCCGAAATATCGAGTTGTTGGGAAGCCGAGTGGAGGTGGTTGGGGGTGGGGGGCAGTGCGGAGCCAAGAGGTTGAGAGTAGTGAGGGGAGGGTGTGAAAGATGGGGCACTGACTGAGAGGTGGGAGGTGGAGTAAATCAGAGAGGGGATGATTTGAGGAGTGGGAGGATTAGAGGAGCCAAGGAGATTGTCGAAGAGATCAGACAGGAGAACTGGGGGAAATTGGTAAGGCTTGAGAAGACCAAGCAGCTGTGGGGACATTGGTACATTGGGGAGCAGTGATTGAGTGATCACCACAAGTTAGAAACTCAAATAGGAACTTACCCTAAGGGATAAGGGGTAAGTTTTTTATGCAGAGAGTGGTGAGTGTGTGGAATGGGCTGCCGGCGGTGGTGGTGGAGGTGGAAACGATAGGGTCTTTTAAGAGACTTATGGATGGCTACATGGAGCTTAGAAAAATAGAGGGCTGAGGGTAAGCCTAGGTAGTTCTAAGGTAGGGATATGTTCGGCTCAGCTTTGTGGGCTGTAGGGCCTGTATTGTGCTATATATTTTCTGTGTTTCTATGTGAGGAAGGTTGAGGCCATGTACTCCCAGCAGCTACCCAGGTAAGGCCATATCCTTAACTGGGTCTAGATAGACCTTTGGCTAAGACCTGATCCAGTCTATGAGGACCACTGTGATCAGAAGCCACGTGTGTGAGGAACACCACATTCAGAAGCCACATTCATCAGGTAAATCATCAGACATGCCTCTTAATGTGTGGGCTAATGTTAATGTGACCCTTGCTGCAGACATGGCTCCGTACTTGCGACATTGCAAGATTAAATTCTGGAAGGTGACCCACACAAACTATCCAATTGAATTCAAACCATCTGTAATATAGACACATGTAAACAAGGGATTTTCTAGATCTTTATCTTTTCCACTAATCCTCCTTAATATCCTTATCAAATGATCAACTAGGCAGTGTAATCTTTGTTACTTAGTTGGTATTATTGTAATAAATACAGGCACTTCGCAGGTTACCCATGAGCTGACTGACAAAAATCTAACCTTCTGCAACTTCTCCCACAGATAAGTATGTATGGGAAATCGGGCGCCACGGTAGCGTAGTGGTTAGAGCGATCCTATCAGGATTTTGGATTTTGGAGTTGAGTCTCTGTTCGCCCTCTTTGTGAAAGCGCGGGTTTTCTTTGGGTCCTCTGGTTTCCTCCCTGGCTCGTAGGTTATTTGGTTTCTCCCCGTGCCGATGGCGGCAGCTTTGCCATTTCTTTAGCTTTTGTCTACCTTACGAGGCCGAGTTGTTCGCTCGACGCTCAACCCAATACAAGTGGAAGGCGTGCAAGGAGCTGGTCGGATTCGAACTCGCGACCTCCTGTTCTGCAGTCTGCGTGTGGATGCTACTACACTGGCATAGACATAGGTTATTTGGTCATTGTAAACTCCCATGATTAAGTTAGGGTTAAATCAGGGGTTGCTGGTCGGTGAGGCACATAACTCTAACAATAAACAACCTTTCTTCAAGATAGTAATAATAATAACAATTAAATACTTTATAGTATTCATTAATGACTGGATACAGTGTATATTCTATTGGCTTAATTATGGGTCATACTTTGGGGAATATTTAATGAATGACTATAGCTAGTGATGGATAGGTATAGAAAGTGAACTTATCTGACTTAAGGAGAAATTTGACTTATGGGAGCCCTGGAACTATAACAAGACCATATGTTGGGTCTTGTGCACCAAAATATAGGACAGTTAGAACTTTAATAGGTACCTCCTATACCTAATAAAGTGGCTACTGAGTACCTTCAGGGTTCCCTGCTGCTATAGGCCATTCATGTCAAGGTTTGACATGTCGTGCATTCAGAGATGCCCTTCTGAACACCACTATTGTAACACATGGTTACTTGGTTTACAGCTTGAACCAGTATGGCCATTCTCCTCCGACCTCTGTCATTAACAAGCTGTTTTTTCACCCACAGAACTGCCCCTTAGTGGATGTTTATTTGTCTTTTATGTGAAAATCCCAGGAGACCAGTAGTTTCTGAGATACTCAAGCCACCCCATCTGGCACCATTCGATGGTCAAAGTCACTTGGATAACATTTCTTCCCCATTCTGATGTTTGGTCTGAACAACAACTGAACCTCTTGCTTTTATGCATTGAGTTGCTGCCAAATGATTGACTGCTTAGATATTTGATTTAACGAGACGGTGCACAGGTGTACCTAATAAAGTGACCACTGAGTGTAGGTCTCAGCCAAAAGTCTGACCTACTGTTTAGGAATTGTTCAGGATCTAGACTTGGTGTTAACGTGTTCATAGCCTTGATCTTCCTCAGAGTTTATTTCTGTTTGATCTTCATATCTGTAGTGATTGCACGCTCTGTCCAACCATCTTCTCCAGCCTGACTATGTGCTCCAATGCCTTTACAAACCCTATCTAATTTCCCCAATCTTTCCTCAGAAACCCCATTCCCTCCACTCATCAGTCATCTCCCAAGCCCAGTCTGATTTCTTCTCTTCCTCAACAACCCTACTCGATTCATATGCCAATGTTTTCCAAGGCCAAGAAATTCTCCTGCAGGCTGAGGCGCCAAGAAGCTGCTCTGAGTGTGATCCATTGCTTTCCTCAAATGGAATCTTAGGGAGGACTTTGGAGAGATGACAGCCTTGACCATGGGCAATGAGCCATGCTGAGCTTTGAAGTTAAAGGAATTAAATGAAATGACTTTGTTTCAGCATTTATTAATTTATTCTCAGTCTGGCAAGGCCAGCAATTAATGTCCGTTCCTTATTACTGTACCACTAACGGTGTTAAGAGTGAGTCACGTCCTTGAAATGGTAAGGTCCTTCAGTTCAAGTGTTGTTTGGGGCAGGGATACCAGGATTTCAAAGTTCAAAGTTAAAAATAAATATATTATCGAAGTGCATATATGTTCAATGGTTCCATTTAATATCAGAGAACGTATACAGTATACAACCTGAAATTCTTACTCTTCACAGGCATCCACAAAACAGAAGGAAAACCCCAAAGAATGAATGACAGAAAGAGTTAGAACCCCAAAGCCCCCCCCCATGCACAAGCAGCAACAAAGCATCAACCCTCCCCCTCACCCCACTTGTTCCAGCAGGAAGCATCAGCCCCCCTACATATTTTATCGTACATTAAACTGAGATCCATTTTTTTGCAGGTATTCACAGTAGATACACAGAAACACAATAGAATCAATGAAAAAAACTATGCACAAAGACGGACAAACAACCAATGTGCAAAAGAAGACAAACTGCAAATACAAAAAAAATACACAAATAATAATAATAATAATAATAATAAATAATATTGAGAATAAGTTGTAGAGTCCTTGAAAGTGAGTCAGTTCAGTATTGGGGTGAGTGAAGTTATCCACGCTAGTTCAATACCCTGATGGTTGTAGGGTAATAACTATTCCTGAACCTGGTGGTTTGGGACCTAAGGCTCTTGTAGCTCTTTCCTGATGGCAGCAATGTGCAGAGAGACCCATCCTTGCTATTGGCCAAGATCAAGGTCAGGAGTGTGTATCACCTGGAGGAGAACCTGTAGGTGGTGGAGACTCTATAGCTGGTGGAAGTGTGGATATTGGAACTTGGAGCACGCTCCAAACTGCTGGAGGGGCTCAGTGGGTCTGGCAGCATCTGTGGAGGCAAAAGGGGAGTTGATATTTCAAAGATTAAAGTGTGGCCTTTCTGTCTTGTACATGGAAGCACACAGTGAAAGGTGTCCTTTGTGTCGAGTCAGATAGCCCACAAGTGTCGCCAATCTTCCGCTGCCAACATGGCATGCCCGCAACTCGCTAACCCTAACCTATACGGCTTTGGACTGTAGGAGGAAGCCAGAGCACTCGGGGAAACCCAGGTGGTCACAGGAGAACGTGCAAACTCCTTACAGGCAGTAGCAGGAATTGAACCCGGTCGCTAGGGCTGTGAAGCATTTCACTGACCAGTCTGCTACTGTGCCACCAGGGACAAGGTCCTGATTTTGAGTATGGGTCGAGACTGTCCTGATGCAGAAATAGTGACTATCCCTCTCTTTCCACAGATGCTGCATGACCCACTGAGTTCTTCTGGTGGCTTGCTTGTAGATGCTCGTGCGTTTCTTTATTTATTGGTCAAGGTCACAGGCTTGGAAAGTGCAACACACGCAAAATGCTGGAGGAACTCAGCAGGCCAGGCAGCATCTATGGAAAAAAGCACAGTCGATGTTTCAGGCCGAGATCCTTCGGCAGGACTGGAGAAAAAAGCTGAGGAGTGGATTTAAAAGGTGGGGGGAGGGGAGAGAGAAACACCAGGTGATAGGTGAAACCTGGAGGATGAAGTAAATAGCTGGCAAGTTGATTGGCAAAAGAGACAGAAGGCCATGGAAGAGAGGAAACAGGGGAAGGAGCACCAGGGGCAGGCAATGGGCGGGCAAGGAGATGAGGTGAGAGAGGGAAAAGGGGATGGGAAATGGAGAAGGGGGTATGGTTTGGGGGACATTACCGGAAGTTTGAGAAATTGAGGTTCATGCCATTAGGTTGGAGCTACCCAAATGGAATATAAGGTGTTGTTCCTCCAACCTAAGTGTGGCCTCATCACGACAGTGGAGGAGGCCATGGTGGACATAGTGGAATGGGAAGTGGAATTAAAGTGGGTGGGCCCTGGGAGATCCCGCTTGTTCTGGTGTTAATATTATAATATACAAAGTATATCTGCAGTCAGCTAGTCAAAGTAGGCGAGACTGTTTTACTAAGGGGACAGAACTTTATACACTCAATGTCCACTTTATTGAGTACCTCCTATGTCTCATAAGGTGGCCACTGCAATCTTCTGCCATTGTAGCCCATCCACTTCAAGATTCAGAGATACTCAAACCATATCAATTACTCCACTGTCCAAGTCACTTAGATCACATTTCTTCCCCATTCAGATGTTGGTCTGAGCCTCTTGAACAAGTCGTTATGCTTTCATGGATTGAGTTGCTGCCATATGATTGGCTGATTAGATATTGACTTCAATGAGCAGGTGTACAGGTGTATCTAATAAAGTGCTATTGAGTGTATATCTTCGTCTTATTCCAGCCCTAAATGGTCAACCAATATCATCTGTTTGAGTTACCTTTCCCTATTAGAATCAGGAATGTTAAAGTCCAGGGATTCACTGAAGAAAGTTTGTGGGAGAAAATTTGTGTGGAGTCTAAATCTTGACATGAAGCAACAAATCATAAACTTGAGATTCTGCGAATGCTGGAAATCCAGAGCAACACACGCAAAATGCTGGAATAGCTCAGTGTGTCAGGCAACATCTATGGAAATAAATAAAAAGTCGATGTTTCAGGCCGAGACCCTTCTTCAGGATTGAGAAGGAAAGGGGAAGATGCCAGATTAAAAAGGTGGAGGGAGGGGAATGAAGCTAGCTGGAAGGTGATAGATTGATAGATGATGTCAGGTGGGTGGGAAAGGTCAAGGGCAGGAGAAGAATCTGATAGGAGAGAAATGGACCATAGGAGAAAGGGAAGGAGGAGAGGACCTGGGGGAAGTAATAGTGATAAAGTGAAAGTCCAGAATGGGGAATCGAGGAAGAGGGGAGGAGAAGGAGAAATCGATATTCATGCCATTAGGTTGGATGCTATCCAGATGGAATATAAGGTGTTGCTCCTCCACCCTGAGGGGGGCCTCATCTTGGCACAAGATGAGACCATTGACTGACATGTTGGAACAGGAATGGGAATGGGAGTTAAAATGTTCAGCCACCGGGGAGTTCTGCTGATGGTGGATGGAGCAGAGGTGCTGGATGAAGCAGTCCCCCAATTTACGATGGGAGCACCAGACACAATAGATGAGAGTAGATTTGCATTTGAAGTGTTGACTCACACAGAAGGAGTGTTGGGACTCTGAATGAAGGTGAGGGGCAGTTGGGTTGAATAGGACATGCATTCCAGTGATTAAAAGCTATTGCATCCCATCTATAAGTTTTTGCCCATCTGTGTGTGGTCAATTGATGGTCAAAGTGGAAAAACTTCTAAAAAGTTGGATGTTTAGAATAAAATGTCTTTCACCTTCATCACGGGTCAGGAATTATTGAGATGTCTGGTTATTGATCTGATAATATAAGTAATTTACTACAAATGTTTCACTCAGCATTTATAAGTTAATTGGCACACTATTCACCAAGTGGAATCTGGTTCATAAGTTATGTTATCTTGACTGCCTCAGAGAGTCTTTCTGAAAGTCCATTAAGATTTCAAACAAAAAGTCCTCATTCACTTTTAAGGTTGTCTGTTAGGTTCAAGAATTCAACATTCAGGATTCAAGATTGTTTAATGTCATTTCCAGTACACAAGTGTAAAGGAGAACAAAATAATTGTTACTCCGGCATCAAAGCAGCACATAAAAACACACTAATATAAAGAACTCAAGAATATAAAAACACAATGAGTAAAAATACAGTACTGTGCAAAAGTCTTAGGTGTATATATATATATATATATATATATATATATATATATATATATTTATATATATATATAAATAGATAGATAGACAGGTGCCTAAGACTTTTGCACAGTACTGTATTTACCAATGTGGAGCAGAGAGCAAGTCTGTAAATCTGGCAACAGCAAAGGATGTTGGGAACAGCGAGGGTGCAGTGCCATGGGAGGGTGTGGGACAGGTGGCAGAGAAGTAGTGCCAGGCAGTGGTGCAGACACACCCAACCCTGAGGCACCAAGCACGGTCCTTTGATTCCAAACGGTTTATTGATGGCTATAGAATGTCTCTCTGGTTCTTCCCACTCCCTTCCCTCTCTCTTACTCTTTTCCCAACCATTAATCCCCTCTCCCTGCCCCCTTCCCACTCTCAGTCCACAATAGAGACCCATTTCAGAATCAGGTTTATCATCACTCACAAATGTCCTGAAATTTGCTTTTTTTTGTGGTAGCCGTACAGTGCAATACATAAAATTACAAAAGTAATTTGTAATTTGTGCAAAAGTCAGGCTCCCTAGCTATATATATGTGCCTAAGACTTTTGTACAGTACTGGACAGCTTAGATACAGAGATTGATTGTACAGTATATACATATAGCAATGCTAGGCACAGGAGTTTCTCTACATAAGGCAGTGATGGATAAAGTAGTGATGGAGGGGGAGTGGAGGGCTGAGTTAGTGGGTGGAGCTGTTGATCATCCTTACTGCTTGGGGAAAGTAACCTTTTTTGTGTCTAGTGATCCTAGCATGGATGCTATGTAGCCTCCTCCTTGATGGGAGTGGGGCAAACCATTCATGAGCAGGGTAGGTGGGATCCTTTATGATGTATTTTCCGGCACCTTTCTGTGTATATGCCCTTGATGGCGAGTAGGCTGGTGCCGGTGACACGTTGGGCTGGTTTGACTACCAAGTGTAGAGCCTTCATATGTGCCACAGTGCAGTTTCCATACCATGCAGTGAAACAGTTTGTTTGGATGCTCTCTGCTACACATCTCTAGAAGGCCATGAGCATTTCTGAGGAAATACCAAGCAGGCTAGACAAGAGAATCAGTGGATGTTATGCAATTGGATCTTTAGAAGGCTTTTGACAAGGTGCCGCACATGAGGTTGATTAGCAAGGTAAGAGCCCATGGTATGACAAGACAGATACTAGCATGGATAGAGTGTTGGTTGATTGGCAGGGTCAAAGAGCAGGAATAAAGGGAGCCTTTTCTGATTGGCTGCCAGGGACAAGTGGTGTTCCACAGAGGGCCATGTTGGGACAGATTCTTTTTACATTTTATGCCAATGATTTGGATGATGGAATTGATGGTTTTGTGGCCACATTTGCAGATGATACAAAGATAGGTGGAGGGGAAAGTTGTATTGAGGAAGCAGGAAAGCTGTAGAAGGAATTAGATAGATTAGGAGAAAGGGCAAAGAAGTTGCAGATGGGATACAGTGTGGAGAAGTGTATAGTCATGCACTTTGGTAGAAGGAATAAAAGTGTAGACTTTTTTTTAAACAGGGAGAAAATTCAAAACTCTGAGGTGCAAATGGACTTGGGAGTCCTCATGTAAGTTATCTTGCAGGCTGAGTCAGTGGTAAGGAGGGCTAATACAATGCTGGCATTCATTTCAAGAGGACCAGTATATAAAAACAAGGATGTAATGCTGAGGCTTTATAAGACACTGGTGAGGCCTCACTTGGAGCATTGTGGGCAGTTTAGGGCCCCTTATCTAAGAAAAGATATGCTATATTGGAGAGGGTTCAAAGGAGGTTCATGAGAAGGATTCTGAGAATGAATGTTTGATAGCACTAGGCCTGTACTTACTGGAATTTAGAAGAATGAGGGGGATCTCATTGAAACCTATCAAACTTTGAAAGGCCCAGACAGAGTGGATGTGGAGAAGATGTTTCCTACAGTGAAGGAGTCTAAGACCAGAGGACTCTCCTCAGAGTAGAATAGAGATGAGGAGCAATTTCCTTAGCCTTAATCAGAGAGTGGTGAATCTGTAGAATTTGCTGCCAGCTGTGGAGGCCGAGTCACCGGGTGTATTTAAGGTGAAGGTTGATAGATCCTTGGGTAAGTCATAGAATATGAACAGCTGCTGCTAAGTTAACAAATGCCAGTGATAATAAACCTGATTCTGATTCTGAAAAGACCCTATGGGCCTACAAGCTGGTGTGCCCAGCAATCCACAATTTACAATGTGGATTGTACATGGGACAATTTACAATGACCAATTAGCCAACCGTAGCTCTTTGGACTGTGGGAGGAAACCAGAGCACCCAAAGGGAAACGTCCACGGTCACGGGGAGAACGTACAAACTCCTTACAGGCAGTGTCTGGAATTGAACCCAGGCCTTTCGTACTGTAAAGTGTTGTGCTAACCACTACGCTACCTTGCCGCCTGCTGAGTGTGTTGCTCTGGATTTCCAGCATCTACAGAATCTTTTTGTGTTTATGATCGACTCTTTCCTGGCTTTGGAGATAATTTTCCCCTTGTGTGCCCCTGAAATTCCCTCTCGATACCTCTGAGTTACCATCTGACAGCATACAACTGCAGATTGTAAGGACCACATAGGAAAAGGTTTCCTCACTTCCTTCTGCATTTTTGCCTCTTACTTTTGATCTCTGCTTCTTTAGAATTTCTTTATTACTTCTTTAGTATTTCACTGCAATGATTCTTCCATCAATGATTTTTATGACCTCAGCTCGAACTGCTCTCTTGAGAGGTGTAAGGGACTGTGGAAAAGTTCTCTTTTGGGACACTATTTACCCTTTAACTAACATTCCCGGTCAACATCTCAACGGGTCAGGCAGCATTAATGGAAATAGTGTTGTAGAATATAGAACATAGAAGAGTACAACACAGGAACAGGCCCTTCGGCCCATAATGTTATGCTGTACCAGCTAAAATGTAAATCAAGAGCCACCAGAAACTAAACCCTCCTACCTACACAATGTCTATATCCCTCCACTTTCCTTACATCCATGTGCCTATCTAAACATCTCTTAAAAACCTCTAATATATTTGCCTCTACCACCATCCCAGGGATCCACCACTCTCTGAGTAAAAAACTTACCCTTCACATCCCCTTTGAACCTACCCCCCTCTCACCTTCAATGCATGCCCTCTGGTGTGAGATATTTCTACCGTGGGAAAGAGATTTTAAGCCTCTCATAATCTAATGAACCTCTATCAGATCTCCCCTCAGCCTCTGCCTCTCCAGAGAAAACAACCCAAGTTTGTCCAGCCCCTCATGATAGCACATGCCTTCTAAACCTGACAGCATCCTGATAAACCCCTTCTGCACCCTCTCAAAAGCTTCAACATCCTTCCTACAGTCGGGCGACCAGAACTGTACCCCATACTCCAGATGTGGCCTCACCAGAGTTTTATAAAGTTGCAGCACAACCTCTTGACAGTCGACATTAAACAGTCAATGTTACAGATCGTTTTGTTGTACTCACAACACCAGGAAGACACAGTGACTATACTTTGAAACTCATTCACTAGCTGTGTGGCACTTTATCATGTCGTCAGGTCACACAAAGTCAAGCTCATTCTCTCAGTGAGGACTAGTAAACTCTGTGTCTATACCACACCAACGTGAAGCTACTTGTGGAGCTCAGTAATGTCAGGCTTGACTAAGGTACTGAAAGATAAAGATATCACAGAGTGACATAATACAGGGTAAAGTCCCTTTGACCCATCATACACCTCTCAAAGTCCAACCCTACGTCCTCATCGTGAGAGCTGGAAACGGGTAAGACCAGCCAGCAGAGCTCAGGTGGAGATGTATAGGTCAATCCCCTGTACCGTGGATGCAATGGATTGCTGAAGTGTTGAGAAACTCCAACCAGATCATCGACTTCAGAGGATGATGGACACTAGAGGTCATCGATGGTCTATACTCCACCGGGAGTTAAGGTCCCAAGTATGTAAGAAGTGGCCCATCATACACTGTCAACTATCAAGCACCCGTTCAGATCCTCCCAATTTATTTATTGTCTTCAGATTCCAGTAAACTTCCCTCTAGACTCCACCATTCATCTACATACTAGGGCCAATTAACATTGGCCAATTAAGTTCAAAGCTCAAAGTTCAAAGTCCATTTAGTATCAAAGTATATATACTTTATACAAGCATGAGATTTGTCTCCTTACAGGCACCCACAAAACAAAGGAACCCAAAAGACCCCATTAAAAAAAAGGCTGACGAACAGTCAATGTGCAGAGAGAAGTAAAACAAAAGATCATGCAAACAACAAATGATGCAAATAATGTTCTGAAGTGAAACCCACAAAGAGAGTCCATCCACAAACCCTTAGGTAAGCGCAGAGCAGAACCTGCCCGTCCCTCATCTCAGGCCCCGATATCCTGAGCTTTTGTTCAGTTACTTCGATACTCTCTGGGGCTTGGACCCTGCCACCTTGTTTCAGCCTGCAGCTGACCTTTCTAACTCAACCCGGTGCTTAAATCATCATCCGAACATTGCTACCAATCAAACTTCAAAGGTCAAAGTAAATTTATTATCAAAGTACATATATGTTGTGAGATTCATTATCTTACAGGCATTCTCAGTAACATAATAGAATCAATGAAAAAACTTCACACAAAGATAGACAAAGAGTCAATGTACAAAAGAAGACAAACTGCAAATACAAAAAAAAAAGTAGTGAATAATAGAACATAGAACAGTACAGCACAGTACAGGCCCTTCGGCCCACAATGTTGTGCTGACCCTTAAACCCTGCCTCCCATATAACTCCTCACTTTAAATTCCTTCATATACCTGTCTAGTGGTCTCTTAAATTTCACTAGTGTATCTACCTCCACCACTGACTCAGGCAGTGCATTCCATGCACCAACCACTCTTTGAGTAAAAAACGTTCCTCTAATATCCCCGTTGAACTTCCCACCCCTTACCTTAAAGCCATGTCCTCTTGTATTGAGCAGTGGTGCCCTGGGGAAGAGGCGCTGGCTGTCCACTCTATCTATTCCTCTTAATATCTTGTATGCCTCTATCATGTCTCCTTTCATCCTCCTTCTCTCCAGAGAGTAAAGCCCTAGCTTCCTTAATCTCTGATCATAATGCATACTCTCTAAACCAGGCAGCATCCTGGTAAATCTCCTCTGTACCCTTTCCAATGCTTCCACGTCCTTCCTATAGTGAGGTGACCAGAACTGGAATAATATTGAGGATGTGAGTGGTAGAGTCCTTGAAAGTGAGTTCATAGGTTGTGGAATCAGTTCAATGTTGAGGTGACTGAAGTTATCACTCCCTTTAACACCCACAACTCTTAGGGAGTTTGAGGAAACTGGATGATCTAGGGATGATTCATCCGGTCACAGGAAGAATATGCAACCTTGGACAAGCAGCACTGAGGTCAGGATCGAACCTGCATCACGAGAGCTAAGAGGAAGCAGCTCTACTAGCTGTTGCAATGTGCATTTAATGTGGCACGGTACCATACCGGTTAGCGTAACACTATTACAGCACCAGCGATGAGGGTTCAATTCTACCTATAAAGAGTTTGTATATTTTCCCTGTGACCCTGTGGGTTTCCTCTGAATGCTTCCATTTCCTCCCATATTGCAAAGACGTGTAAGTTTGTAGGTTTATTTATTGATTGATTTATTTATTGGGATATAGCATGGAATAGGCCCTTCTGGCCCTTCGAACAGTGCTCCCCAATTTAATACTAGACTAATCACAGGACAATTTACATAACCAATTAACCTACCAAACAGTACATCATTGGACTGTGGGAGGAAACTGGAGCATTTGGAGAAAACCCATGCAGTCATGGAGAGAATGTACAAACTTCTTACAGGCAGTGGCAGGAATTGAACCTGGGTTACTTGTACTGTAAAGCATTGTGCTAACCACTACAGTACTATGCTGTCCTTAGTTGGTCACATGGGTGTAATTGGGCAAAGTGGGTTCATTGAGCCAGAAGGGCCTGTTATCATGCATTTTCTTTTAAAAAAATAATCTCCTTTGGACAGTGAAGAGGACCAATTGCTAAGTCCTGGGCCAAATAACACAGACTTTCCTTGAACCTTGAGAAGGAACCAAACTAATTTGGACAGATGATGGAGCCAAACCACAGAGCAGAGAGGACAAATGTATCTGGCAAAGTGGAAGGAGGTGGAAGAAGAAGGAAGACAGTTAGCCAAGTCGATGGTTATGATCACTGCAGCAACTTTATGGAGATGCGGAGGAATTTCTTTAGCCAGAGAGTGGTGAATCTGTGGGATTCTTTGCCACAGAGGGCTGTGGAGCCCAAGTCTTTATGTATATTTAAGGCAGAGGTTAATAGATTCTTGATTGGTCAGGGCATGAAGCGATATGGGGAGAAGGCAGGAGACTGGGGCTGAGAGGGAAAATTAGTTGAAATGGCAGAACAGACTCAATGGGCCAAATGTTCTAATTTAGCTCCTGTATCTTATGGCCTTTAGGATGCACTTGATGATGGATGGCCTTGGAGACCGGTAGTCCATGGGATCCTAAGCAGTCAGTTCTAACCTGACAGCGCTTGACTAAAGTCTCCACTGCAGCAAACTATCTGTCACCGCACTGGCAGGGAGTTGAGTGAGATTTGAATATTGATGAAGGTTTCACACAGGGATAGCATTTTCTACATCTACAGCGAATGATCAACAGCTAGAAATGAATTTCCATGCTCAACGAGGTCTTGGAGTGATTATAATTATGAGTCAACGGCCATGGTTTCTAAGTATTAGTAAATTTGCCAACCTGGCTCCCTCTCACTGATTTAAATTTACTTCTGTAAAAGTTGAGGGCTCGTTGGATGTGGCAGGTCCTCTGGAGTGCAAGAATTCACTTTGGATTCCAGCAGTTGCCACGCAAGTTGCTAGGGCTGTTAAGAAGACGTATAGTGTGCTGGTCTTCATTAGTCTGGGGACTGAGTTTAAGAGCCATGAGAAAATGTTGCAGCTCTATAAAACTCTCACCACACTTGGAATATTGTGTTCAGTTCTGTTGCTTTGTTATAGGAACGGTGTGGAAACTTTAGAGAGGGTGCAGAGGAGACTTACCAGAACACTGCCTGGATTAGAGGGCATGCCTTATAAGGATAGGCCGAGTGAACTAGGGCTTTTATGTTTGGAGTGAAGAAGGATGAGAGGTGACTTGTTAGAGGTGTTCAAGATGATAGGAGGCATAGATTGAGAGGTCAGGCAGAGACCTTTTCCAGGAAAGACATGGCTGATACAAGGGGTATAATTTTAATGTAATTGGAGGGAGGATGTTCAGAGGCTTAATGCAGGAAGTAGTGGGAGCATGGAGGACTCTGCCAAGGATGGAGATAAGGCAGATTTATTAGGGGCATTAAACAAAACTCTGTAATAGGCTCATGGGTGATGGAAAATGGAGGGCTATGAAGGAGGGAAGGGTTAAATTGATCTCAGAACAGGCTGAAAGTTCATCGCAACACTGTGCTGTAATGTTCTATGTTGACTGTTCAAAGCCACAAGACATGCTGATTTGGAAACACATCAAGCCTTCTTCATTGCAACTGGGTTTATATCCTGGAACTCCTATCCTAGCACTGCAGGGGTATCTTAGTCAGAAGGACTGTGGTAGCTAACGACGGTGAGGGGAATAAATACAGGATTAATGCAGGAATAGTGTCAGTGGATGGTTGATCATGGGTGTGGATATGGGGGGTTGAAGAGTCTGGTCCCTTGCCACATCTCTCTCTATAACACCAATAGTCTATAAAGGGTGAAACATACACTCAATGGCCACTCTGTTAGGTTCACATGTACACCTGCTGTCTAATGCAAATAGCTAATTATCCAATCAAGTGGCAGCAACTCAGTGCCTAAAATCATGCGGACATGGTCAAGCGGTTCAGTTGTGATTCAGACCAAACATCAGAATGGGGAAGAAATGTAATCTAAGTGACTTTGACTGTGGAATGATTGTTGGTGCCAGATGGGGTGGTCTGAGCATCTCATAAACTGCTGATCTCCTGGGATTTTCATGCACTACAGTCTCTAGAGTTTGCAGAGAATGGTACAAAAATATCCAGTGAATGTCGGTTTGGTGGGTGGAAATGCCTTGTTATTGAGAGGTCAGAAGAGAATGGCCAGGCTGGTACAAGCCAACACAACGTGATAGTTATTCAAATAACCACGCGTTACAACAGTGGTGTGTAGAAGAGCATCCCTGAATGCACAACATGTCGAACCTTGAAGTGGATGGGCTACAGCGGCGGAAGACCACACCGGGGTTCACTCCCATACCTCATGAAGTGGCCACTGGGTACGTGGGCCGGCAGTTGGAATAGCGAGATCACAAGTAACAAGAAAAGGAGTGGGTAAGTGTGGAACCCCCTTTACAGGCTTGGGACGGGAAGGACGGGCGTGGGTGGCAAACTGGGGAACTCCCAGTGCTGAACTTGAACCTCGAGATGCATATTTGGGTGGGGATGGAAACACGGAACGGGGAACCCTATTGGCACGCTTGGACCACAAAAGGTGGGCACGTGGGTGGGGTGAAAGTATTAGGGGAATAGGCAGAGGGCGGGAATAAGTGGAGGAAACTGATAGAAGACGGAGAAATCCCAACTGGTGTGGGCTTGATGGCGTCCCGACTCCAGTGCAGCGATACTGAACAGTACTGATGTGTGACGCCAGCTCTGCACAACGATTAACGAATAATTAGCACTCAATGTCAAAATGATAATATCGACTACATTTTTATTTATTATCGTTTCAGTATAAATTCCACATTGAATCCCATTTAAATCATCTTGAAGATTTTCCAAACAATTAAATTTATTGTAGAAGGCGAGGAGATCGAACTGATATTTTTAATCTCGCCAGAATATGACGATACTCCCATTTAAAAACAAACTATATTTAGTTTTTATTTGGAAAAATCCTTGTGTTTTTGCAGGTGCAGTAAATATGCATTCCCTTGTAACTGCAGCGATCTTGTTGTAACAGTCGGTGTCACTGTGGGGTACAAACAGAGTCCAACATCTCCACTCAATTTCCAAAGTCTGCTATCGCAGCAAGATTATTTCCTCCCTCTTGACTACCCCTCTTTCTGTTATTTTAATGCTTTTTTTGCGGTTCTCGAGGCGAGTGTGTATTTTTTTTTGGTGTGTGGCGCGCTTGCGTTTATTTATCTGCTTTCTGTGTGTGCGTTTGCGTTAAATCTCGTTTAACAAGAGGCACATTCTATCACCTTGGTGCGAAGATAACGGGTTTGAGGAGGATTTTTTTTAGTCTCGGAGAGCTGCAAAAGAAACAGCGGTGACAGAGAGAAAGAGAGACAAAAATACCCCAAAATGTTGCTGGAGCTTCTTCCTCAGAAGATCCACTCTGTGCATCTTTCCCCGCCCGGTCTAATTTCTCAGCAAGTCTGCGCGTCCAAACTAAGCTGCGAATTGTGATCCAGTAGAGAAAGCCTTCAATGCAAAGGTAAGATTGTGTTTGGCGTGGGGGGAGCGGGACGGAGCAAGGGGAGAAGAAGCGTATTGACGATAAAAGTTTTAGATTGTAAGTGTTACTGCTAGCGTTTGTTACCGCGTGACATTGACCCGTGAAACTAAGGTTGAAATACATCACTTGTGGGATCATAAAACAAGGGGCTCTTAAAACGGACGCTTAACCCAACAATTAAACACCGTTTAATTCGGTAATTTGCTTCGTTACGTCTGGTGAATTGTCCTTAGCGGCCGTATACAGAGTTAGAGTGTCAACCTTGCGTATCCTTCGTAATTAAAACCATCTGCAAACCCTTCCAAGCAAATCTTGTTGCTTTTGCAAATGGTTAATCTGTCATTTTAACTGACCCGCGTTTGGGGGAACCTATCAGTCAGCAACACCAAATGAAAATAGATCTCCTACGAGTCAAAAGGGGGAGAAAATGCGTTAAAATGGGATTATTGTTAAACTAGGAAGATGATTATTTTTGGAGTTATCTCTGAAGTAGCGTCTACATCAAACCATGATTCACCAGCCATACTAAATCCAAGCTATTATGTAACTGCTTGCCTGTGTCATTTGCCACGGAGCTCTGTACTAAACGTTAGAAATGTACTGGTTTGATTTTGAGTTTATTTTTTAATGGGTGCAACTTTCCAACATGTCTAGATGGTATGTCAATTAGGATAATCCGATTAAGTTCTGTGTATTATTGCCGTTTTGGGGAAGCGTGTGGCAGTGATCTCATTGGCACATATAATGCAATTACCTCTAATAAACCAGCATGCATTTTATTAAATATATGTGTGTTTATTTAGATTTCTTTTTAACCAGGGCCACGGTAGGGGAAGGTTTACAAAGTCACCATCAACCGTATTGTGACTCTCAGATACTGAGACCATCCTCTTGTCTTTCTCAATATATATCTTTTAACCATCTTCTCTGGGCATGTTAACCTGTTGTTTTTGCCCTCAGGAAATGAATCTTTTCCACTGTTTTTCTTCCTCCGTCCCAAAATCTAGCCTCCTCTTCCCCCCCCCCCCCCCATCCCACAACCCACCTCCACATACCTCTTGAGAAAATTTCATGCCGTAACATGGTTTTTGGGGAGGGGTGGGTGGGGGGAACCTTAAACCTGTTGTAAGCAGTTTGGATAGAGCGATTTTGGCGGGGGGGGGGGGGGAGTGCGGAAACACAAGCACTGCTATTGCCAGCTGCCCCTGAGAACGAGGGGTTAACAGGAATGAGTGGATTTAATCCCAAAGCAGTGTTTCAGTGTACAGGCTGAGGACCAGTGGCTTTGTTAATACATTGATTGGTGGGTCAGTGGATGCATGGAGAGAGCCCAAGAGAGGGTGAGGAGATAACTCAAATCATGTTGTCTCTTGTATCTCTGTGTCTGGACAAGGTGGGCTGAAATGTGATTCAAAAAAAAAATTCAAACAAGACCGCCTCTCAGATGGTTCTGCTTTGATGCAGCATATCATGGTTGATATTTTATCCAGTTCTTCATTATATTAGAACCAAATGCAACTATTATTGGACTGATGAAGGACCTCAGCCCGAATTGTTGATTCTTTATTCCCTTTTATAGATGCTGCCTGACCTGCTGAGTTCCTCCAGAATTTTGTGTGTGTGTGTGTTACTCTGGGTTTCCAGCATCTGCAGAATCTCTTGTGTTTCTGATGAAGTGTCTTGGCCCAAACTGTCAGCTCTTTATTCCTCTCCATAGATGCTGCCTGACCTGCTGAATTTGTTCAGCATTTTGTGCGTGTGTGTGTTTCTCTGGATTTCCAGCCTCTGCAGAACCTCTTGTGTGTTGTTGTTGGTCAGTTTAGGGAAGGTTAATTTTGTTTGTTGGGTGTGAGTGGAAGTCATGGGCCTTGCGTGTCTCACCATGAGGTAAGATCTTCGGCAGCGGGCAGTAAAGTACATCAGCTGTTCGGTGACGTCGGCAAGTTCCCTCTGCACTCCGCACATCTCTATCTCCTACCCCTCGGTAAAAAGAACCCTTTCTGCTGAGTGATCCCCTTCAATATGCTCTTGTCCGTTGTAAGCAGACAGGTCACCTGATGCCACGTAGTCCACTTTTGTTGGTTCCTCCGCCATTATTCAGATACAGCGCCAAATAGGCGCTTCCAGACCTTTGAGCTGTGCTGCCCAGTCGTCCCCTGATTTAACCCTTGCCTAATCATAGGACCATTTACAATGACCAATTAACCAAACCCAAGTCTTTGGAGTATGGAAGGAAACCGAAGCACCCAGAGGAAACCCATGTGGTCATGGGGAGAACGTACAGACTCCTTACAGGTAGCAGCAGGAATTGAACCTGCTCCCCTGTACTGTCAAGGGCTGTGCTAACCACTACAGTTCAGCAGCCGATTCTGTCCTCGCTGGCCATCGCCCCTCCCATTACCCGCTGTGATGCCACCTGCCAAAATGCCAAGATGCACCTCACCACTCAGCCAGGCCAAACCATCACACCCAACCCCCCCCCCCCCCCACGAGGATCACTCGCTAAGGTTTTTCTCTGATAATTACTCCTAACTTGCTTGTTTTAATCTGTCCAGGTTTCTGCTCCCCTTTTTAAGAGTGGAAAGGGTTGGGGGGTGGGAGGTGGAAGAGCAGATAATCCAAGGTTCTAGCCTGACCTCTGGCTTCGGAGAGGATCCAGTAGGGGTAGCGGCAGAGAAGAGCACTGCCTGAACCTAGAGCCCCCAACAACGCCTCCTCCATTCTGCCCGCCTCCTTGCTGTTCTGTCACTACGCAGGTTGTGGGAGCTGTGGCATCAACTGATAACCAACACAGCTGCTAATATTTCCTTGTGGCTGTTTATACTCCTGGCTGTGTGGCTCTTGTAATTACAGTGAGATTACCACAGGCACACAGGAGGTGGTATCCAGATATAGTTGCTTCCCAGTCTGAACTAAGGAAACGACGTTCATGGAGTTATCACTTTCCATTGATCCTGGAGTGTGCCTGCTTTCAACCTCCCAAGCCACTCATTTACATTGAGAATGACTTGAACCCAGTTTACCTATCTTGGCCAGAGTCCGGATAGGCTTTACCATCAAATGTGCGCCAATCTCAGTCTATATATCGGTTATTGAACCCCAGTTCAACAGTTTGTTAAGAGAGTTCCACTACCCCGTGTGTGTGGAACGGCTTCCTGATGTCATCCCCAAACGCCTGAATCTAGTCACGTCAATTCTTCACTCGCTTGTCCTTGCCACTGCACTTCACACCACGACTTTTTTCTCCCCTCTCTCTCTCTTGCGCTCTTTCTCCCCCTCTTTCACTCTCTCTTTAATTCTTTCTCTCAGACGTATTCCCCTCTTCCCCCCTCCCATCACACTCCTCCCCTTCACACCCCCTCTCCCTTTCCCCCCTCACACTCCCTCTTCCTCTCTTTTGTGCTCCCCCACTCTTACAATCCCTCCATCTTCCAAATCACTTTTCTACTCCATTTCTCCCTGCCACTTTCTCCCCTACCTCTCTCACTTGCCCTCACTCCCTCTCTCTTGCTCTCCACCCCTTCTCTTTCCCGCACACTCATTCCTTCTCTCTTTCTCTCGCACGCTTCCTCCCTCTCTCACTCATGCTGTACTCCTTTCTTGTGTTCCTTCTCTCTAACTCTCACACCCCCCCATGCTTTCTCTCCTCTCTTGTGCTTCCTCTTCCTCACTCTCCCTCTCTCCCTTTCTCCCTTCCCTCCACCTTCCACACCTGCTTGGGTCAATCTTAATTGAAAACAATCCCACTCTCAAACTTTAACCCTTCTGCCACCGTTCTCACTGCACACTCTAATACTGCCCAAAGATCTTGCCTCCTTTCCAATATGAAGCATCCACAGCTGAATACAATACCCTAGATATCTAGAAAGGCATGGAAAGAATGGGCATGTAGAGGATGTTTCCTGTTGTAGGGGAGTCTAGGACCAGAAGGTACAGTTGCCTCAGAGTACAGGAACAGAACAGCGATGAGGAGGAATTTCTTTAACTAGAATGTGGTGAATCTGTGGAATTCATTGTTACAGACAGCCATGGAGGCCGAGTCGTTAGGTCTATTTAAAGCAGAGGTTGATAGGTTCTTGATTAGTCAGGGTGTGAAAAGTTATGGAGAGAAGGCGGGAGAATGGGGTTGAGAGGGAAAATAAATCAGCCAAGGTTGAATGGTGGAGCAGATTCAATGGACCAAGTGACCTGATTCTGCTCCTATGGCATGGTCTCCTATTCCCACTGGAAGGCTTTCTGAAGAGATGAGTTGAAGTGTAACATGGGGGTAGAAATAAAAAAAAGGTGACATATACAGGATTGGGGTGTTATCTTTGAATAAGGTAGATGATCTTGTGGCACAGTTGGAGGTTGGCACGTATGACATTGTGGGCATCACTGAGTCGTGGCGGAAAAGATCATAATTGATAGCTTAACATCCAAGGATGCATGTTGTATTGAAAGGACAGGCAGGTAGGCAGAGAGGGTGGAGTGGCTCTGTTTATTTAAAAAAAAGAAATCAAACCTTTAGAAAGAGGTGACATAGGATCGGTAGCTGTAGAGGCCTTGTGGGTAGAGTTAAGAAACTACAAGGGTACAAAGACTTTGATGGGAGTTCTATACAGTAGCAGGATATGGGATACAAATTACCATGGGAGACAGAAAAGGCATGTAAAAAGGGTAATGTTACAATAACAATGGGGGTAAAATCCAAGAGGGAATTTGCAGAATGCCTATGTGATGGCTTTTTAAAGCAGCTTATGGTTGAGATTACTAGAGAAAGGCAATTCTGGATTGGGTGTTGTGTAATGAACTAAATTTGATTAGGGAGTTTAAGGCAAAGGAATCCTTAGGAAGCAGTGATCATAATACAGTAGAATTCACCCTGCAATTTGAGAGAGTGAAGATAAGAGCAAAGATGTTATGTTGAGGCTTTATAAGGCACTGGCTAGACAGCACTTGGTGTATTGTGAGCAGTTGTAGGTCCCCTTTTCTGACAAAAGATGTGATGGCATTGGAGAGGATCCTGAGGAGTTCATGAGAATTATTACAGGAATGAAAAGTTTAATGTTTGAGGAACATTTGATGGTTCTAGGCCTGTACTCGCTGGCGTGTAGAAGAATGAGTGTGGATCTCATTGAAACCTATTGATTATTGAAAGGCTTAGATAGAGTGGATGCGGGGAGGATGTTTCCTATGGTAGGTGAGTCTGGGACCAGAAGGCACACTCAGATTAGAGGGACATCCATTCAGATCAGAGATTAAGAGAAATTTCTTTAGCCGGAGGATAGTGAATCTGTGACCGTGGATGGCTATAGAGGACAAGTCATTGTACATATTTAAAGTGGAGTTTGAGAGGTTCCTTATTAGTCAGGGCATTAAGGGTTACTTGGAGAAGGCAGGAGAATGGGGTTCAGAGGAATAATAAATCATCCATGGTGGAATGGCAGAGCAGACTCAATGAGCTGAATGGCTTAATTCTGCTCCTATATCCGACCTCTTTATCTGATGGTTACTTTCACTCATCTGTGTCTCCAGGTCCCATTGCCTTCCCCCGCTCGTTAATTGACCTTGCATGTCAAACCTCACGCTGGCCATTGGATACCCTGCAAGATGATCGCGCAGGCTCTGATGGCACGGTGACCCGCAACCAGAACAATTGATGTAGATATGTGAATTCAAATCTCACCAGTGCTTGGGGAAATTTAAATTCCAGTAATTAATAAGCCTGTAATTTAAAGTAAATGCTTTCAGTATTGGTGAGTATAAAGCTGTCTGGTTGCTGTAAAACTCTGGGAAGGAATAGGAAGGAAATATCCTCTGTTCGGTCTGGCCTATTTGTGACACTCAAAGCCATCGGCTGTCTTTAAAACTTCCCAGAAGTTGACAGGTCTTCCCCAGGTATTGTCAGATGCTGTTCCTCTTATTGTTTTTAGGAGCAGGGCTCGGCCATTCAGCCCATTGCGTCTCATCTGTCATTTGATCATGGCTGATTTATTATCCCTCTCAACCCCATTCTTCTTCCTTCTCCCCATAACCTTTGATGCCCAGACTAATAAAGAACCTGTCAGCCTCCACTCCAAATGTGCCCAATGACTTGGCTTCCACAGTTGCCTGTGGATTCACCTCCATCTGGCTAAAGAAATTCCTCCTCAGAATGGGGATGAATAAAAAAACAGCCATGGTTGAATAGCAGAGAAGATTCAATGGGACAAATAGCCTAATTCTGCTCCTATGGCTTATGGTCTGATCTGAGCATGATGCTAAATGAAACCAGTTCCATCCCTCTGCACCTGATCTATATTCCTCCATGCTCACAGGTCTATCTAAAAGCCTCCCAAGTGTGGCCATGAACTGAGTTCCCACACAGTGAAGGACGTCTGCACCCCGCAGTGGCGGGAAGTCCATCCTATGCAATTGTCAACTGGGGAAGACTTGTCCTCAGTTCAGCACACAGACATATTTATCAGGAACATTGCGTATGCCGGGCTCATAGCATTGTCAACGATCCCTCCCATCTGTCCAACAATCTCTCTGAGCCCTTACCATCAGGCAGGAGGTACCGTAGTGTTAGGACAAGAACTGTTAGGATGGGAAACAGCTTCTTCCCCCAGGCTCTAAGACTACTGAAACCCCCTATTACACCCAGGCCTCATTACTTATGAAGTACCAGTCGTGCTTCATACTGTTTACTTTTTAAACTTGTGTCGTAACTGCACCTTATTATTTGTTAATTTATTTGTGCTACTATGGCTTTGTGTGTGTGTGAGTTGTACATACTGTGTTGTGCACCTTGGTCCAGAGGAATGTTTTGTTTGGTGATTTTATTTATTTATTGAAGGTCCTTCCACTCTTTGACCATGCTGCCCAACAACCCCCGAGTTAACCCAAGACTAAACACAGAATGATTTACAATGGCCAATTAGCTTACCAACTGGCATGCCTTTGGACTGTGGGAGGAAACCCGAGCACCTGGAGGAAACCCACGCTGTAATGGGAAGAACATAACAAACACTTTAAAGACAGTTGCTGGTACTGTAAGGCACTGTGCGAACCACTATGCTACCATGACTGAATGACAATAAACTGAACTTGAACCTGAAAGGAAGATGATGTTAATTCCTCTGCAAGTTCAATACTAACCTTGGTTGCTGTCCATATGGAGTCTGCAAGCTCTCCTTGTGATTTTTTTTCCTGCAAAAATATGCTTATTACAAATTACATTCTACAACAAACACAGTGATAAGAACAATGACTAATACTATCAGTGACATGAACTAAGATAAAACATTCCCATCCCCTGCGGTGCCCAGTGGTCCCGGAACATCTCCATATTGCACATCTTCCCTGTGTGGGTTTTCCCTGGATGTTCCGGTTTCTTCCCATATCCCAAAGGCATGTGGATCAGCAGGTCGACTGACCACTGTAAATTACTCTAAGTGTTCAAAGTTCAAAGTAAATTTTATTATTAAAGCATTTGTATGTCACCATATACAATCCTGAGATTCATTTTCTTGCAGGCATACTTGGTAAGTCCATAATAGAATCAAAGACTGCACCCAACAGGGCATTCAGCCAGTGTGCAAAGGACAATAAATTGTGCAAATATAAGAAGAAAGAAATAATAATAATGAACAAGCGATAAAAATCAGAGAACGTAAGATGAAGAGTCCTTGAAAGTGAGTCTGTAGGTTCTGGGAACAGTTCAGTGTTTGGTTCAAGATCCTGATGCTTGAGGGGTAGTAACTGTTTCTGAACCTGGTGGGGTGAGTCCTGGGGTTCCTGTACCACCTTCCTGATGGCAGCAGTGAGGAGAGAGCATGACCTGGGTGGTGGGCGTCCCTGATGTGGGATGCTGCTTTCCTGCGACACCATTTCACGTAGATGTGCTTGATGGTTCGGAGTAGAGGCTGGAAGGCAGCCTCTGTGTTGTAACCTCATAAACAAACAAGTAAATAAATAAACAAGATAATGATGGATGCTGCTTTCCTGCGACACTTTGTGTAGGTGGTCGGTGGGGAAAATAGACATTTATGGGCAAGTGACCAAGCATGTTCGAGGGGTAAAGAGCAGGAAAGGGTTATGAATTTTGAATGTAAAACAGTACAGCACTGGAACAGCCCTTCGGCCTGCAATGTCTCTAATGAACATGATGTTAAATAAATTCTCTGCTGTCTGCATGTGATCCACTTCCCTCCACCACCTGTATATTCACCTGATTAGCTATAAAAAAAACCTCTTAAAGTATCTATTGTTGCTTAGAGAGTGGTAAGTGCCTGGAATGCATTTCCTGGTAGTCCATTACAGGCACCAACCACTCTGTGTAAACACAGAGAAAGTTTTTAAAAAATGCCCTGTATATTTACATCTCCCTTAAAATCCCTCCCCCCACCTTAAACGCATCTCCTTTAGTATCTGACATTTCTGCTCTGTGGAGAAGATTCTGACTGTCTACCCTGTCTAGGCCTTCCATAATCTTATAAATTCCTCTCAGGTCTCCCCTCAGCCTCTGATGCCCCAGTGAAAACAATCTGTCTGTCTGACCTCTCATTTGTCATATCCTGAAACCCAGGTAGAACCATGGTAAACTTCTTCTGTACCTTCAGTAAAGCCTCTACATCCTTCCTGATGAAGGGTTTCAGCCCGAAACCTTGACTGTTTACTCATTTCCATAGATGCTGTCTGCCTTGCTGAGTTCCTCCAGATGGTGTTTATGGGCTTCCATTGGGACTCAGTATAGACTCAATGAGTGAAAGGCCTTCTTGTATATTATAAGAGGTTTGCAGTCGATTAGCGCTAATCTGTAATAACATTAACATCTTGTGAATAACGGAATAAAGAAATTCTGGCTGTAGCATGATGTGGTATTAATCCATCAGCCATTAGCAGTAACCTGATGAGATCCTGCACTCCAGAATTTCTTCCCCAACACTCTCTGCCTCTTTCTTTCTCCTCCCTTGAGATGCTCATTAAAACTAGTCTCTGACTGAGATTTATATCATCTCATATTAGATATCTTTGTATATCTCTAGAGCAGGGGCTTCCAACCTTTTTCATGCCATGGACCAACACTATTAAGCACAAGACCTGTGAACCCCAGATTAGGAATGCCTGTTCTAGAATATAACCGCATAATTCTAGAGACGTTCTGTCTCCATTGTAATTATCTAATTTCTTAGATATATTTATAGTAGATCTATGATATATGTAGATATATTGTACAACATAGACAATCAATCTGAGATATTATTAGAAATGGGGTACAGTACTGTACCCAAAGTCTTAGGCACATATATAGAGCTAGGGTGCTTAAGACTTTTGAACAGTACTGTATTTGTCAACGTTGAGTGGACAGCGAGTTTGTAAATATGCAGGGAGCAAAGGATGTTAGAAGTGGCGAGGGTGGAGTGCTGCAGGAGGGGTGTGGGACATGTGGCAGAGAAGGAGTGCCGGGGCAGAGACATGGCACGGGTGTGAACACGCCCTGCCCTGAGACACCAGGCAAGGTCGTTTGGTTTATTGATAGTTACAGAATGTCTCTCTGGTGCTTCCCTCTCCCTTCCCCTCCTCCCAACCAGGATTCCCCCTCCCTGCCCCCTTCCCACTCTCAGTCCACAACAGAGACCCATATCAGAATCAGGTTTATCGTCACTCACATATGTCATGAAATTAGGTTGTCTTTCCTTGCAGCACCAGTACAGTGCAATACATAAAATGACTACAGTACTGTGCACCCTAGCTATATATATGTGCCTAAGACTTTGGCACAGGACTGTATATTATAATAAAGATATAATATTAGACATTATTAGAAATTAGGTATATTATGGAGTATAATATATTATTATAATAGAGATAGAATATTAGATGTATTATAATATGGGGTAGCATTGTGGTTAGCACAATGTTTTCTGGTACCAGTAACTGGAGTTCAATTCCTGCCGCTGCCTGTAAGGAGTTTGTACGTTCTCCCTGTGACCACGTGGGTTTCCTCCGGGTACTCAGGTTTTCTCCCACAGTCCAAAGTTGTATCGGTTGATAGGTTAACACAAGGAAATCTGCAGATGCTGGAAATTCAAACAACAACACACACAAAATGCTGGTGGAACACAGCAGGCCAGGCAGCATCTATAGGGAGAAGCACTGTCGACGTTTTGGCCCGAAACGTCTATTTAACAATTTGGGGTGGATATCTACATTACATCCTAATTGCTGTCGCTTTAAAACACAAAACTGAGTAAATGACGAGGTGCATTGTTTCCAAAAGAGAGGAGTGAAGGACATAAAGGCAAGGTGTTAGGACAGCTGCTTGGTTTCTCAATAGGAACATGGGAGGGAATTATTATATGAAATTATTTCATCTTAGAAACAGGATATTTGGGTCCCAGGTGCTTTCAAATTGACTTCTTGTTGAATAAATGGATCTGAAATATGCTCAACTGTATTCACAGTACATCCCTGAAATATTTATAAGATCTACTGGCATTGTGTCCATGGGTACACTTCAACTGTGCTACTTCTATGAGATGTGGCTCTGCTTTGGCATTTATGATCCCTGGATACTTTTTTTTACCCTGGAATATATCAGCCTGAATTTTTATTGGTCTTGGGCATCAGATCAGCAGGTTCAACTTATATATGCTAAAGGATATAGATCAAGTTCTTCAAAAGAGGGGGTGGGCTTTGGGTTTTATTGAATTGGAACTCCTGGAGCTAGGATGGACCAGGCTGTGCTGTCCTTTGCTACAGCCATTCCCATCATAAGACCATTAGACATAGGAACAGAATTAGGCCATTTGGCCCATTGAGTCTGCCCTGCTATTCTATCATAGCTAATTTATTATCCCTCTCAACCCCACTGGTTCCACTTACAACCTGAAATACTTGCTCTTCAAGGACAACCATGAAACTGAAGAAAACCCCGGAGAATGAATGACAGAAAAGAAAACGTTAGAACCCCAAAGCCCTCCCATGCACAAGCAGCAGAAAAGGATTAACCCTCCCCCCATTTGTTCCAGCAGAAAGCATCAGCACCCACCCCCCCACAACCCACCATGCAAGGAATAGCAAAGCTCCCAAAGAGACCATGAACTAGACTCCATCAAAAACCTCTGTTTATCCTAACAGTTCAACATCTCACAGTCTCTATCTCTGTCACTAATGAGGGAGAGAGAAGGATTACACCTTCCACAGCAAGAGGAGAAACTGATAGCTTGCTGTTTCAGTGTTACAGTCTGCACCATTGCTTATTCGAGCTCACCCGACTCATGAACCAGCAGACTCTTCTTGAGGGACAGGGAGAGGGAGGAAAAGAGAGAAAGCAGAGGCCTTTGACAAGACTTGCTGTCTTGATATTCTGATCTCCTGTGATGCTTCAGTCAGCGATACTGTTGAGGAACTGGGACATCCACAGGGTCACACACTGAAGGCACATGTCTTCCAGGCTGCTCTTGGAGGTATTGAAAATGCTAGGCCACTTGGTGAGCTCTGGGAGTGGGGAAACTGATGCTGTGACGAACAGCAGTTTCAGTGCAGCTATAGATCCCCGACTGCAACGGTACCCCAGCCACCTTGAAAAGGAAAGAAGAGATATTAGAGAGAAGAATTTAAACTGTTTCACAGATGAACTTGAAGAAGTCACCCTCTGGTTCCCTCTTTAGCTCCTCCTCCTCCACTGCATTCTCCTGCCTTCTCCGTGACCTTTGACACCCCTTACTAATAAAGAACCTATCAACCTCTGCTTTAAATATACCCAGTGATTTGACCTCCATGGCCATCTGTGACAATGAATTCCACAGATTCACTACCCTCTGACTTTAAAAAAAATCCTCTTCATCTCTGTTAAAGGGACATGTTTTCTATCTGAGGCTATGCCTCTAGTCCTAGACTCCGCCATTATTGGAAACATCCTCTCCACCTCCACTCTATTTCAGCCTTTCAATATTTGATAGGTTTCAATAAGATCCTCTCTCATTCCTCTGAACTCCAGTCAGTATAGCCCCAGCACCATCAAACGCTCCTCATATGTTAACCCTTTCATTACTGGGCTCATTGTCATAATTGTCTTCTGGACTCTCTCCAATGCCAGCGCTTCCTGTGACTTTGTTTATGCCTGGTTATTCTCCTGCCACTTTGTATGTCTGGATGGGTGCTGGTCAGCTTTGTGTATCTGAAGACACAAGGAACTGCAATGTTGGATTCTAGTGCTATCACAAACAAATCCTGGAAGAACTCAATGGGTCAGGCAGCATCTGTGGAAGGAAATGGACAATTGACACTTTTGGTTGAGACCTTTCCTCTGGATTTCTGATGGAAAATCTCAACCCCAAATAGTTTGTTTGTTTTTAGACTTTAAGTTATCTATTGTATACCTGTCCTATGTTTGATGGCTCTGGGCCTGTACTTGCTGGAGTTTAGATGATTGAGGGGCATCTCCTTGAAACTTGCCGAGTATTGAAAAGACTAGATAGAGTGGACGTGAGAGGGTGCTTTCTATAATGATGAAGTCTTGAACCAGCTTCAGAATCCAAGGATGTCCCTTTAGATGAAGAGGAATTTCTTTAGCCAGGGGTAGTGAATCTGTGCAACAGATGGTTGTGAGGCCAATTCATAGGGTAGTTTTAAAGTGGAGATTGATAGGTTCTGGATTAGTAAGGGTGTTTAAGGTTATGAGGAGAAAGTGCGATAATAAATCAGCCTTTCAATATTTGATAGGAGAAGACTCGATGGGCTGAATGGCCTGATTCTGCACTTATATCTTAATGTCTTATGAGTGTTCATCTGTCCATCCCATTACGTGTCTCCTTCAGTGCCTGTCAGTAGAAGGTGTCTTGTGGCATTGGATACAAGGAAGGTGGGACTCTGTTTTCTGACAACTCTGTGGGTGAACTGTGTGGATACTGGCTAATGGGTCAATATACTGGCTCAATTCATGATGGTGCAAGGCTGGACAGAGAGGGCAGGTGGGAGGTCAGTCGTTGACACTGAGATGCCACCATTGTGAGGACCAAGGCTCTCTACACATTGCTGGATAACAATGAGACTCACAGCAGACCCAAGGGTTGTTCCTTCATTCCAGTTACCTCCTCCCAACTGTTCCGCCCACCCATCTTGTACCAGCAGTTTCCCCCCAATGATGCAAAGGAATCCTTAAAGTACTTGGTCCTTGATGACTCATCTCAATTATCTGGGAAAGAGATTGACTCTGCTCAATATCTGAACACTTGGAGATGGCAGCTGTTGGAACGTTGAACATGAGACAGTACAGCACAGAAGCAGGCCTTTCCGCTCTCTTTTGTACTACCTTTTGAACACGTAATTATATTGAGTCAGGGTTGACCATAGAAGTTGCATCCCAGCTGCCTACGTGCTACGCAAGTCAGTTTGCAAGCCTGGGCAGAATGATGTGGAGAGTAAGCTGTTGACTGTGTGGCAGACTCCCCCTCTCCGCTCAGCTGATGAACCCAAAGGAAAGCAGAGGCCGATACAGTTTGGTACCAGCGGTGTCGCAGGAGATACCAGTCCGTATTGAACTCAATGTAGGACCGCGTTAGAGACTCCAACTCCAGAGTTTTCCTCAGGGTTTACTCCCAAAGCCTTCCCCATGAGTGGATATAGATCAGAGCTTTCCTTCTACTAGATGATCTGCCAGCTACAGCTGCTGGACCCCATCTGTCCGAAGCGACTGGTTTTGAAGTGGCAGTAACTCACCTTGCCTCTTCTTGTGTCAGTAGAAATGGTTCTGCCAGGCTTAGTAGCTCAGCCTCACATGAAGGCCTGGACCTGGACCTGGTTGGCAGAGGCTATTTGAGATGCCCGCTGCTGGGAGCATTCAGTAGGCAGTGGGACCTTATCCCCACCACCATCTCTGGCTATAACAACCTTAAGGAACCACTGGTAAATTAAGCAGCTCTGTAAACTAATCCCCACTGCCTACCCAAGGTCCATATCTCCATTCTCTGTATAGTCATGTGCCTGTCTAAGAGGCTCTGTTAAAATCTGTTCTCCCCTATTCATATTTTCATATTTCCATACAACAGAGAAGGACTCTGAGTCTCTGCTGGTACACTGAGCAATCCCATTCTAGGATAATATCCTTTGGAACCTATTCTCCCCCTATTCCCTTTAACGCTTCCTAGACTCTCCCATCCACTTACAAACTAGTTGCAATCAACAGTGGCCAGTTAACGTCCCAGCCCACACGCCTCAGGGATGTGGGAGCAAACAGTTGGCATGGTGGCATAATGCTATAATACCATCGGAACCCAGGTTCAATTCCCACCACTGTCTGTAAGGAGCTTGCACATTCGACCCACGGCCGCATGGGTTTCTTCCAGGTGCTCCGGTTTCCACCCAGATTCCCAATACGTATAGGACAGGAGGTGAATTGGTCACATGGATGGAATTGGGCAACACAGGTACTGATGAAAGATCTCTGCCCAAAATGTCAACTGTTTATTCCTTCCCGTAGATGTTGCCTGACCTGCTGAGTTTCTCCATTTTCTGTGCGAGTTGGGCTTGTTGGTTCCTACGAGCCCGACACTGTGCTGGATCAATTAAAACCAGAGCACTCCTTGGAAACATCACAGGAAGAACATGCAACAGGAAGCTGCCTGAACTTTGAACTTTGGCACAGGCTACTCCGGAGGTCAGGATTGATCCCAGATTGTTGGAGCTGTGAGCGATTAACACTGTCTGCCTTCTCTGCCATCAGCTGAGTAGGCTTCTGGCCGCTTCGGAAGATGAGAGCCTATCACTTTGATGAGCCTGAACTCAAAGCAACTGGATCAAATAAAGGAGATTTCATTCCTACCAGTTGCAAATGAGCTGTATTCCAAAATTTAATTGGATTTAATTAGCAAAGGTTTGCAGCCTGTTCCATTTGATCTATAGAATCAAAGAAAATCTACAGCTGGGAAGAAGACCATTCAGCCCATCGTCTCTGTGCTGGTTGGTGAAGAGCTCGCCAACCTAATCCCTTCATCCAGTTGTGAGTCTTTATCCTTGTAGGTCACGGCTGCTCAAGCACATGTCCAAGTATTGGTTATGCATGAGGGGGGTTTAAACTTCTCCCACCCTCTGCAGCAGGGAGTTTAGAAGAATCACAATCAGTGTCAGGTTTAATGCCACTGGTTGTGAAATTTGCTGCTATGCGACAACAGTACATTATATATAATAATAAAAACTAAATTACAGTAGGAAGTATGTGTGAGTATATATTGTATTAAATTAATTATATTTGTATAAATATATTTGTGTTACTATGTTAAATTAAATAAGAAATGCAAGAAGAGAAAGAAAAGTAGTGAGGTAATGTTCATGGGTTCAATGTCAAATCAGAAAGCGGATGACAAAGGGGGAGAAGCTGTTCCTGAATCGTTGAGTATGTGTCTTCAGGCTTCTGTACCTCCTTCCTGATGGTAGCAATGTGAACAGGGCATGCCTTTGGTAATGGGGGTCCTTAATGATGGATGCTGCCTTTTGGAGGCATTGCTCCTTGAAGAGGTCCTGGATATGATGGCGGCTAGTGCTCATGATGGAGTTGACTAAGTTTACAACTTCCTGCAACTTATTTCGATTTTGTGTTGTACCAACCCCCCCCCCCCATACAAGATGATGATGCAGTTTGCTCCCAAGCCCTCCACCACACCCCTCCCCCCACACTCCTGGAGGGTGAGGCTTTCTCTCTTCATCCCTCCAATTTACCGCGACATCACAGTAGTATCACTGTGACCGCAACACTATTACAGATCCAAGCTCAATTCTGTAAGCAAATTTGTATGTTCCTTCCCGTGTGCATGTGGGTTTCCTCCAAGTGCTCTGGTTTCCTCCCAAAGTCTAAAGATGTACAGGCTAGTAGGTTCATTGGTCATTGTGAAATTTTCTGTGATCAGGCTAGGGTTAAAATTAATGGTTTGCCAGGTGCTGTGGTGTGATGGACTTGAGGGACCTGTTCCAAATCACCAAATTACTTGGAGTTCATGGCCCCTGGTTATGGACACTGGATCCAAGAGAAGTATTACTCTGGTTCTTTGCTTAATATAATTAGGAAGCTTTAGCGAGGATGCAGAGAACGATTTACCAGGATGCTGTCTGGATTAGAGTGCATGTTTTATGAGGATTGGTTGAGCAAGCTCAGGCTTTTCTCTTTGAAGTGAAGGAAGATGACGTGATAGAGGTGTACAAGGTGATAAAAGGCATAGTCAAATGGATAATCAGAGACTTTTTCCCAGGGCGGAAATGGCTAATATAAAATTTCACCTTTTTAAAGTGACTGGAACAAGGTATGGTATGGGGGGGGATGGGGACTCAGAGGTAAGTTTTCTATACAGAGGGTAGTAACTGCATGGAATGTGCTGCTGTGAGTGGTGGTAGATACTAATACATTAGGGACGTTTAAGAGACTTTTAGATAGGCACATAGATGATTAAAAAAATGGAGGGTAGTGGAGGAGGAAGGGTTATATTAATTGTAGAGTAGGTTAAAAGGCAGGCACAATATTGTGGGATGAAGGGCCTCTAGTGTGCTGTAGTGTTCTATGTTTCTTTGTCCCTTCAACAATCCTAGTCGATCCAACCAAAATCAAAATCTGCAGATGCTGTAAATCTCAATGTTCAAAGTACAAAGTTAATTTATTATCATAGTACATATATGTCACCATCTTCAACCCTGAGATCCATTTTCTTGTGGGCATAATCAGTAGACCTATAGAATGATAGCCATAACAGAGTCAATGGAAGACCGCCCAACTTGGACGTTCAACCAGTGTAGAAAACAACAAACTGTGCAAATGCAAAAAGAAGAAATGACAATAATAAATAAATAAACAATAAATACCAGGGACATGAGATAGAGTCTTTGGAAGTGAGTCAGTTGATCATGGGAACATTTTAGTGAAGGGGCAAGTGAAGTTGGGTGAAGTTTGTTCAAGATCCTGATGATTGAGGGGTAATAACTGTTCCTGAACATGGTGATGTGAGTCCTGAGCCTCTCGTACCTTCTTCCTGATGGCAGCAGTGAGAAGAGAATGTGTCCTTGGTGGTGGCGGTTCCTGATGATGGATGCTTCTTTACTGTGACAGTGTTTCATGGAGATGTGCTTAGTGGTTGGAAGTGATTTACCCGTGATGGACTGAGTTGTATCCACTACTTTTTGTAGAATTTTCATTTAAGGGCATTAGTGTTTCTGTACTAGGCTGTGATGCAGCCAGTCAATATACTCTCAACTACACATCTATAGAAGTTTGTCAAAGTTTTAGATGCCATGCCGAATCGCCACAGACTCCAAAGGAAGTACCACCACCACCAGATTCAGGAGCAGTTATTACCCCTTAACCACCAAGCTCTTGGTTCCTTATGATTGTTAAAGCTGGTGTGGTAATTGGGATAAGCCACTACCTATTAAATGCACCCAATGGCATACAGTTCAAATCGCCACTGACAATCATCTCCAGCTCCTGGCCTTCAAGTGTGGCCTAGCTACTAAGCCTGGTGGAACTGTTTCTATTGACAGGAGAAGGGGCAAAGGTGGGTTACAGAAGCCTTAAAACCAGTCGCTTAGGGCAGATGGCACTCGTCAGCCATGGATGGCAGCTCATCTAGGAGAAGGAAGGCTTTGACCTCAAACCTCCGCTGCCTTGTGGCAATATGCACTCATGGGGAAGGCTTTGGGAGTAAACCCAGAGGGGAAAATCCGGAGCTGGAGTCTCAAGGGCAGTCCTACGTTGAGTTCAATGCAGACTGGCAATTTCTGCGACGCTGCAGGTGCCAAACTGTATCGGTCTCTGCCGTACCTTTGGGTTCATCAGATGCGTGGAGAGGAGGAGCTTGCTGCATGGGCAACGGCTGCTCTCCATATTGTACTTCCCAGACTTGCGTATCTAGACAGCTAGGATGCATCGTCCACGGATGATCCTGAGCGATGGAGACCTCATCACCAAGCTCTTGAACCAGAGGGGATAATTTCACTCAACTTCACTCCCCCATCACTGAACTGTTCCCACAACTATGGACTCACTTTCAAGGACTCTCCATCTCATGTTATTGATATTTATTGCTTATTTATTTATTTATTTATTTACCTTTTTCTTTTGCGCATTGGTGGGGGTTCATCCTTCATTGATTCTATTGTTTTCTTTGTATTTATTGAGTATGCCCACAGGGTTGTATATGGTGACATTTATGTACTTTGATAATGAATTTACTTTGAACTTTGAATTGATGTTCTCTTGTGAATTTTGTGCTTCTGATGCTCTATGCTTGTGATGCTGCTGCAAATAAAATTCTTCCGTTGCACCTGTGCAGTTGTACATTTGTGCATATGACAATAAGCTTGAATTTGACTTTAATCTGTCCCAATTCTGGCACTGTACTGCTGTGTCAGAGGAGTAGAAGTTGTCACGAAGACATTGAATTTCATTGTACCTCCACTAAATTCCACTACATTTCATCCGAAATTCTCCCAACTGATTTCTGTAGAGGAAGGAATTTTCATTGCGGAACGGATTAGGCAGACAGAGATTAGAGGAGAACATCAAGAGATGATCTCAATGAAACATATAGCATTTGTAACAGGAGTTGGAATGGCGATTGAGGGGCTAATTTTTCACACAGAGGGTGGTGGGTGTGTAGAATAAGCTGTTGCTCAGTAGCCACTTTATTAGCTACACCTGTACACCTTCTCATTACTGCAAATATCTAATTGGCCAATCATGTGGCAGCATGAAAGCATGCAAACATGGTCAAGAGGTTCAGTTGTTGTTCAGACCAAATGTCAGAATGGTGATGAAATGTGATCTGAATGATTATGACTGTGGAATGATTGTTGGTGCCAGTCGGAGTTATTTGAGTAACTGCTGATCAACTGGGACTTTCATTACAGTTTACAGAGAACGATGCGGAGAAACAAAAACATTCTGTAAGCAGCAGTTCTGTGGGTGAAAGCACTTTGTGAATAAAAGAAGTGAGAGAGGAATGGCCAGACTAGCTCAAGCTGACAGGAAGGTGACAGTAATTCAAATAACCACGTGTTACAACAGTGGTGTGCAGAAGAGCTTCTCTGAATACACATCACATCAAACATTAAGGTGGATGGGCAACAGCAGCAGAAGACCCTGGACATTGAACTTAGAACCTATTCAATATCTTACATTTCAGTAAGAAATAGAAGCATGATAGGCTATTCAGACCCAAGTTCTGTTTCACCATTTAGTAAGACCGAGGCTGACTGCCTGTCTCAGGTCCCCTTTCCTGCACTAACTATACTTACCGTGATTCAGCTGATACCTATCAATCCCTACCTTGAACATACTCAGCAACAGAGCCTCCATAACCATTTTGGGTAGAGAAGTCCAAAGGTTCACCACCATCAGAGTGAAGGAATTTCTTCTTTATCCTGGACTGGTGACTCCTCAGTCTGAGGTTGTAACCATTGGATCTAAACACTCCAGCCGGAAGATAGAGTCATAGAGCTATACAACAGGAAAACAGGCCCTTTGGCCCAAATGGTACATGCCATCCAAGATTCAGCAATTCCCCATATCTCTCTAAGCCTTCCTATTCTGTGGTCTGCAGCAGATACCATCTTGCTGGTTCTCCATTCTGCTCTGGACCTCCTGGACAACCAGAACACATGAATTCAACCCATCTCATTCATGCCAACCAAGCTGCCCCCCTGAGGCAATTCCACTTATCTGCCCATTCATTATTTGCCATGTTGCATGATTATTCTTGGCAAATCTTTCTGCAGAAGTGGTTTGCCATTGCCTTCTTCTGGGCAGTGTCTTTACAAGGTGGGTGACCCCAGCCATTGTCAATACTCTTCAGACTGTCTGCCTAGTGTCAGTGGTTGCATAACCAGGATTTGTGATACAGTATGCTGCTCATACAGCCATCCACCACCTACTCCCATGGCTTCACGTGACTGATTGGGGACTAAGCAGGTGTTGCACCTTGCCCAAGAGGGACCTGCAGGCTAGCAGACTGAATTTTGAAATTTGTAAGGGATTGAATGAGTTCAAAGTAAATTTATTATCAAATTACGTATATATCACTGTATATTACCTTGAAATTCAGTTTCTCGCAGGTGCCCGCAGTACAACAAATAAAATCAATAAAACCTACACAATGAGTTTCAAACAACCAATGTGCAAAAGGAGACTGTGGAAATATATGAAGAATACATAATAATAATACTACTAATAATAATATAAATAAATAATACTGAGAATGTGAGATATAAAGTCCTTGAAAGTGAGCCAGTAGGTTGTGGAATCAATTCAGTCTTGAGTCATAGAAAAGTACAGCACAGAAAAAGACCCTTTGGCCCATCTAGTACATGCCAAATCATTTAACCTGTGTACTCCCATCGACCTGCACTGGGACCATGGCCCTCCATATCCATGTACAGAACCTATCCAAACTTCTCTTAAATGTTGAAATTGGGCTCGCATGCACCACTTACACTGGCAGCTCGTTCCACACTCCCACGACACTCTGAGTGAAGAAGTTTCCCCTCATGTTCCCCTTAAACTTTTCACCTTTCATCCTTAACCCATAACCTCTAGTTGTATTCCCACCGAACCTCAGAGGAAAAAAAGCCTGCTTGCATTTACCATCTATATCCTTCATAATTTTGCATACCTCTATCAAAACTTCCTTCAATCTTCTATGTTCCAAGGAATAAAGTCCTAACCTATTCAATCTTTCCTTATAATTCAGGTCCTCCAGTGCCAGCATCATGTAAATTTTCTCTCTACTCTTTCAACCATGTTTACATATTTCCTGTAGGTAGGTGACCAAAACTGCACACAATATGCTAAATTAGGCCTCACCAATGTCTTATACAACTTCAACATTATATACCATCTCCTGCACTCAATACTGAGTTGAGTGAAGTTATCCGCACTGATTCAGGAGCCTAGCGTTTGAGGGGCAATAACTGTTCTGAATCTGGTGTGTGTGTCCTGAGGCTCCTGTACCTCCTTCCTAATGGCAGCAGTGAGAAGAGAGCATGACCTGGATAGCTGGGGTCCTCGATGCTGGATATTGCATTCTTGTGGCAGTGCACCTTGTAGACATGCTCAGTGGTGGGGAGGGCTTTTCCTGTGATGGACTGAGATGTATCCACCATTTTTCTTGTTGGCTTTTCCATTCTAGGGCATTTGTGGTTTCCGTATCAGTCTGTGATGCAACCAATCAGGTTTGAGCAGATAGCGGTTGTGGGACAGTTTCCCCAAGGTGGGGTGGCTGGAGAAAGGAGATGCAGTCAAAGGAAAAAAGGATTGTGCATCTTCTGGAATTCAAACTTAAGTTTACTGTCATAGGCATGCGTATACACAGGATATAAATGCCCTGAAAATTGGCCTCTTTGCAGAGCAGCACAGTACATTACAAACATGACAAGAATATGTTAACATAAATTTAAATAAACATAACTTAGATAAATTACATGACAAAATAAACATTACAACACTCCAGCAAGTTAAAAGAGAGAAAAAGAAAAAATAGTCTGAGGTAGTGTTGGGGTTTTCAGGTTGGTTTAAGAATCTGATGATTCCAGCACCATGGTAATGTAGCTCGGGGCAGTGGAGTTCAGAGTTCAATTCCAACGTCATCTGTAAGGAGTTTGTACATCCTTCCCGTGGAATGCGTAGGTTTTCTCTACTTTCCCCTCACAGTTCAAAGACATACTAGTTAATAGATTAATTGGTGTTTGTAAATTGTCTTGTGATTAGGTTAGGGTTAAGTTGCTTGCTGGGCTTGAAGAGCCAACAGCATCTATTGTGCTCTGTATGTTCAAATAAATAAATACGATTCTACATACAAAGCAGAGATTGGTGGATGGATTTTTTTAGGGATTGAAAGGACAACATCAGAAGCAAAATCTCCTTAAGTACTTTCAGCAACACTGAAAGAGGCCATTTAACAAAGCTGGAGAGGTAGTAATGGGGTCAAGGACATGGCGGATGAATGTACTAAATACTTTACATCAGCCTTCAATGTGGAAAACACCAGCAGTATGTCAGTGATTCGAGAGCGTCAGGAGGCAGAAGTGAGTGTTGTTGCTATCACTAAGGAGAAGGTGCTTTGGAAGCTGAAAAGTCTGAAGGTAGATAAGTCATCTGGATCAGATGGTCTACACTGCAGGGTTCTGAAAGAGGTGGCCAGTGAATTTGTGGAGGTATTAGTAATGATCTTTCATGAATCACTGGATTCTGGAAGACTGGAAAGTTGCAAATAGCCCTCTACTCTTTAAGAAAGGAGAGAGGCAGACTGAATTATAGGCTAGTTAGCCTGACTTTGATGGTTGGGAAGATGTTGGAGTCCATTATTAAGGATGAGGTTTTGGGGTACTTGGACGTGCATGATAAAGAAGGATAAAGTCAGCATGGTTTCCTTAAGGGGAAATTTTAGCTGACAAGTCTTGGAAACCTTTGAGGAAATTACCGACGGGATAGACAAAGGAGTCAGTGGATATTGTTTATTTGGTTTTTCAGAAGACCTTTAACAAGATGCCTCGTTTGACGCTGCTTAACAAGATAAGAGTCCATGGTGTTACATGGATAGAAGATAGGCTGACTGGCAGGAGGTGAAGAGTAGGAATAGATGAGCCCTTTCTGGTCGGCTGCTGATGGTTAGTGGTTCTTCAGGGGTTCGATGTTGGGGCCTCTTCTTTTCATGTAATATGTTAATGAGTTGGATGATGGAATTGATGGCTTTGTGGCCAAGTTTGCAGATGATACAAAGATAGGTGGAGTGGAAGGTAGTATTGAGGAAGCAAGGAGTCTGCAGAAGGACTTCAACAGATTGTGAGAATGGGAAAGGAAGCAGCAGATGGAATATAGTGTAGGGAAGTGTATGGTCATGCACTTTTGTAGAAGGAATAAATGTATAGACTGTTTTCTAAATGCAGAGAAAATCAGAGGTGCAAAGGGACTTGGATGTCCTTGTGCAAGATTCCCTAAAAGGTCAACTAGAAAGTTGAGTTGGTGATAAGGAAGGCAAATGCAGTGAGTGATTCTGGGAATGAAAGGGTTAAAAATGTGAGACAATTGATGGCTCGAGGCCTGTTCTCACTGGAGTTTAGAAGAATGTTGGGGGGGGGCGGTGGTTTCTCACTGAAACCTATCAAATATAGAAAGATCTAGATAGAGTGGATGTGGAGAGGGTATTTCTTATGATGGGGGAGTCTAGGACCAAAGGCCTCAGCCTCAGTATAGTTCAAAGTTCAAGCTAAAACTTATTATCAGAGTACATACATGCCACCACATACAACCCTGAAGTTTATTTTCTGTGGCACACTTTAATCTAAACAAGGAACAGAGATGAAGAGGAATTTCTTTAGCCAGAAGGTGGTGATTCTGTGCAATTCATTTCCATAGATGGCTGTGGAGGTGAAGTCATTGGGTATATTCAAAGTGGAGGGTGACAGGTTCTTGATTAGTAAAGGAGTTAAAGGTTATGGGGAAGACAGGAGAATGGAGTTGAGAAGGATAATAAATCAGCCACGACAGAATGGCAGAGAAGATTCAATTGGCCAAATGGCCTAATTCTGGCTTCAATGTCATATAGCCTTCTGCTCATATGGAGAGTGTGCAAACTCAACAGAGACAGGACCCAAGGTCAGGATCAAACCCTTGCCTCCAGCGTGGTGAGGCAGTTCCACCTCTGCGGCCCAGTGCGGCCCTACGTGACTGGGGAAGTATTTTTAATGAGCTACTCCTGTGTTCATACAATGAAAAGCAAGGATTGGCGCCATCTTTACTCATGGAGGAGCAGTATGGTAAATAATTGTTTCAGCTGCTTGCAAAGTCAATGAACATCATTGATGTTTCTCTTACTTCACTTGCCAAGGGAGAAATTTGCTTCTGAATTGGTGAATCATATGATTCCATTCCTGTGTGGTTCTATTCTCTTTAGTGCACCTGAACTCTGTCAATACTTCTTGCTGTCTCAATAAAGCAGCCACAATTATCAAATATCCCATCCTCCCAACACAGACATTCTCTCTTCTCTCTCTCCCCCCCCCCCCACCCCCATCGGGCAGAAGATAGAAAAGCCTGAAAGCGCGTACCAGCAGGCTCAAGGACAGCTTCTACCCTGCTGTTGTGGGACTATTGAATAGTTCCCCTGATGGACTGCTGATCGCACAATTGACCTCGTTATGATCTTGCACTTTATTGTTTACCTGTTTCTGCACTTTCTGTGCAGCTGTTACACTTTATTCTGCACCATCCGCCACAAGTGGGAATTCCCGGCGGCCAAACATTTTAATTCCCGTTCCCATTCCTGTTCTGACAAGAAAATCCATGGCGTCCTCTTGTGCCAAGATGAAACCACCATCAAGGTGGAGAACCAACATGTTATATTCCATTATTCCATCTGGAGAACCTCCAATCTAATGACAAGAATACCGAATTCTCCTTCTGGTAAACAAATTCCCTCTCCGCCAACTTCTCTATTCCCCACTCTGACCTTTTACTTCGTCTCCTTTTGTCCGCTCTCCTGTCCTATCAGATTCTTTCTTCTCCAGCTCTTTACCTTTTCCACTCACCTGACTTCACCTGTCACCTTCCAGCTTGTCCTCCTTCCCCTACCCCGCCTTTTTATTTTGGTGCCTTGCCCCTTCCTTTCCAGTCCTGAAGAAAGGTTTTAGACCAAAAAGTTGACTGTTTATTCATTTCCATAGATGCTGCCTGAGCAGCTGAGCACCCCCAGCATTTTGTGTGTTGCTTTATTCTCCATTTTACCTTGTTTTATTCTCTTGCTTTTATTACCTTGCTCTAGCTCAATGCACTGTGTAGAAATCGGATCTGTATGAATAGAACGCAAGACAAGCATTTCACTGTATCCCGGTCCATGTGACAATAATAAACCAATTCTAATTCCATTTCCCAACATGAGCGCGACTGATAACTCCAAGTGGCTGGGGTGCCAAGAGTCAAGGTCAGCTTTCACTCCTTCGTCAATTATGAGGTTGTAACATTGGTTACTGTGCTTTCACTCGGTCCTCATTCTCTAACCACCTGCCCCGATCCCTGCAGCCAGGCGCGTAATATACCTATGCCAGGTGATAGTAAGTGTGTACCCTTTAAGAGCTGTACCACGTGACCAGCTTCTCTATCTGTACATATTGCTACTCTGCTAGTGTTGAATGTGTTAAAACTGATTTGATTTAGGGAGTGGGCACACGGTGAAGGAATGTTTTCCTTCTCCTGTGCTTTCTCATGCATTTCTGTCTCTCTGTGTCTGCGTGTGTGTCTCTTTCTCTCTGCCTCTCTAACTCTGTGTCTGTCTCTTTGACTGTCTTTCTCTGTCTCTGTCTTTTTCTCTCTCACTGCCTGCCCTGTCTCTGTGTGTCTTTCTCCCAGTCTTGTACTTTCACTCACTCTATTTCTCTTCTCTGTTATTGAGCTCTCCCTTTCTGTTTTCTCCCTTTCGTTTGCGTTCTCCTCTCTTACAGTCTCAGTCTCATTCTGTGCCTCTCTTTGTATCTACCACCCTCTCTCCCCAACCTGTTGCCTTCCTTTTGTGTCTGTGATTTCATTGTCACACTCACATGTAGTCAATTTGCTCAATTCTTATTGTCTCTGTCTCACACTCTCACTCTGAGTTCCTTTCAATGAAACTCCAGCTCTCGTCCAGCACCTCAGAGTGATGTTCATACTGGTGACACCTTACTCAGATACACTTGGTTCTGCTTTTTGGCCGTGTTGCAAGAAGAGGCCAGGTAACACATCACAATTACAACTGCACATTTTGGTACATTGAGTATCATAATGTTTTTTTAAAAATTTATTAACATAGTATGTGTATATGTCACCATAAGATTCATTTTCCTGCAAACATTCACAGTAGAACAAAGAAATACAATAGAATCAATGAAAAACTACACACAAGGACTGACAATTAACCGATCTGCAAAAGAAGACAAACTGTGCTAATGTAAAAATAACAATGATAATAATAATAATAATAATAATAATAATAATAATAATCAAACCCGGTGGAAAAGCAGAAATTTGTCATGCTGTTATATTGACTACCTAAAAGTATTTGATTCTGTCCCACACTCATGGCTAATAGACATTCTTAATATATGTAAACTACACCCAATACTTGTAAGATTCCTGCATCATCTGATAGAGTATTGGTGTACCGTAACCACCCAATCTATTAACAACCAAAAAAGCACAACCACCATTATCAAAGTAAACCAAAACATTTTTCTCTAAGCCCACTATGGTTCTGCCTAGCTTTAAACACGCTCTCTAATTTACTAAATCGAATGAGAATAGGGTATCAAATCAGAGAAAGCCAAATGAATTATATCCTGACACGCCTTCTCTACATTCCTTCATGTAAAGCTAAAGCAATTAATTTAAAGAGTAGGCCTATTCTCTAAAGATATAAACATGAACTTTGGACAAGGTACTGTAAGTACAGAACATTAAACTTGTACAGAAAGATACAATAGAGCAGGTAGAATAGACAACAGAGCAGCCGGATACAATGCAATGATTATGAAATGTATGTATCTGGGATATCAACAAGCAAAGAAAATAGATCATAGTGTGATAAAGGGAAAACTTTTGACAGAATTTACTTAAAGGCTTGAGAAAATCTGTCAGATAGAGCTCAGCAGTGAAAATATACCAAAGGCAATAAACACTTTTCCTGTACCCATATTAATGTATTCTTTTGGGATAATATCTTGGTCCAAAAAATTTACAAAGAAGAATGAGAACGAACATGACAAATGTACGATTGAATATACCTAGATTAACAATACCTAGGACAGAAGGAGGAAGAGGAATAACAGACATTAAAAATTTACACAACACTCAGATAAAACTTCTAAAGATATGCAGCATTTCCATCAACAAAATCAGGATTCTGCACTCCACATGAGCATATGCAATTCTGATAAGTACACACCACTAAAATTAAATGAAAGCATAACCCAGAAAAATGAAGAAATTATCACTACAGAAGGAAAAGTGAACCAATGGAAGAGCATGACCCTCCATGGAAGACATCCCCATGGTCTAAGCAGACTAAATGTTGACAAGGAAGCGTCGAGTGCCTGGCTCAGAGTTGGAGACCTCTTCCCAAAAATAGAGGGGTTCCTTGTGGCAACAGAGGACCAGGTGGTCGATACAAAAAAAGATCAAAAATACATGATAAAAGACTAACAAATTCATGATGACAAATGCAGACAATACCAAGAGAAACAAAAAACAGCCAAACGCAGTACAGGATCCTGCATCTGTTGAACTCAATCTGATTACTTACACAGGCACAATCAAGTGACAAGCATTGTTCACTGAAATCTTGCTTTAAAATAAAAGCTCATATAAGACTCCATACCTTACTATATATACAAGCCAGATCCAGTTTTAGAGTCAGAGTCCCACAGATTATGTTATAACTGATCCATTATTACACGTATAATATTACAGGTTAAGCAAGCAAGAACAACTTAATAGATCTAGCCTTTCCAACAACATACAGAAATCAATAAGTGAAAAGCACCAGAAATATGCTGATTGAAAGAGGAAATTGAAAGACTATGGAATATGAACAGGGTAAACATTATCCCAATAGTAATATCTACAACTGGTGTCATCACAAAGTCACTACACAATAGCATTAAACAATTAGGGCTACACAGTAATATTTATGTAAATCTCCAGAAAGCCACAATACTAAACATCACTAGAATAGTCCAAAAGTTCCTAGCAATTGAGAAATGAGTGTGTTTGGCTATGTCCATAGCTCAGGTTTTACCAGCCTGAGCTGAGAAAAAGATAAAAATATAATAATAATAATAATAATAATAATACTAAGAAAATGAGTTATAGAGTCCTTGAAAGTGAGTCCATAGGTTGTGTTCAGTGATTGGTTCTGTGTTGAGGTGAGTGAAGTTGTCCTCAATGGTTTAGAAACCTGATGGATGAAGGGTAATACCCATCCCTGAACTTGGTGGTGTGCAACCTAAGGCTCCTTTACATCCTTCATGATGGCAGCAGTGAGAAGAGAGTGTGGCCTGGATGGCAGCATACCTTGTAGATTGGCTTAATGGTAGGGAGCGTTTTCCTGCGATGGACTGTGACACCCACCACTTTTTGTAAGCTTTTCCAGTCTTGGGCATTGGTGTTTCCATACCAAACCATGGTACAACCAGTCAGGATGTTCTCCACTGTGCATCTATAGAACTTTGTCAAAGTTTTAGATGACATGCTAGACTATCCTATTCTCTTCTCTTTTTCTTTTCTTTCCATTCCCATTCCTCTTTTCCTATTTCCTTTTCCTTTCTTCCTTCCTCTTCCCTTTCTTTCTTTCTTTCTCCTTCTTTCTCCTGCCTGGACTAGAGGGCCACAGTCATCTACTGCTGGGATATTACACTCCGACACAGAGGATACCGGGATAACGGAGAATACGGCATTGTCAGGCGAGGAAATCCCAGCTGAGGAGGCTTCACTGGAGCCAGATGACGAGGTGCCCTACCCAGAGTTGGCTCCAGTAGTCTTCTTCTGTATCAAGCAGACCACCCGTCCTCGTTGTTGGTGCATTAAGGTAGTGTGTAACCCATATCCTTTACTGCTGAGTTACTTGGACACAGAGCAGTGACTCATGTATGCTTGGTAACAAACAGTTTCGACATTTGATTTATTTATAATGTCAACCTATCCTATCATTTTTGAGTCAAAGACATTTGGAGCAATGGTATTGAAGAACTGAATAGTTGAAGTTCCTGGTAACATGTTTGCTGATTCATGTCCTTGCTGCTGAATGGCACTTTGACTTGATGTGGAGGTTGGAGAATTGAGAAGAAGCCAGCAACTCCTCTGGGAGTGATGGAACAAAGTTTGTAGGATGTCCGTGGCTTTGTGGAAGAAAAATTGGAGTTTCAGTGGTGGTATCTGGAGTTCAGTATTGAGGTGCCAAATGTGATTGATGATGATGGGAAGCTTCTTGTTGAATGCACCTTCTTTTTATCATCCAGGAGTAAAACTCTTGGAGTACCATGGCTTCCTAGGGAGTTACACTGTTGATGAAATCCTTCAGTTAGAGCACTTTCATCATTTTCAGAAGACTTTACTTACTTACTGCCTGTTGCACCTGATAACAGTTAGGACAGCAATGAAGGTCCTCCATCTGTCTGTCCTTGGCCACTCGGATGTAGAATGACTCTTCATTGCTGTTCCCATGACAATTTTGTTTTACCAACCAGAGTTGTTCCTCCAAATGGACTGCAACCTTGTTGTAGGGTCTGAAGGCAGGGCTTTATGCTTTGGCTCTTGGTAGTCAAAGGGTAGAGGTCAGACTAAGAGTGGTTCACCGATCCTCCTGGTCCAGGGTTTCAGCTCAGGGCTAACAAACTTGACAAACAAACAAATTATTATGGAAACAGCAATGAAGTTTCCCTTTACATCTGTGCACAGCAGTATTCCAGAGTCTCCACCTGGGAATTGTATGACTTACAGGAGTGAAAACCGAGCTACTGACACAAAGAAGGAAGCCCTGAACATGAGCAGAGATGGAGAACATTCATTGCTGCCCTAAACACCAGCAGTGTAACTGGCAGTAGATAAATAGACAGATTTGTTAGTCCTGAGCTGACCCCCTGAACCTGGAGTACCAGTAGGCCACTCTTAGTCTGGCCTCTACCCTTTGACCTGTTTGGCATGGGTGACCCTATCAAATGCCAAAGCATAAAGCCCGGACTCCAGCCAGCATAGCGATCCTGGTCATTGAGGCATACAAGCCACTAAACCATGACAAGGTAGTGGTCCTCTTGAAGGTTTTCAGAAGATTTACTTGGACTTATCTAGCTGTGTATGTACCATGAATAGAAGGCCTTATTTGGCGGTCAATCTTTGAATGTGCAGTACTTCACTGGATGTGTGTGCAAGGTGAATGGACTTGATGGGGGTCTATTTTTACTCTGGGAGGCAATCCATTGGGATGGGTGGTCATCTTCAGCACGTTCTGGAGCTCCTCACACCCTCCTGTTGTATCATTGCTGCACGAGGCACAGTTCCATAGTGGTTCTAAGTTCTGGACCATTCATTCAGAGATGTGAGTCACAACCAAAGCAGTAATGAAGTTCAATGGATGAAATAAGCCGGAGGTTTAAAGTAAAACACTTAATCAAACTAACAATAACCATGAAATGCTGTCTAGTTCACAGACTGGGGAAAAAATAACCTGTTATTCGTGATGTTTTCATGGTGCAATCACTCGAGTCAAGTATGATGTTCTCCTAGGGGGTTGTCAATTAATGGATCCTCAGGAGACTGTAGAGGCTGATTTGGGATCCACATATTTTCTTGCAGCATTGGCAAGAGTAAGTGTTGGCTGTGGTTAGTGGTTGGGTCCTTTGGTTGTTCACTCGCTCCTTTCGCAGTTGCCGCTTGTTCTCTGTGGCCCAGTGGAGGTCGTTCTCTTGTAGTGCGGCTTCCTCTTGAACAGATTTCTTCCGGGTGTATCTATTGAGTGCCATGTCTTCCCAGTTTTTTGATGTCACATTGAATTTCTTTGGGCTGATTCTGATGTTATCTTCGGAGCATTTCCCTCGCCATCCAGGGGCTCGCTGATCTTCCTTCAACTGGGAATAAAGGATCTAGTCTATATGAGACTGCAGCCCCAATGATGTAGTTGACTCTTAACTCTTGTCTCAGTTCAGGGGTGAATAGAAGTGGATGGTAAGTGCTAAGATTGCCTCTGACATCAGTATCGACTGAAGGAATTAAAAAATCTCTAGACCATATCTTGCAAAGAAGTTGGGATTGCTGATCTCAATGTAATCAAAATTCACTCCATCAGATATATTCAAACATTGTAATGAAGACTGAATCGAATTGAATTGACTTAATTACTTACATCCTTCGTATACATGAGGAGTAAAAATCTTTACGTTATGCTTCTGTCTAAATGTGCAATGTGGAATTTATAGTAATTTATAATAAATAGTATGTACAACAAGATAGTAACAAGATGGTTAAATATGAAGTCAATATAACATAGAAATACAGTTGTGTCAGCATGAATTAAGCAGTCTGATGGCCTGGTGGAAGAAGCTGTCCCAGAGCCTGTTGATCTGGCTTTAATGCTACAGTACCATTTCCAGGATGGTAACAGCTGGAACAGTTTGTGGTTGGGGTGACTCAGGTCCCCAATGATCCTTTGGGCCCTTTTTACACACCTGTCTTTGTAAATGTCCTGAATAGTGGGAAGTTCACGTCTACAGATGTGCTGGGCTGTCCACACCACTCTCTGCAGAGTCCTGAAATTGAGGGAAGTGCAGTTCCCATACCAGGCAGTGATGCAGCCGGTCAGGATGCTCTCAATTGTGCCCCTGTTGGAAGTTATTAGGATTTGGGGGCCCATACCAAACTTCTTCAACTATCTGAGGTGAAAGAGGTGCTGTTGTACCTTTTTTCAGCACATAGCCGGTGTGTACAGACCACGTGAGGTCCTTGGTGACGTTCACCCTCTCAACCGCAGATCCATTGATGTCAACAGGGGCTAGCCTGTCTCCATTCCTCTTGTAGTCCACAACCAGCTCCTTTGTTTTTGCGACGTTGAGGGAGAGGTTGTTTTCTTGACACCACTGTGTCAGGGGGATGATGTCCTCTCTATAGGCTGCCTCATTATTATTTGGGATTAGGCCAATCAGTGTAGTGTTGACAGCAAAGTTCATCCTATAACATAATAATTAAGAGCAGAACTAGCTTCCCTAACCTTTGTCATCTTCTTATCCTTTGTCCTATTATCCCTTAGATCTCCATAAGTCTTGACTCTTGTATTATCCAGAAATCTATTGATCCCCACTTTGAATTAGCTTCCACAGCATTCAGCGGTAGAGATCTTCAGTCTGTCCGATCACCTTTTTGACTTGTGTTGCTATTTTGAGTGGATATTGTATTGTGTCTCTGATTCCCTCTGCTTCTCTACGGGTACTTGACTCATTTTTTGAGGTGCTTGTGGTCTCTGTCCTCCTGCCATCAACTCTCACACATTTCAATTGAAATTAATTTCCCAATTATATGCCCTTCTACACATTTATTAGAATATATATATATATTTTTTCGTGAAAGGTGAATTAATTATTTTGAGAAGCAAGTTGCCTTCGCACTTCATGCAAGTTACGCTTACGTTGTTGCTAGGCAGTGAACTTCTGAGATAAAACCACTGCCTGGCAGGTGTGAGCACAATGTGACCATTCTCTTTGCCTTTGGGCTGTGGGGTATGGTGTGGAGCAAATGTAAGTGTCTTACTGACCACAAAGAGGAATTTCTCAAAAATGCTCCTGCTTCACCAGTGGCCTTTGGCAAAGGGCATTCATTGAAGTAGAAGGTTGGGCCATCTGAGGTATGCATGGTCCAATGAGTCTGGACCCACATCCATTATACCTCAACAGAGGTGGGTCTAGGCCCATCGGAACATGAATGTCTCTTGGCCACCCTCTCAGATAGCCCAGTGCTCTACCCCACTTAAGGACCTTTTAATCAAAGTTAGAAGTAAATTTATTATCAAAGTACATATATGGTGGCCGGCTGGTGGTGCAGTGACATCAGCGCCGGACTCCGGAGCGAAGGTTCCCGAGTTCGAATCCAAGTCGGGCCGCTTCCGGATATGCTTTCCATCCGTGCCGGGTTGAGTGACGAGCTTGCAACTTGGCCTCGTAAAGAAAAAACCAACTGCGCTCTGAGAAGGACGTGGGGGACTACTCACAGAATCTTTCCTCCTGGACAACCATTTGGGGAAAAAAAAGTGGTTGCCGAGGCTCTGGCAGAGTATGGCCCAGGAAAAAACATATATGTCACCATATGTAACACTGAGATTCATTTTCTTGCAGGCATACTCAATAAATCCATAATAGGATAATAACCATAATGGAATCAATGAACAATCACACCAGCTTGATGTTCAACCAGTGTGCAAAAGACAACAAACTGTGCAAATACAAAAATAAACAACAATAATAAATAAGTAAGCAGTAAATATTGAGGAGATGAGATGGAGAGTCCTTGAAAGTGAGTGCATAGGTTGTAGGACCATTTCAATGATGGAGCAAGTGAAGGTATCCCTTTTGATTCAAGAGCCTGATAGTTGAGGGGCAATAACTGTTCCGGAACCTGGTGTTCCTGTGTCTCCTGTACCTTCCTGATGGCGGCAGTGAGAAGAGAGCATTACCTGAGTGGTGGGGGCCCTCGATGATGAATGCTGCCTTCCTGCGATGATACTCTGTGCATTTGTGCGCAGTGGTGGGGAGGGCTTTACCCTTGGTAGACTGGGTCGTATCCCCTACTTTCTTGTGGCATTTTCCCACAATAATGGGCTTTGCCAGAAGAGACCAAAAGCCGTAGGAGCAGAATTAGGCGATTCGGCCCATCGAGTCTGCTCCACCCCATTATCCCTCTCAACCCCATTCCCCTGCCTTCTCTTCCTACAACCTTTGACCCTTCACTGAAACCTCCTTAAAGGCTATAAAATAAACCCTACTCATTGACGGACCAAAAAACAGTGCCACAGTATTCTTTTGGTTGGTGTTTGCGCAGGCCAATGTCAAGGCTTCTTCAAACAGACCAGTGTTCTTCAAACAGCTCCAATAACTTTGTTTTTCTCAAAGACGTAAAATGAGGCTATTTGGTCCATTGAAACTATGCTAGCTGTCAGAGCAAACCCATCTATCCCATCTCATTTATTTTGCTGTAACCTCACATGTCATCGACTGCCCCCTTTTACCAATACGAAGGACCATATGCAATGGCCAATTAATCTTAATGGTGTAACGCAAGAGTACCAAGATACTTAAAGAGACAAGACTTTAAAAGATTTAAAAAAAATTGTGTTCCATCTAAGTAACACTTAGCAATCTCTACTTTATGACTAGACAATTTCCGTCTGAATATTTAGTTAGAGGTGAGCTGGCTTGGTGGATACAATTCTCCTCGCTGTGAATGATACCCAAGCAAGTTGGCTGTGCTGCGCAAACACCAATCAAACGCTAATGTGACGCTGTTCATTTTAATATTTTTTGTTGTGTCTTCGTTAATATTCATTAGCTTCCTGATTAATATTCATAGGTTTGGGCTCACGCCTGGCAAATATTCATGAGAGGCAAGGAAGCACAGTGAAAGCAGCCTATCCCGGAGAAATCAGGCAGTAATTTGTGACTTGAAGCAGGAAGGTGGGAAGAGGTGATGGGCCTGTTTGTAATCTGTGAAAACCACCTTGCGAAGGGAGAGAAAAGGTGGCGTATGTTTACGAACGTCGGCACCTTCCATTTACCTGTCAGTTCTAATGTGACAGAAGTGCTTCCTTCTTCCTGTGTGGGACAGACAGTAACTTACTTCTGCTCTGGTTTTGTGAGTTCTGAGGAGGCTTTTGAGGCCAGTGTGTGATCTGCAGACTCTTAAACAAAATGGGCTGTTGGTAGCTGACTGGGTGGTTAAAGTTCAAAGTAAATTTACTATCAATTATGTTTATGTATTTAATATTTATAGAGATACAGTGTGGAATAGACCCTTCTGGCTCTTCGAGTCATGCCATCCAGCAATCCCCCCAATTTAATCCTAGCCTAATCCTAGGACAATTTACAACGACCAATTAACCTACCAAACAGTACGTCTTTGGACTGTGGGAGAAAACCAGAGCACCCCGAGGAAACCCATACGGTCACGGGGAGAATGTACAAATTCCTTACAGGCAGTGGCAGGAATTGAACCTGGGTCACTGCCACTGTAAAGTGTAGTGCTAACCACTACGTGACCATGTCACCGTATACCACCCTGAGATTCCTTGTCTTGCAGGTATTCACAGTAGAACAAAGAAATACAACAGAATATATGAAAAGCTACACATAAAGACTGACAAGCAGCCAATGAGAAAGACAGACTGTGCATATTTTAAAAAAACTATTTATTTATTTAGTTATTGAGATACCGTGTGGAATGGGCCCTGCTGGCCCTTTGAGCCAGACCAGCAATCCCTAATTTAACTCTAGCCTAATCAAGGGACAACTTACAGTGACCAATTAACCCACCAACTGGAACATCTTTGGACTGAGGGAGGAGACCAGAGCACCTGGAGGAAACCTACACGCTCATGAGGAGGACGTGCAAACTTCTTGCAAGGAACGACAGGAATTAACCCGGGTTGCTGGTACTGCAAAGCATTGTGCTAACCACTATGCTACCGAGTCACCATCTACCAGCCTGAAATTCATTTTACTGCAGGCCTTCACAGTAGATACAAAGAAGTACAATAGAATCAATGAAGCAAAAACTTCCCACAAAGACTGATAAACAACCAATGTGCAAAATAAGGCAAATATGCAAATAGAAAAATAACTTAAGTAAATAAGGTGTACTGAGAACATGAGTTGTAGAGCCCTTGAGAGGAAGTCCGAAGGTTGTGGAACCAGTTCAGAGTCGAGCTGAGTGAAGTTAAACACACTGGATCAGGAGCCTGATGGTTGGAGGGTAATAACTGTTCCTGAACCTGGTGGTGTGGGGTGTAAGGCTTCTGTACCTCCTTCTCGATGACAGCAGTGAGAAGAGAGCATGGCCTGGATGGTGGGGATCCTTGAAGATGGATATTGCTTTTTTGTGACAGTGCTTAATGGTGGCAAAGACTAGACACTTGGTGAGGTGTCTTGTTTCTTCCTCTGTTCATGTTAGACCTCTGTGTGTTCCCAATATATAGTCTTGAGGCTCTCAGTACCACCCTGAACACTTCATTTCCAATCCAGGCGGCTGTAATCAGAGATTCCCAGGAGTCGGTTGGAAATGGGGTATTTCCAAAGCAAGAATATTGTCAGAGAGCTTCAAAAGGCAGGGTAAAGTCTTTACAAAAGAAGCAGAGAGTTGGTAACATTTCGGCAGTGAAATTTCAGCTTAGTTCTTGGTCTTGCACGCTGTGCTGCAGTCTAATCCTTCCCAAATCCCATTATTGGATCTGCGCCATCCACTGGGAGACAGCATATGAGATGTTGCCAGGCTGCCTTTGTGCCAGTTAGCTATGTACTGACAGATCCTGGGGTCCAAACCATTTCAAAGCCAGTGAACAAAGCATAAAGAATTCATGATGAGGCCACTCTCAGGGTGAAGGAGCAACAACTCACATTCCAACCTGATGGCATGAACATTGATTTCTCCTGGTATTTTCTTTCTGCCCCTTTCACCTTCTTCTAATACCCACTCTGGCCTTTTACCTCTTCTCTTCACCTCCCCCAGTGCACCTTCTTCCCTTTCTCACATGGTCTACTTTCCCCTCATTATCAGATTCCTTCTTCTCCAGCCCTTGACCTTTGCCCCCCACCTCGCTCCACCTATCACCTTCCAGCTCGTCCTTCTTTACCTTCCCCCACCTTTTTATTCTGGCATCTTCCCCCTTCCTTTCCTGTCCTGATGAAGGGCCTTGGCCTGAAACGTCGACTGTTTATTCATTTCCACAGATGCTGCCTGACCTGCTGAGTTCTTCCAGCATTTTGTGTGTGTTGCTGTGGATTTGCAGCATCTGCAGAATCTCGTGTGTTAATGAGGGATTCTCGGATGATTTGTGCATATTGACTCAATTGTCTAGAAGGAAGTTTGTTGGCCTGTGGAAGAATCAGGATCACAAAACTTGCTGGGATGAATCGATTGGAACCTTTGAATTCAAGAGGTGGTGGTATGATCTTTGAATTTCTGTATTCATTTTCCTCATCCCAGGAGTACTCAAAGCTCCACCAAGTTGATGATGTAACACTGAGTGGAATATTGAACAGTACAGCACAGGAATGCATCTTTCTGTGCATGGCGTTGTGACAAACTATATTAGTAACCAAACACATAACTAAACATCCCTTCTATCTACATAATATCCATAACCCACTATTCTCTCATATTCACCTGCCTCACAGCCTCTGAAATGTCTCTAACCTATCCACTATCACTACTGCCCCTAGCAGTTCATTCTGCGACCCACTATTCCGTGTAGGAAAAATCCTGTCCTGCACATCTCCTTTATCTGCTCTCACCTTAAATACACAGCCTCTAGTGTTAGATGTTTAGTCACTGGGAAGAGGACTGTCCCTCGGTCAGTGTGGCACTCCCTCAGTACTGTCCCTCTGACAGTGTGACACTCCCTCAGTACTGTCCCTCTGACAGTGCGACACTCCCTCAGTACTGTCCCTCTGACAGTGCGACACTCCCTCAGTACTGTCCCTCTGACAGTGCGACACTCTCTCAGTACTGTCCCTCTGACAGTGTGACACTCCCTCAGTACTGTCCCTCTGACAGTGAGACACTCCCTCAGTACTGTCCCTCTGACAGTGAGACACTCCCTCAGTATTGTCCCTCTGACAGTGCGACACTCCCTCAGTACTGTCCCTCTGACAGTGCGACACTCCCTCAGTACCGTCCCTCTGACAGTGAAGCACTCCCTCAGTACTGTCCCTCTGACAGTGAGGCACTCCCTCAGTACCGTCCCTCGGTCAGTGTGGCACTCCCTCAGTACTGTCCCTCTGACGGTGAGACACTCCCTCAGTACTGTCCCTCTGACAGTGAGGCACTCCGTCAGTACCGTCCCTCTGACAGTGAAGCACTCCCTCAGTACTGTCCCTCTGACGGTGAGACACTCCCTCAGTACTGTCCCTCTGACAGTGAGGCACTCCGTCAGTACCGTCCCTCTGACAGTGAAGCACTCCCTCAGTACTGTCCCTCTGACGGTGAGGCACTCCCTCAGTACCCTCCCTCTGACAGTGAGGCACTCCCTCAGTACCGTCCCTCGGTCAGTGTGGCACTCCCTCAGTACTGTCCCTCTGACAGTGAGACACTCCCTCAGTACTGTCCCTCTGACGGTGAGGCACTCCCTCAGTACTATCCCTCTGACAGTGAGACACTCCCTCAGTACCGTCCCTCTGACAATGAGGCACTCCCTCAGTACTGACCCTCGGTCAGTGTGGCACTCCCTCAGTACTGCCAGTAGTTCAGTGCTTTCTCAATGTTCCACTGAGGCATTGACCTGGACTTTTAAAAAAATATATTTGTTTTTGCTCTTGGAGGAATCCAGTTCTCCCATTCTTTTCCCCGTCACCTATGCTGTTTCACAAATCGTCATAAACATCGCACCCTCAACCCGGAAGCTCCCACCATGCGCCTCCCTTAACAACCTGCATGCCTTAGGGATTCGCGCAGAAATGGAAACACCCCGAGGCAAAGCAAGCAGTTGGAAGGAGAACGTGCATAGTCCACACAGCCTGGGTCGAACCCATGTGCTTGGAGGTGTGCGCCAGTGACTGATTGCACCTTGTTCTCGTTCAGTGGGTAAGAATGGTGTCTGTTGCGTGAGAGAGAGTGTGTGCTAGCCTCCAGCAGTGTGTTCATACCCAGTGCTCTGTTGTCAGGAGGAATGGTGGTTCTGAAAAAAATCTCTTTTCATCATTTCTTTGGCAAGCAGTCAAGGCAATAATGCTGTCCGCATCGGCATCCATCATTACTTAGTGGAACTGTCGGCATGCTGAATGTCATCCTACAGTTGTGTTTCCTCACTTGCTAGCAAGACGATGAGGGTGCGATGAACCTGCTTGGGGCTGCCCTGCCCGTCACTCTGAAGGTTACCTCGGTGCACAGACCAAGAGAGGTCCCAACTCCTGTCTGATCTCCCTTGGAAGCCCATGCTCCTCTTGGTGTGGTCTGAGGGGGAGATTCCAATATGGGCAAGGAATCTTGTGTGTGGCCTTCCATGATGGAACAGTATGTGGTGTCCAGGCGGTGGAAGGGTAGGTTGGAGACACATTAATTTAAAGAGCCTTGCTTACTATTTAATTGATATATTCCACAAGGAGCTGATGGTGTAAAATGTTGAGTGTGTGTGTGTGTGTGTATTGTGTCCATATTTCTATGAAATCCTACCTGTACATACAGCACTGTATAAAAAGATCAGGCACATATATATAGCTGGAGTACCTAACACTTTTGCACAGAACTGCCACTCCATGGATGTTTTTTATTTTTCACATCATTCTCTGTAAATTCTATAGACTGTTGTGCATGAAAATCCCAGGAAATCGGCAGTTTCTAAGATACTCAAATCACCCCATCTGGCACCAACAACCATTCCACAGTCAAAGTCACTTAGATCACATTTCTCCCCCATTTTGATGTTTACTCCGAACAACAACTGACCCTCTTGTCCATGTCTGCATGCTTTTCTGCATTGCGTTGCTGCCACATGATTGGCTGATTAGATATTTGTATTAACAAAGAGGCCTAATAGAGTGGCCACAAAGTGTAGTTATGCCTGTTTGTGTGTAGATATGGGTGATCTCTGGTTGCAAGCAGCTGTGTGTCTCTTCAAGTACGTGTAAATTGTTAGGTTTTGTGCATGCATGTGAAACACCCTGGTTTCCTTGCCTGCGTAAGTCTAGGGAAGACACACTCAAGTCCTGCCCAACTCATGAGATACAGACAGCTCAATTCCATCCCAAACCCTGGTTTGTGTGGCTGCTGTAAAATTTGCCGCCCTGTTACAAATTAGTGCCAGTAAATAACAGACAGTACGCTGCATACGATTAAAGGAATTATATTTATGAATCTTAACTAAAGGTAAAGAATAACAAAAAGAAAAGGGCCCATTCTAATTAAACAGTCAGATATGCGCAAGTTGGAGGTCATCGTGAACTTCTCTGTCACTCACGCGCTGGGCCCTCGATCAATGTGAAAGCACACACCGCCTTCCGAACATTGCTTGAAATCCATCTGAAACAAATGGGTCTCCCACCGGATCGTATGCTACGACTGGTTCTCCCCAGTGTCTTCTCTCTTCATCTCCTGTCGAAACAAAAGTGCCAAGTCCAACCTTAGTGTCCCTCACCAGAGAAACCTCCCCTCAGTCCGACCATCCTAACTGGATGGCACTCATTTCTCCTCGTCTCTTATCTTCAACAGTAACCCAAACAAGCATGAAAACAGAACAGACTGCACTTACAGTAAAAATATGAACCAGGGCATTACACATGTGTGCACACTTCTGCACATGAACAAACGTGTGTGTCTATATGCATGTTCAGTATGTGCTTGAGTGAGTGTTTCTGCGTAAGACCGCATGCATGTGTGTTTGCAAAAATTTGTATGTCAAAATCAATTCATTATTCATATATGTCACCGCATACTACCTTGAGATACTTTATTCTTGCAGGCATTTACAGAAAAATAAAGAAATACGATAGAATTTAAGAAAATCTGTACACAAAGATTGCCAAACAACCGAAGTGCAAAAGAAGGCAAATTGAACAAATATTGTCTTTCAGCCTTACACATGTATACAGCCAAATGAAACATCATTCCCCTGGGCTGAGCTGCAAATGTACATATAATCACACACCGCACATATAGCCGCGGAGCCTCGATCGTTCCGCGCCCTCAAGCCTCTGGCTTGCCTGCCGCGGCAGACCAGGTGAGAAGACGCGGAAGCGTTATAGCGCGGTGTTTGCGCTGGTCTGGAGCCCGGCCCCTCTCATCTGTGCTGTTCTCTTGCGTTCGGACGGTGGAATGACAGGCTGGATTGGGGTGCATCTGCACACTGTCGGGAGACTGTACCATCGATTGCCACACATTGTCTTGAACTATATTTGTGTGTTTTTTTTTCAAGTGAATATGCTGTTTTGCTACTTTGAATTAGATTATTCACTACTTTGTGTGTTACTCACTATTTTTGAATATTTTCTTCCTATTTTGAATGGTTTTTGCGCCTTAGCCCCAGAGGAATGCTGTCTCGTTCTGCTGTTTCTGTGTTGGTTTGAATGATAAGTAAACTTGATTGTTTTGATATATTAATGATTCAGCACATGCAGTCACAAAACCATATTAGCCAAAGTCCCTGTTTGACATGGCTTATGGGTAATTGTTCTGAAGCCATGTTGCTGCAGGAACAGCACGGAGCAGTTTCTCTTCTCGCACTGGGTCAGTTGCAGATGAAGCAAATCCATTTTGTTTTCCATGGAGTGAACACTGGAGGGCAGCATCAATGGGAGAGCTGGTGTGCCGGGGTTAGCTTTTAACCTAACATGGATTCCAGTGCACTTGCTGTGTGTCTGCTTTCTCTCACAACACTTCCAACACTTCCTCCCCTGGGTGGCTGTAACAGGCGGTGCCACAGAATGAGGGCTTTTCTATGCAATAACTCGAGACTTCGCAGCTCCTCTGCTGTCGGTCTGGCTGGTGAACTACTGAACCAGGCTTACTGTATTTTGTTTTATGAACATCCAAAAGGGTGTTACGATCATAAGGGAAATGTTTAAGTCAAATATTTGTATCATTTGTTAGACCTGGAGAGGCTGATGTGATTAAGTTCGCCATCATCTTACCGGAAGACCTGTTTCAATCCACCTGAGAAGTTACTTCTGTGGGTGAATAAAACTGGGGAGGCAAAGTAGCCTGGCACACAAAATGCTGCAGGTCCTGCTGAAGGGTCTCGGCCGGAAAGGTCGACTGTACTTATTTCCATAGCTGCTGCCTAGCCTGCTGAGTTCCTCCAGCACTTTGTGTGTGTTGCTCGGATTTCCAGCATCTGCAGATTTTCTCTTGTTTGTGAGGCAAAGTAGTCTAGTGGTTAGCACGATGCTAACCCTGGTTCAATTCCTGCCACTGCCTGTAAGGAGTTTGTATGTTCTCCCCGTGACCGAGTGGGTTTCTCCGAATGCTCTACTTTCCTTCTACAGTCCAAAAATATGCAGGCATTGCTGCTTGTGTGTGGGAGTGGGCAGAAGTGGTTTGGGGTTTTAACATTTTCTGTCATTCATTCTTTGGGGTTGTTTTTCTGTTTCATGGATGTCTGCCAAGAGTAAGAATTTCAGGTTGAATACTGTGTACTGTTCTGATATGGCAACAATGAATATAGAATTGAGACAGGTTTTTATAAATAAATAAAGTTTTTATTAAACACTGCTCAAAAAAAACAAAAGTAAACAAACGACTAACTTAACTGGAAGTCGGCTGCTATATGGCAACTCGAACAGTTCTTAAAGTGATAATGTAAAAAGTCCAAGTGATTTATACAGTCAGTTAGGAGAAACTTTCCTTGAAGTGATAAATTCTCTTATGACGTTACTGCTGATCCCAACCAAAATATGCCTTGCCCGAAGGATTTACGATGAAGGAAATAAAAACGGCTTAAATGGACTGACCTTTTCCTTTTGGCGAATAGCTCACTGCCCCAGTCCTTTCTGCTCTTAAAGCAGGGACTAACATTGGTGCAGGTTACTAATTCCTTCCGAATGAGGATCAAATAAGGTCGAACCTGCTTTACTGCCGACAACACCAACTTTTCTCGATCCTTCAGCTTCCCGAACTTCGATAATTCTTCACTCTCCGACTGAACTTTAACTGGCAGCAATTTTCAGAACTGCCAGCACAGCAATTCTAACAGTAGGAATTAAAACTCCACTTTTAAACGAAACTGCATCATAAAATCAAATACGCAGCAGAATGGAGTCACTGACGACTTAAAGCCATGAACTAACCTACATCACAACAATGTATTCTCCTTTTATACCTGTTGAAACAGGCCATCACATGTCCTCTCACTGGCGGGAAAATTACATCATGTGACCTCACATTGGCGGGAAATTACATCACTCCACCATCACAAGACCATTACATCATGCTCAACAGAGCCTCAATTACATCTTGGTCATGTGACAATCACAAGCTACCCACGGGGTATGTAACAGTACGTTCTCTGATATTAAATGGAACTATTGAACCAATGGCGGGTAGATTAATTGGTCACATGATGTAATTGGGCAGCACAGGCTCAATGGGCCAGGAGGGCTTGATACCATCCTGTGTCTTTATATTAAAAAAAAATCCAAGGCAAACTGAGAGCACCGTGGAACTTGACTAGTTGCTTGAAATCCCATGTTAAGTTTTAAAAAAAAGTTGAGGACTTTTGGGAAGTGGTTCCAAAGCATTAAAAAGGCAGCAAACTGCTCTCCCCACAGGCGAGCTGTTATATCACTTACTTTAGAACCTCTTTCAACAAAATGCTAACAATCAAGGCACCATGGGAAGCCCTTTAATCGTAGCCATAGTAACATACCTCACTAAGATTTCTGTCCATGTTCTGGGAGCTGTTTTCTTTAAAAGATTTCGGAGTCCGATCAATGCAAACCTCTAAATCAGCTAAAGAAGATGCCAGATCTGGCGAGATGACTGCTTGATTTTAGGTGAAGCTGCGTTGAGGAAGATTGTGTCCCCCTTTCAAGTTTTTCCCACTCCTATTAGGGAAGAGGCTACATTGTATCCATGCCAAGATCATTCGTTCGTTATGTGCTGTGTCATATGATGTGACCAATCATGGTCTTTCTGTGACCATGGTTGTTGTTGGCAAATTTTTCTACTGAAGCGGTTTGCCATTGCCTCTTTCTATGCAGTGTCTTTACGAGACAAATGACCCCAGCCTTTATCAGAGACTGTCAGTGTCACATAACCAGGACCTTTGATCTGCGCCAGTTGCTCATATGACCAAGCACCACCTACTCCCAGGGCTTCACGGGGGGGGTAAGCAGGTGCGACACCTTGCCCAAGGGTGACCCGCAGGCTAGCGGAGAGAAGGAGCATCTTACACCTCCTTTGGCAGAGATGTATCTCCACTCGGCCATCCTATGCCAGGGCCACCAGACTCAGTAAGGCTGATCAACACCTCCGCCGGTGATCAACACCCCTCCACACCCCCAACCACCACTACTTTGCCAAAGTCACTTTCTGCACAGACGCTCCTGTATCTAGCATCACTTTATGGACATACTATCAATGTATATAAGTTATCTTATGTATTTATATTTATATTTTTATTGTAGTCTTTATCTTATTGTGTTTATTTGTGCTGTATCAGATCCAGAGTAACAATTATTTTCTTCTCATTTACACTTGTGTATTGGAAATGAATTAAACACTGTTGAATCTTGAAGCTGCGCCTCTGTTTTTTTCGGTTACTCTGCAATAAATATCATCAAGTCTGGTGTTTATTACCAATTCCTATGGGAGGAGTACTGGTGAACTGTTCTTGGTAGGATCAACAGGGTTTTTTTTCCAGGATTGGGGATTCAAGAACTAGAGGGCATTGGTTTAATGCAGTAGTGCCCAACCTGGGGTCCCTGAACCCCTTGCTTAATAGTATTGGCTTATGGCATAAAAAGAAGTTGGGAACTCCTAGCTTAAGGTGAGAGGGGACAGATTCACTAGGAACCTGAAGAGCACCATTTCACCCAGAGAGTGGTCAGTACATTGAATGAGCTCATAATTGCACTCCACAGTTGCTGTGAGACCTGCTGAATTCTTCCAGCATCGTGTGTGTATATTGAAAGAGCTGCCAGAGGAAGTACAATACCACCGTAGTGTAGTGATTGGAACAGCTGCTTTACAATGCCAGCGATCTCTGGGCGGGGTTCGATTCTGTAAGGAGTCTCTATGTTCTCCAGTGACTGTATGAGTTTCCTCTGGGAGCTCCAGTTTCCTACTTTCCAAAGATTTACATTTATGGTTGGTGAGTTTGTGGGCACATTATCTTGGTGCTAGAAGCTTGGAATAGGAAAAATAATAGGACTGCAAATGGCACATTTCACTGTAGGTTTTGATGTGCACGTGACAAGTGAAGCTAATCCATAATCTCTTTCTCTCTAAGCCACTGAGGCAGGTACATTTTAAATACATTTGGATAATTACAGGGATTGGAGAGGTTTGGAACAGGGGTTTCCAACCTTTTTTATGCGATTAAGCAAGGAGTCCATGGGCCCCAGGTTGGAAACCCGTGGTTTAGAGGGATATTGGCTAAATGTGGGCAAATGAGACTCACTTTGATGTGAATCTTGGTCAGCGTGGAGCTGAAAGTCCTGTTTCAATTCTGCATTATTCTATCACTTCATACTGTTCTCTCGTGAAGGTAGTCTTGCAGAGCTGTTGGAGAGGGATGTTCAGCGTTTAGATGCAATGGTAAGGTAGCATTGATACAGTATATTTTCAAGGTGGAGTCAGAATCGGGTTTAAAATGACTGGCTTATGTCAATTTACACTGAATGTAAAAATATATATTAAATATGTTGTGCAAAAAGAGAAAGGTGATGTAGTGAGGTTCATAGGTCCAATGTCCATCCAGAAATTGGATGTCAGAGGGGAAGAAGCTCTTCCTGAATTGTTGAGTGTGTGCCTTCAGGCTTCTGTACCTCCTCCCTGATGGTAGCAGTGAGAACAAGGCATGTCCAAGGAGATGGGGTCCTTAATGATGGATGCCACCCTTTTGAGGCGTCGCTCCTTGAAGATGTCCTTGGTGTTGGGTGGGGAGTGCTAGTGCTCGTGATGGAGCTAACTGAGTTCATAACTTCCTTCGATTGTTCATAACTTGTTTCGATTGTGTGCAGTACCAGATGGTGATGCGGTAAGTTAGATTGCTTTCCACGATACATCTGTGGAAATTTGCGAGTGTCTTTGGTGATGTACCAAATCTCCTCAAACTCCTAATGAAGTATAGCTGCTGTCATGCCTTCTTTGTAACTGCATTGATATGCTAGCCTCAGAGATGTTGACCCCCAGGAATTTGAAATTACGGTACTCACCATTTCCATTGCCGATCTCCTGGTGTGTGTGTGTGTGATATGAGGGAATCTTGCAGGTGGTAGAGACCCAATGGGATACAGATGCTGGAATCTAGAGCAACAAGCACTCCATCGGAGAGAACTTAGCAGGTCAATCAGTTTGCACGTTCTCACTGTGGCCACATGTGTTTCCTCCCACATTTCAAACACAAGGGGTTCTGCACGTGCTGGAAATCCTGAGCAACGCACAGAAAACTCAACAAGCCAGGCAGCATTTATGGAGAGGAATAAATGGCCTGAGAGCCTTCATCAGATCAGTCCAGACTGTCTTGCCTAGAGTGTGGTGCATATATGGAATGAGTTGTCAGAGGAAGTGGTTGAGGCAGGTACAATCCACAGTGTTTAAAAAACATTTGGACAGATATATGGATAGGAAAGATCTGGAGGGATATGGCTCAAAAATGGGCAAATGGGACTGGCTTAGGTGGGGATCTTGGTCAGCACAGAGAAGATTGGCTGAAAGGCCTGTTTCTGTTCTGTCGTCATCATCATCATCATTATATGCTGTGTCATATGACATGGACGAATATGGTCTCATGTCCATGATTGTTCTTGGCAAATTTTTCTGCAGAAGTGGTTTGCCATTGCCTTCTTCTGGGCAGTGTCTTTACAAAGACGGGTGATCCCAGTCATTATCAATACTCTTCAGAGATTGTCTGCCTGGTGTCAGTGGTCGCATAACCAGGACTTGTGATATGCACCAGCTGGTTTTGCATGACCCTGATTGGGGTGGGGGGGGGGGGTGCTGAGCAGGTGCTACACCTTGCCCAAGGGTGACCTGTAGGCTACTAGGGGGAAGGAGCGCCTTACCCCTCCTTTGGTAGAGACGCATGTCCAAACTGCCACCTGTGCTGTATTACTCTGTAATTTAGCTGAACTGACGGCTACCTGGACCAGTGGTGGAGGATCTGAATACTTACGAGTATCAGCAATGGCTCTGAGTTAGAACGACATGGGTTCGAGACCAGCCAGAGACCCGAGGGCAAAATCCGTACCTGATTTGTCAGCACTGTATTGAGACTACTGGGAGGGCAGTCGTTACATAAAACCAAGATGTGTTTAAGAGGCTCAGAGATAGACACATTACAATGGAGTGTTATGGACCTTGTGTCGGCAGAAGGGACTTATTTACTCTGGTGTTTAATTACTAGTTTAATTAGTTTGACACAACGTAGTGGATCAAAGCTCCTGTTCCTGTGATGTTCTGTTCTAAGTCCTGCAGTTTATGTCAATCTTCTATTCTGTTTGGCCAAAGCAACCCAGGATAATATTTCAAAGAAGACCAGGGATCCTTTCTCAGAACACTGCTAGTTTGGAAGAGCAACACCTCAAGCACCTTATTTCCTTACCTGCCCATCACCTCCCTCTGGTTCTCCTCCCCTTCCCTTTCTTCCATGGTCTTCTACCCTCTCCTATCAGATTTCCCCTCCTCCAGTCCTTTATCTCTCTCACCTATCAGCTTCCCAGCTCTTTACTTCATCCATCCCCCTCTCCTGGATTCACCTTCCTCCCTTCCTCCCCTCTTTCTCACCCAGACTTCTCATCATTTTTTCCAGTCCTGTTGAAGAATCTCGGCCCAAAACATCGACTGTTTATTCATTTCCATACATGCTGCCTGACTTGTTGAGTTCCCCCAACATTTTGTGTGTGTTGCTTTGGATTTCCAGCACCTGCAGATTTTCTCGAGTTTGTGACACCTCGTGTTCTGCCCTGGATATTCTCCAACCTGATGGCATGATCATCAATTTCTCTAACTTCCCATTCCCCATTCTAACCCCTTCTCTTCTCCTCACCTGCCCATCATCTTCCTTTGGTGCCCTCCTTCCAGCTTCTCACTTCATCCCTCATTCCCTTCCCCCTCACCTGGTTTCACCTATCACCTGCCAGCTTGTACTACTTCCACTTACTCCACCTTCTTATTCTGGCCTCTTCCCCCATCCTTTCCAGTCCTGCTGAAGGGTCTTGGCCCAAAATGTTGATTGTTTATTCATTTCTATTGATGCTGCCTGACTTGCTGAGTTTCTCCAGCATTCTGTGTTTGCTGCTCTGGATTTCCAGGATTCTTGGTCGGAATAACTTCCATAATTAATGTTACTGAAAGAATATTCCATTGTGGTTCATGCAAGCTTGTTGTGTGTGGATTGGCTTCTCTGCTTTGTCTATCCTACCCAGCGACTGCACTTCTAAATCAGTAATTTCTGCAGAGGCTGGTGCTGTAGGAATGACAACCTCTCCCTGCCTGTGGAGCTGAGCCAGGGGGTGAGGCAGTGGTTCAAAAGTTCATTTATTATCAAAGTATGTACACCTCTGAGATTCTTCTTCTCCAGATAGCCACGGATCAAAGAAAAAGGATGGATGTCACTCTAGAGAGAATCACAAACCCACTCCCCGCTCAAAAAAAGAATGGCAATGCGATCGTCAACCTCCCAAACCCCCTTCCCTACAAGAAACTCAACAAGAACATTGTCCACCAAATCCCCTCTCCCCACACAGAAGGCTAAAAAAAAAACACAAGAACATCGACCCCCAAATCCTCCTCCCCACACTAAAAAAAACCAAGAAAATCTACAAATCTGAAAAGAGTCCATAGTTGAGCCAATGCCGAATACCTCGGTAACATCATCTAGCATCATTGAAAGAGAGAAACCCAGAGGCATGGTGATAGGTGTGGGATGAAGCAGGAACTGTGGGCCCAGAAGCCCTTCCTTGCTCTTGAAGTCTCTTATGCTAAGTATTTGTGACAGGGATCAAAAAGTAGAGGCATCTCTATATACCGTTAGAGATCAACAGATATTGTCTAATCTCTCTCTCCGTTTGGCTGAACATTGTATCCCAAACCAAGCAGAGATGAAAGGAGAGTGTCTTGATGGGCTGTACACCTCGGCACTGGGCCTCTTGAATTTTTAATGCCCCTGTTGTTTGGTGTTTCTCTGCTTCCTTCGGTTTCAGTCTCCTGAAACAGAGCTGGAAGCTGCCAGGCTGAGAGAATCCTCACCTGCCTGAGGAAAACATCAGTCAACAGAAAGCATGGATGCTAACCTGGCAAGGTTTTATTATTGTCAGTGTGATTGGAAAGCCAAACGATATCTTTCCTTATTATATCTGAAGGCCCTGTGTGCTTAGGAAAAGGGTTCCCACACACCCTTCCTTTTTCTTTCCCCTTCCCTCTATACATCAAACGTTGTCTCCTTTTGACCCCTGATTTGGGTCTATTACCTTCTCCCTCAACCTCAATTCCTTAAAGGAGCTCCTAGCTGCTCAAGGGCCTGTGAATTTTTCCAGAGAATGATCCTGTACTGAGCAATAGACAAAGTCAAGTTCATTGTCAGATGCATAGAGGTGTACTGGAAAACAGCAGCAACACAGGCACAGAGCATTAGTGATGCAACATTCCCAGGAAAACATAAATTAAACATAATTTTTACAAAATTATAGGAGAAAGAACACAATTGGAACAAAAAAATCAAACTGTTTTGGGTGCTGTTGGTTGACGCTGACAGACCACAACCTTTTTTCAACTCTCATTGGCTGTCTGACACTTCCATTCTTGTGATGTCCCACCTCCCTGCATCTGATTGGTAAGTGAGTAGAATCCTCTTCACCTGATTGGAGGATTCTTGACACTCAGTCAAACAGCCATCCATCCCTTATTTCCAATTAATCTTCACAAAACCCGGATAGCTCCATCCGTTTTCAAGGGAGTGCTGCATTGTGGGAAGTGCCGTCTTTTGGTCTATGTACATATAAAGAGACTATAGAGATTCATATGCCTGCAGGAAAATGAATCTCAGGTTTGTACATATATGTACTCTGATAATAAAATTTACTTTGAACTTTGATGAGCTTTATTTGTCACATGTGCATCAAAATGTACAGAGAAATATGTCAATGGCGTCAGTGACCATCACAGTCCAAGGATGTGTCAGGGAAGCTCATGGGTGTCGCTGTGCTTCCTGTGCCAGCACAGTACTAACCTTAAACCGTATGTCTTTCGAAAGTGGGAGGAAACCCACCCAGTCATAGGGAGAATGTACAAACTCCTTACAGACAGTGTTGGGATTTGAACCACAATTGGAGATTGCTGGTGCGGCGAAGCATTACGCTAACTGCTACCCTACCCTGCCATCCACATTAGCTCAGTAGCTTTCTCAAATTTCAAAGGAAATTTTATCAAGGTGCATATATGTCACTGTATACCACTCTGAGATTTGTTCTGTTGTGGGCATTCATAGTAAATAGAAAGAATCACAATAGCATTGATGAGAAATCGCACCTGAACAGAGACTGACAAACAACCAATATGCAAAAGGCAACAAACTGTGGAAACACAATAATAAAAATAAATAAATAAACTATAAATATTGGGAACACAAGTTGTAGTGATTCAGAATCAGTTTAATTTCACCAGCATATGTTGTAAAATTTGTTAACTTTGCGGCAGCAGTACAATATAATACATGATAATAAAATATATAAAAACTGTAAATTACAGTAAATAAATATGTATATTAAATAGTTAAATTAAATAAATAGTGCAAGATCAGAAATGAAAAGTAGTGAAGTAGTGTTCATGAGTTTTGTGTCCATTCTGAAATCGGATGGCAGAGGGCAGATGGCATAGTTTGTGGAATCGGTTCTGTGTTGGGGTGAGTGAAGCTGTGCCCTCTAGTTCAAGAGCCGGATGGTTACGGGGTAATAACTTCCTGAATCAAGCCTACTTAAGTGTCTCTCTAAATATCTCTTAAACTTTGAGCTCTCTTAATCTCAAAGTTAAGAGATCTCTTAATCTCTTAAAATATCTCTGATTCCACCACCTCCTCCAGTAGCATGTTCCAGACATCAATTATTCCCTGCGTAAAATAAAATTGCCCCTTTAAAACATTCCCTTTAAATCTGCTTCTCATCTCAAACCTATGTCCTCTTGTTGGTCCCTCTATCATGGAAAAAATTCATTTGAACTCTCTACCTTCTCCAGGCCTCTTGTATGCGTACTTCTGTCAGGCTCCATCATGGGCACTAGCCTCCCCAGCATGACGTGTCACAAAGGGTGCTGTCATCATTAAGGACTCACATCACCCTGGACATATCCTCTTCTCATTGCTACTACTTTAGGAACAGCTGATTCCTCCGCCATCAGATTTCCAAATGGACAATGAGCCCATGTACATTTCCTCACTGTTTTTCTTCTTTTTGCATGTATATATTTCTTATCGTCATTTATAGTTTTTATTATTATGTATCAAAATGAGCTATTCAAGTGCAAAAAGATTTGTTTGTTTGTTTTATCGACTACACAAAAGCATTTGATAAAGTGAAGCACAATAAGTTATTTGAAATATTACAGGAAACTCTAGATCTAGATTCGAAAGACTTCCGCCTAATCAGAAATCTGTACTGGGAACAAACTGCTGCTGTAAGAATAGATGGAAAAGCGAGTCAGTTTATGAAAATCAAGAGAGGCATTAGACAAGGGTGTGCTTTTCCCCCTGATTTGTTTAATGTGTACAGTGAAACAATATTACAAAAAATAAGAGACATCTTGGGAATCAAAGTTGGCGGTGAAAACATCAATAATTTCAGATATGTCATGACACCGTGTTAATTGCAAGTATGGAGGAAGAACTACAAACTTATTTGATATGGTTGTTGAAGAAGGTGCAAAAATGGGTCTATCTATCAATTGCAAAAAGACAGAATGTATGGTGATATCCAGAAAGAAGGAGAATCCTATCTGCAGGCTGAGAATAAACGGGGAAGACATAAAACAAGTACAGAACTCTTGCTATGTAGGAAGCTGGGTGACATCAGGTGGCAGGTTGCGACATGGACGTCAAAAGAAGAATAGGGATGGCAAAAGGCACCTTTACGAGAATGAAGAGTATACTGACCAACACTGAACTAGGCATGACAACCCGCCTCAGAGCACTGAAATGTTACGTTTATCCAGTTATGTTATATGGCTCAGAATGTTGGACAGTATCTAGTAACATGATAAAACGAATTGAAGCAGCAGAGATGTGGTTTTTGAGGAGGATACAAAGAATATCATGGATGAAACAAATATCTAACGAGGATGTCAGAACAGAGCAAACACAAAAAGAGAAATAACGTATGAGATCATGAAAAGGCAACATAACTTCATCGGACATGTGATTAGGAAAGAGGAGTTAGAATGCACGGTAATTACGGGAAAGATTGAAGGGAAGAAAGCAAGAGGAAGGCAGAGACAAATGATGATGGAGGTGGCAGCCAGAGAACTGGAAATGAATACCAATGAATTGATCCACTTGACCCGAAACAGGAGAGTGTGGGCCATAGCAGTCAAAGCTCAAACTGGGCATGGCACCTGATAATGATGATTATTATGTATTTAGTCAGGCAAGATGGCGCCAGTGAACAATGAGACCAGTGGTGACATCCCGCAGACAGCTCACAGAACTATTACTTTTGCTTCTTTTAAATATGATTCCACTATGATTCGAACCTGTAATTTACATTCAGATGGTGTGTTTTTGGACTAATCGAGCAATCTGGCGCTTTGCTGTCTCTGAGGGAGTCCAGTGAGATTGGGAGTGGAGTGTGCGGCCTGCAGGACTAGAAGCCTGGAGGCGGGGTGCGAGCCCATGATCAACTCTGTTGCTTCTCTCCAGCTGAGGCGTCAAGCAAGGTTGATGTCGACGAGGATGAGAGCGGAAGACGGGCGGGTGTTCCGAGTCATCTGCCTGCATTTAACCGGACTTCCCATCCCTTTCACTAGCTGCTGTCGGAGGAAAGTGGAGGAGCCTTGGGATCCACGTTACAAGGATTGGTCGGAGAAACCGTGGACTTGTTTTGGGGACTTTGAGGTTCATGTTGTGTGCGTTCTGATTCTGGTTACTCTGTTTTTTACTTCTGTTTTTGAGTGGTTTGATCAGAGTGATTGATGTGGTCTAGGGCTTTGCCCTGCAGTGGGCTAGTGGCATGACACTGAACCGAGTTAAACGGACTACTCCTGGACTCCTGGTTTGATGTTTGCTATTCTGTGTGTTGTCCGCTTGCCTTTTGCCATTTGCGCAATTTGTTCTTTTCTTTCTGCAAGATGGTGTGTTTGATGTTTTCTTGAACGGGTTCTGTGGTGTTCGTTTGGTGGTTAGCTGCAGGAGGGCGAATCTCAGGGTTGCCTTCTGTATTTTGTAAATGTACTTTGAATCTTTGAATGGACTGCTGCCGCAAAACATCAAATTTCACGACATATGCCAGTCATATTAAACTTGCTTCTGATTCTGAGTTCATCCCTCACCGCCCTGCACCCCAGGGTAAACAGACCTAGCCTACCCAATCTACCTCGTAACTAAAATCATTCATTTCTGTCCACATTCTAGCAAATCTCCTTTCCACTCTCTCCAGCATGTGCCTAATTATAATCCCACTGTTGTCTATGGGATACTGCTATGCATGTATAAGGCTGCTCCTGACTGTATAACACCAGCTGCATTTTTTTGCCTAGGAAGTGCTTTGCAGAGTCTGGAGCGGAAGGTGAAAGGTGTTATAGAAATGCAAGTCCTTCCCCTCCTTGACATCAATTCTACCTTCATGGACAAGCAATAAGTTATTAATCACAGCAAAGGGCTTTGATATTGCCTGCCGGGCCTCTAGCCATTCTATGTAGAGGCAACATAAGCACAAACTGGTCAGGTCTCCAAATATTTCTGGGTGGAAAACACGTTGAAAATATTGACAGGCTCCCTGGAGCTACAGGACTGTCCAATACTGGCTGTCTGTGCTGGCAGTACTGCATGAGTAAGGTGATGGACAGAAAGCCAGAATTCTCAAAAAGTTTTTTTTAATCTGGTTCTCATAATTGTACAGAAGGAGGATTTTCGGCCCATTGGGACAAATGCTGGGGCCTAGGGAAATAATATCCTGCACTGAATAATTGTACAGAAGGAGGATTTTCGGCCCATTGGGACGAATGCTGGGGCCTAGGGAAATAATATCCTGTACTGAATAATTGTATAGAAAGAGGCTATTCAGCCCATTGGGTCAATGCTGGGGCCTAGGAAAATAATATCCTGCACTGAATAATTGTATAGAAAGAGACTATTTGGCCCATTGGGTCAATGCTGGGGCCTAGGGAAATAATATCCTGTACAGAATAATTGTATAGAAAGAGGATATTCGTCCCATTGGGTCAATGCTGGGGCCTAGGGAAATAATATCCTGTACTGAATAATAATTATATAGAAGGAGGCTATTTGGCCCATTGGGTCAATGCTGGGGCCTAAGGAAATAATGTCCTGTACTGAATAATAATTATATAGAAGGAGGCTATTCGGCCCATTGGGTCAATGCTGGGGCCTAAGGAAATAATATCCTGTACTGAATAATTGTATAGAAAGAGGCTTTTCAGCCCATTGGGTCAATGCTGGGGCCTAGGGAAATAATATCCTGCACTGAATAATTGTATAGAAAGAGGCTATTCGGCCCATTGGGTCAATGCTGGGGCCTAGGGAAATAATATCCTGTACTGAATAATAATTATATAGAAGGAGGCTATTTGGCCCATTGGGTCAATGCTGGGGCCTAGGGAAATAATACCCTGTACTGAATAATAATTATATAGAAGTAGGCTATTCAGCCCATTGGGTCAATGCTAGGGCCTAAGGAAATAATATCCTGTACTACTGCAACTTATTATTATATTTTATTTATGTAGATGCACAGCGTGGGATAGGCATTTCTGGCTTTTCCAGCCACGCTGCTCGGCAACCCCCGATTTAACCCTCGCCTAATCATGGGACAATTTACAATGACCAATTAACCTACTCACCAGCACGTCTTTGGACTGTGGGAGGAAACCGGAACACCAATGTTCCCTTTAATTTGTAATGGCCAGTGTGCACAAAAATCCTGTGCTGTGTAAATTTTTTTGTCCAGTGACAACAACATGTGTGCTCTGAATAATTTCTTCAATATAAACAGAATATATAAGCTAGTTCTAAAATCTGCAAACAAGTTATCGCAAACTCCACGTTATCAACCCCATCCGCTTCAGAAACTGGAAAAGGAAATGTGATTGTGTACAATCGTGAAATATACTTAACATGCCAACAAGGTAGAGAGTGACAGCCTTTTGTGTGCAGTTTAAATTCCTTTGTGCACTAGTGGCAAAAGATGTGTGTACGCGCACACCTTGGAGGGAACATTGCTGAGCACCCAGACAAAAACCCATCATTCCTGTGGCAGGAGGTACAAATGAGGATGCTGTGCTCGCAGATACGCTACCGTGCTGTGTATAGAGTTAGACAGCAGAGCAACAGGCCCGTCAGTCAAATACACCTACCTGAGCTAGACCCTTCTGGATGCATTAGGCCCACATCCCTCTAAACTGGTCCTATCACTGTACCTGTTCAAATACATTTTAAACATTGCAACCATACCCGTATCTCACTATGTGAAAATTTTGCTCCTCAGATCCACTTAAAATTTGTCCCCTCACCTTAAATTAATATCCTCCGGTTTTAAATTTCCCTACCCTGGGGAAAATACAGACCATATCTGACTGTTCTCTCTCGCTTCTCCTTCCCCCCTTTCTCCCTTCCTTTCCCCTCCCCTTCCCCTCCCCTTCCCCTCCCCTTCCCCTCCCCTTCCCCTTTCCCCTTCCCCTTTCCCCTTCCCCTTTCCCCTTCCCCCTTCCCCTTTCCCTTTCCCCTTTCCCCTTCCCCTTCCCCTTCCCCTTCCCCTTCCCCTTCCCCTTCCCCTTCCCCTTTCCCATTCCCCTTTCCCCTTTCCCCTTTCCCTTCCCCTTTCCCCTTCCCCTTCCCCTTCCCCTTTCCCTTTCCTCTTCCCCTTCCCGCTTCACCCCCCTCACCCCCCTTTCCCCTTCCCCTCCCCCTCCCCACTCCCCCCTTATCCCCTTCCCCCCTCCTCCCACTTACCCTTCCCTATTCCTCTTCCCCATTCCCCTTCACCCCTTCCCCTCTTCTCCGCTTCTCCCTTTTCCCACCTTCCTCCTTCCTTCCCATCCCCCTTCCCTTCCCCCTCTCACCATTTCCCTTCCCCTTCTCCCTTCACCCTTCCCCTCTTTCTCCACCCACCCACTTCCCCTTTCCCCAATCTTCCAACTCCCTCCCCCTCTTCCTCCACCTTCCCCATCCCCCTCTACACTCTCCCTCTTCCCACTCTCTCTCCCTCTCTTTCCCCCTCTTCCCCTCTGTGTCCTCTCTCCCCCTCTCCCCCTCTCTCACCTGTCCCTCTCCCCTTCCCCTTTTCCCCTTCTTCCTCTTCTCTTACCCCCTCCCCATTTCCCCCTCCCCTTACCCCTTTACCCTTTTATCTCTTCTCCTTCTGCTTTCCCCTTCTCTCTTCCCCTGCCCCTTCTTCCCCTGCCCCTGTCCCCTTTGCCGTCTTTCCCCCTCTTCCCCATTTCCACCCACCTCCCCTTACCCCACTCTTCCACCCCCATTCTCCCCCTCTCTACACTTCACACTCCTCCTCTTTCTCCCTCTCGACTCCTCGCGCCCCCTCCCCTCTCCTCACTTCTCCCCCTCTCACTCCCCTCATTCCCCTCTGTCCCCTCCCCTTCTCTATTTTCTCCCCCTTTTCCCTTCTTCCCCTCTCCCTCTCACCCCCTTCTCCCCCTCTCCCCAACTCCCTCTCTCGCCTCTTCCCCCACTCCCCCTTCCTCTTCTCCCCTCTTCTCCACTCTTCCTCCCTCTTCCCCTTCCCTCTTACCCCCTCCCTCTCTCCTCCCTCTTGACCCCCCCCTCCAAACCTCCTGCCTCTCACCTGAAACCTATGCGTCTCTTCACAGACACACCTGCTTTGGGATACCTGCTCTTACCATCTACCCTATTTATCCCCCATCTCAGTGGTCTTGGGCACCTCAGTTTCCTCCTGTCCAGGGACAATAAATTCAGCATCTCATCTTAGAACTCTCAGATAGGCAAGTGGTTGAAAGGACAATGGGGGGAGGCGTTAGATTGATCTTGGAGTACGATTAAAAGGTCGGCACAACATCATGGGCTGAAAGTGCATCATGAGATGCACTGTTCTCTGTTCTTTAACTGTAATGCTCCAGAACTGGTGAGTCTCGGAGACAGGTTGAGATGTTAGGGAGGGAATTCCAGATGAGCAAGAGGCCAGGATTGGAGAACACGGTAATCTAGACACAACAGACAAAATGCCAGAGGAATTCAACGGGCCAGGCAGTACTAGTGAAGTGAAATGAACAGTGGACCTGAGTCCAGATGAAGGGTCTTGACTGGAAATGTTGATTGTTCATTTCCCTTGCCTAACCTGCTGTTTTCTGTTGTTTGAACAAGGACCATAGAACATTTCAGCACCATACAGGCCCTTTGGTCCACAACGCTGTGGCAACTTTTTGACCTACTCTAAGATCGATCCAACCCTTCCCCCTATTTAGCCCCCTATTTTTCTATCATCCATGTGCCTATCTAAGAGTTTCTTAAATGTTCCTAATGTATTTACCTCTTCCACCACCCCTAACAGGGCGTTCCACACACTGATCTCTGTGTTAAAAAAAAATTACCTCTGGTATCACTTCTTTCCTCTAATTGCACGATGCTTTCTCGTATTATCCATTTCTGCCCTGGGAAAAAGTCTCTGTCTATCCACACCATCTAAGCCTCTTATATCTTGTACAACTCTATCAAGTCTTGTATATCTCATCTTCCTTCGCACTAAATAGAAAAACTATAGCTCGCTCAATCTATCTTCATAAGACATGCTCTCTAGTCCAGGCAGCATCCTGGTAAATCTCCTCTACACCCTCCCCAAAGCTTCCACTTCCTTCCTATAATGAGGTGACCAGAACTGAACACAATATTCCAAGTGTGGTCTCACAGGAGTTTTATAGAGCAGCATTACCCCACAGCCCTTGAACTCAGCTCTTCAACTAATGAAGGCCAGTACACTGTGTGCCTTCTTAAAAACCCTATCAACTTGTGAGGCAACTTTGAGGGATCTGTGGGTGTGGACCCCAAGATCCATCTGTTCCTCCACATTGTCAAGAACTCTGCTATTAACCCTGCTTTCAAGTTCGACCTCCCAAAGTTTGCTGATCCAGATCCCAACATCTTCAGTCTTTTAATCCTCCAGAAGTCATGCAGGGCTGCCAAAGGTCACCAATTGGACAAGAGGTAGTTGTGTTCAAATCTTCCTCTTCCCCCGTGAATTCAAAGCTGATACGGTGCTGTGTGCGGCCCAGGATGAGAGGTGGGCAGTGATGGTTGACAGAACACAGAGGTGAAGAGATCTTGCCCGCTGTTTGGCGTGGGCTCTGGGATACCTAACACTGGCATTGATTTTTTGTGTGGGCAATCACCTAGTCATTAGAACAAATTAATTTAACTTTAATATCACTGATGAGCGAGCAGATTTTCTGTTTTATTTTCAATGCCTGGACACTAGCAGTAAAAGGAACACCAACACAGCTGCCACCTTGCATATTTTAGTCAACCAATCTTCGAAATGATGACAAGTGAGTTCTTCATGAGTAATATGAATGTCACTTTTGCCCTTTTATATTCTGCTTCTGCTTTAAGGCGGCTCTGTTTTAATGTGAATAATCTGTTAAAGATAAAAACATATTCACCCATGACAGAGACCCCAGTACTGCTGATTACTTTGCAGTTTAATTACGGATCCGGGAGAAAGAGGAGAGCAAGCGATGGAATCTGATTAAGTGCCCTTTCTGATCTGAGAATTCAATGCAGGCCACTTGGAAGAGTTTAATAATAAAATTCGAACACTCAGTGCCCACTTTATTAGGTACACCTGTACACCTGCTCGTTAATTGCCTGCCTGTTATGCTATTTGCATTCTGGGGCAGCAATGAAGGTCTTTCATTTCTGATGGTGTTCAGGGCTTCCTTTATCGTGTCAGTAGCTTCTTCTCAGTTTTCACTCTGCCAGTCACGCAAGTCCCCAGTGGAGACTCAGGAATACCGTCACACTCAGATGTAGAAGAATTCTTCATTGCTGTTTCTGTAACTTTATGTTTGACCAGTCAGGGTTGTTAGCCCTGAGCTGAACCCACAAACCTGGAAGACTGGTGGACCACTCTTGGTCTGTCCTCTGCCCTTTGACCTATTTGGCATGGGTGACCCTACCAAAAGACAAAACATAAACCCTGACTCCAGCCAGCATTGCTCTCTAGGACATTGGGGGACACAAACCTCCAAACCCTACGACAAGGTTGTGGTCCTCTTGGAGATGGTTAATGAAAATATCTAATCAGCCAATCATACAATTATGAATGCATAAAAACATGAAAACATGGTCAAGAGGGTCAGTTGTTGTTCAGAGCACACATCAGAACAGGAAAGAAATGTGATTTAAATTGTTTTGATAGTGGAATGATTGTTGGTGCCAGATGGGGTGATTTGAGTATTTCATAAATTTCTGATCTCCTGGAATATCACAACAGTCTGTAGAGTTTGCAGAGAATAGTGTGAAAAACAAAAAAAAAAAAATCCAGTGAGCAGCAGTTCTAGGGGTGAGAATGCCTCATTAATGAGAGGTCAGATGAGAATGGACAAGCTGACAGGAACTGAAATAACCACACGTTACAACAGTGGTGTGCAGAAGAGCATCTCTGAATGCAGAACACATCAAACCTTGAAGTGGATGGGCTATAGTAGCAGAAGACCAGGAACATACACTCAATGGCCATTTTATTTACAGAAGGTACCTAATAAAGTGGCCACTGAGTGTAAACACAGAATAGTACAGGCTCTTCGGCCCACAATCTTACTCTTCCCTCCCAAATACTCCCCCCCCCCCCCCCCCATTTATCTGCCATCCAGGAGCCTAACTGAGAGTCTCAGTTACTCCCCAATGCCATTAGGCTTTACAATTCAACCGCCAGGACTTAAGAACTTTTTAAAAGCTATTATTAATGCTTTTTGAGATAGTGATTTAGATGCATATCATATTTTTTACTGAGTTAAGTATTGTATGTTATTAGTTTTGCTACAACAAGTGTATGGGACATTGGAAAAAAAGTTGAATTTCCCCATGGGGATGAATAAAGTATCTATCTATCTATCTATCTATCTTCTAAAAGTCTCTCTACCGCCACCCCCGTCAGTGCGTTGCATTCACTTACGATTCTCTGTGTAAAAAACACCTACTTCGGGCATCTCCCCGTATACTTTCCTCCAATTGCCTTAAAATTATATCCCTTCCTATTCGCCATTTCCACCTTTAGAAAAAAATCCCTGGCTCTCCACTTGATCCCTGCCTCTGTTCATCTTGTATGCCTGTATGGAATCTGAAATGAAATCAGAAGATACTGCAAGAAAAAAGCTCATCAGGTCAGGCAACATCTGTGTGTGTGTGTGAGAGAGAGAGAGAGAGTTAACAGTTCAGCTCTGAGATGCTTTATCAGAATTGAGTTAGTCTCAGTAGCATTGAAGGTGGAGGAGGGTCATGGGTGAAACAAAAGGAATTTAAGACCATAACATATAGGAGCAGAATTAGGCCATTTAGCCTATTGAGTCTTCTCCGCCATTTCATCATGGCTGATCCATTTCTCCCTCTGTCTCAGCCTCTTGCCTTTTCCCTGTAACTCTTCATGCCCTGACTAATCAAGTAACTATCAACTGCCTTAAATACACCAATGACATGGCAATGAACTCCACAGACTCACCACCCTCTGGCTAAAGCAATTCCTCCTCATCTCCATTCTAAAAGGACACCCTTTTATTCTGAAGTTGTACCCTCTGGTCTTAGGTTCCCCCATCATAAGAAACATCCTCTCCACATCCACTCTGTCGAGGCCTTTCAGAGTTCGATAGGTATCAGTGAGAACCATCACTCATTCTTCTGAATTCCACTGAGTATTGGCCCGGAGCCACCAACTGGTCCTCATATGGTAACCCTTTCATTCCTGGAATAATTTCTCTAATAGGGTGAAATAATAGAGCCATTAAAGGTGAATTAAGCTTTGTTGTGTGCGTAAAGTGTTACTAATATTTACGTAATATTGTATAGAATGTTCACCAGCATGTAGTTAGATTTTTAACCCTTGCTACCTAGGCAGCACATAGAGTAGCAATTAGTGTAAAACTACAACAGCGGCAGTGACTCGGGTTCAGTTCTGCTGCTATCTGTAAGGATTTTGTACGCTCTCCCCATGACCGCATGGGTCTCCTCTGGGTGCTCTAGTTTCCTCCACCATGCCATCCTCAATAGTATATCCTCATTGAGTATATCAAAGAATGAGGTTAGAATAGGGTTTCCCAACCTGGGGTCCATGGCCCCCCCCCCACCATTAATAGTAGGGGTTGGCATAAAAAAGGATGTGAACTATTGGGTTAGAATTAAGGTGAGTATTAATTATGCACAATCATTGGGAGCAGCCATCATTACTTTCCACTTGTCCACTAGAGGGCGTGTAAAGCAGTTTTGACTCAGTCTGTCTGTTGGTGGTGTAGTGGTGTCTGCACCGGACTTCGGAACAAGAGTTCCCAGGTTCGAATCTGGCCGGCTCCACCTTGCATCCGGGTTGGGTTGAGGGTCAAGCTCGTAAAGAAACAGCAAGGTTGCTGCCCAAACAAGGCATGGAGAGGAGCTTTACTTTAGGTTACTCTTAATACAATATGGAAGCAGGCTCTTCGGCCCATCTGGTCCATGCTGAATACAGCGTCCTCCCTGCTAGGTCAGTTGCCTCTGTTTAGCCCATAACCCTCCACGACCCTCCCCCTTCATGTACCTATCTAAATGCCTCTTAAATGTTTATTTCTTTGTTTACCTATTTAGAGACACATTGCGGAACAGGCCCCTTCCAGCCCAATAAGCTGCACCACCCAGCAACACACCTACTTAACCCTCGTCCAATCACAGGACAATTGACAATGACTGATTTGGGCTGTGTCACTCAGAAGTGTCAAGGAAAGATTCCATCGAGAGTATTGCCTTATCATGGGCTCCTTTCATGGCAAACTCGGAAACATCCCGTTTAAACTATAAATCACATTTGTACTAAAAAGATGTGCCATGCTTTGTCAGTGATCTAAACACAAGAGATCCTGTAGAAGCTGGAGGTCCAGAACAACAAGCACAAAATGCTGGAGGAACTCAGCCAGTCGGGCAGCACCTACGGAGAGGAATAAACAGTCAACGTTTCGGGACGAGACCCTTCATCAGAACTGGAAGGGAAGGGGGCAGAAGCATGAAGGTCTCGGCCTGAAACATTGACTGTATTCTCCTCCATAGACCCTGTAGTTCCCTCCATCTTGTATCCAGTGACCTAAGGTTGTCACAGGGGAACGAGGTAGATGCCAGGTGGGTTTTACCCTACCGATGGAATCTAGAACCCAAAATCAAACCGTGTAGTGTATTACAGTCTGACTAATGGTCCATGGTTGAAAAAGTTTAACCCTACCTGTCTGCCTCACCATTCAATATCATCAGTGCTTATCTGTTAAGTGTGAATTGTATCTCGTAAGAAAGGGGGTCAAAACTAGATCAAAGAATGATCAACACACAAAAGGGATGGTTTCCTTGAATACCCAGTCACCAATATCAGTTAGCCTAGCATTGTAAATTGAAGGGAACTTCCAGTGAACCTAGGATTAGAGGAGACACTTGCAATATATGATGGTGATGAGGTGGAATTTTCTCTGTAAGTCTATGAATCTTTAGAATCCTCTGCCCTTCTGGTTTTATGAGCCTGCTCTGCCCAATGACACATGATCCATACAAACTATTTACAGACAATGAAGGAACTGTACCCAAGTCACTGGCACTGTAGGAGTGTTATGCTAACTGATATGTTACTGTGCTGATGAGACCCTTTTAAAACCATAAGATAAAGGAGCAGAATTAGGCTATTTGGCCCATTGAGTCTGCTTCCCCCATGGGTGTTCCATTTCTCTCTCAGCCCAAACTCCTGCCTTCTCATATTCCTTCATGCCCTGACCAATCAAGAATCTAGAAACCTCTGCCTTAAATATACCCAATGACTTGGCCTCCACAGCTGCCTTTGGCAACAAATTCCACAGATTCACCACTCTCTGGCTAAAGAAATTCCTCCTTATCTCCTTCCTGAAAGGACGCCCCTCTATTCTGAGGCTGTGTCCTCTGGTCTTAGATTCCCCCACCAAAGGAAACATCCTCTCTACATCCACTCTTTTGACGCCTTTCAACATTGTAGAAATCCTGCCTTGAGCACCCTTTTTCAGAGTCTCTTATCAATGAGGATCAATAGGGGGCCGTGAGCAGATGTCACTCATCAGGAGTTGTGTGAGGAGAATGGAGACTGTTGTTCTATGTGTAGAGGGCATCTCATATCAAACTCTTATATCTGCCTAGGAGCATGAGTGTGATAGAACAGTGCAGAAGGAGCTCTACGCTGTATCTAATCCCTTGTGTCCACTGGGACCATAAATTGGACAGCATATAGAGCTTTTTGCATTGTACATAGTCTGTACTCTCCCTGTCCTTGGAGAGTTTGACAGGACAGTGCAGAAAGAACTTTACTTTGTATCTAACCTATGCTATATACTGGCATTACTAAATCAATAGCGTAGAGGAAATTTTCTCTGCCTCTAAACCCTATTACAATTTTTGCTTGTGTTTTATTCATAAGCTTCCATTCTGTCTGTTCATTTTTATAGTAAAATAAAATTATCAAAATATCTATCTCAAAACACTTAACTTAAAACATTGTTCTTCTTGTCTGGGATGCCCTATGGCCCTTGCTGAGTCAGTCAGCCCTGGAAAGTGTCTACCAAACCAACCAGTGCTGCTCTGCCTCTGAGGGAGTTTATTCTGTATCTAACCTGTGCTACCCCTGTACGGGTGTGTCTGATGAGGGAGAATAGAAGAATCTACTTGGGCAGCATGGCACCATGTCAGTTAGTGTAATACATTACAGCGCATGCTGTAAGATCAGGGTTTCAATTTTTCCCATTGTCTGTAAGAAACCTCCCTGTGACCATGTGGGTTTCCTCCAGATGCTCTGGTTTCCTCCCACAGTCCAAAGGTGTGCGACTTAACGCTTAGTAAGTTTTAGGCATGCTATGTTAGTAACAATAAGCGGGCCGACCCCAGCACAATCCTAGCACTATGTTGGTCATTGACACAAGACAATGGATTTCACTGTGTGTGTCGATGTTTTGACATTTACTCAACTCCGCACTGAACTGAGGTGGAGGCTGTGGCCTGCTCCGGCTGCTCCGCAATTTGTGGCTGAGGATTCACTATCATTCTAAATGCTATTTGCTTACTTTTATTGTTTACACGATTTGTTTTTCTTTCTCTCTGCACATTGGGCATTCGTGTTTTTTTACGGTTTTTTTTTAGGTTTCTTGTTTTGTGGCCACCCGTAAGGAGACAAATATCAAGGTTGTCTAATGCACGGATATTTTGGTAATAAATGTACTTTGAACTTTGAGTTTGTACGCGATAAATAATGTTAATCTTAAATCTCAGTCCATTGGAACTCTATACCATGAGAATGCTGGATGGGATATTATAGCAGATGTTTTTATGTGCATCCAACCTGCGTGTCCCTGCCCTGGGAATAGTTGATGGCATAGTGTAGAACAGGGGTTCCCCACCTGGGGTCTACGGTCTCTTTGATTAATGATATTTGTCCATGCATAAAAAAAGTTGGGAACCCCTGTTGAGGAAGCTTACCTCTGTGCCTACTCTATGCTACCAGAGTAGGCAGAGTTCACCTGATCCTTCTCTGTTGCTGAAGGGTAGGCCTCTGTGTTTGAGTGGTATCCCTTTTTCTCGATGCTGTCGTAGGATGTTACTGAGGTTTGGCGTTTATGGATTGGACTTTTTCCAGTCTTATGGTTTTTATATTCTGCGTTTCTGCCTGTTTTTCTCGTTGGCTTGTTTAGTTCGTTTTTTTGTGTACGGGGGGAGTGGGGTTTGGGGTTGATGATTGCATCGCCATTCTTTTTTGTATTGGGGGTGGGTTTGATATTTTTCTTTGAACGATTTCCATGCTTTTCTTTGTTTCATGGCTATCTGGAGAAGATGAGTCTCGGAGTTGTGTGCTGCATACGTACTTCGATAATAACTTAATTCAGTTCATGGTTAGTTGTCATTCAACAATACATGAATACTCCTGAATGCAGCCAAATGAGACAGTGTTACTCTGGGGTCAAGGTGCAAAACACAATACCAACTGTCACACACAGCACAAAACACACTTTTGAATCTTTAGAGGAAGCTTACCTCTGTGCCTACTCTAGCAGGGAAAGTCATTCTTTATTTAAACCTGCACTGTCCCTGTCCCGGAGCTGTTGATGGGACAATGCAGAAGAATCTTTACCCTGCTTGCCAACTTTACCGTACCTGCTCTGGAATTTTTAGGTGCTGGCATTGAATTTTCCTTGACGAAGCACTTGCAAGCAATAATAATATTAAACAAACAGAACTTCTAAAAAGTCCTAAAGGACTTGATGGCTGATGATTGTTCATTGCCTGACAAAATCAGGGATACATAATTTAAATAGCAGAATGTCTGAAGTTGTGATTGAGCCTTGTCTGTTCTTGTATTTACAAGCCTTGTGAGAATTGCATGGACATGATTTTGTGTACTTTATTGCATTTTATATGAAAGCAAAAGGTCTTTATTTTGATGTTGCGATTAGCTGTAATTTGAAAGTTCTGAATTAATTTCTTCTCCCTTTAATTTAGTGAAGGAGATTATTGATTATAAATGAGTGGTTTCTACTTTACAAAGTTTTAATTTTGATGGGTCTCTGCTTGTGCTATTTAATTAGAAAATATATTTCAATTTGAGAAGAATAATGGATGTTATTTTCTCTTTCTCTCTGATAAGAAAAATTAAATTTGGTTATTTCCAGCAAATGGGATATTATTCAATCTGTTCTTGTTTTGCTTTCTTCAGTAATTAAGTTCACCATTTGTCCTGTTGCAGGCACCAAGTGACATCATCTTGGAGCTGCATCCTGGATAAATTACCTGCACATTGTCCCATCACTCACTGGCAGGCCAGGGACAGTGCAGGTAAAACTCCCATCACATGCTCCCAGGACAGAGACAGTATGGGGTAGATACAGAGGAAAGTTTCCTCTACACTGTCCCATCAGACACTCCTAGGGCAGGGACAGTGCAGGCAAAACTCCCATTACACACTCCCAGGACAAGTGCAGTATGGGGTAGATACAGAAGAAAGTTTCCTCTACACTGTCCCATCACTCACTGGCAGGATAGGAGCAGTGCAGGTTAGATACAAAGTAAATATCCTATCACATACTCCCAGGACAGGGACATTGTGGGTTAGATAGAGAGGAATGCTCTCTCTACATTATCCTATCACACAGTCCCTCTGCAGGAACAGCATGGATTAGATACAGAAGAAAGTTCACTTGACACTGTGCCATCAACCACTCCCTGGGCAGAAGCAGCATCAAAGTCAAAGCTCAAAATAAATTTATTATCACAGTTCATGTATGTCACCACATACAACCCTGAGATTCATTTTCTTGTGGGCAATCACAGTAAATACAGGAAACACAATAGAATCAATGAATGACCCAACAGGACAGACAAACAATTGATGTGCAAAAGACAACAGACTATGCAAATACAAAAACAAAGAACAAAAGAAATGTTAATTATAATAAATAAAAGATAAATATCGAGAACATCAGATGAAGAGTCCTTGAAAGTGAGTCCATATGTTTTGGGAACGGTTCAGTGATGGGGTGAGTGAAGCTGAGTGAAATTATTCCCTCTGTTTCAAGAGCCTGATGGTTGAGGGATTCCTGAACCTGGTAGTGTGAGTCCTGAGGCTCCTGTGCCTTCTTCCCGATGGCAGCAGTGAGGAAAGAGCATGGTCTGGGTGGTGGGATCCTCGATGATGAATGCTGCTTTCCCGTGACAGCTCTTTATGTAGATGTACTCAAAGGTGTACTCATGGGTTAAATACAGAGGAAAGTCTCCCATCACACACTCCCAGGGCAGGGACAGCATTGGTTCGAAGCAGAGTAAAGTTCCTTCCACACTAAATGACTAATGAACTTTTTGGACAGTAGGAGGGAAATAGTGCACATACCAAGGACAGAGAAATATAGGCTAAATATTAAGCTTGAAAGATAACTGTCAGGTCCGAGGCAGAGTAAAGCTTCCTCAACACTTATAATATCCAGTTCTCTGTCCCTACACTGGCCTGGCATGTCATGGGCTTGTAGTCAGTCTGCGACAGACACCATAGTTCCAATGAGAAGATATATTGGATATCAGCAGAAAACCCATCCATGCAGCATCCTCTTTGACTTTCTACCATCAAGCAGGAGATTCTGATGCATAAAGACAAGATGGTCAGGATGGGAAACAGTTTCTTCCCTCAGGCCATTAGACTCCTGAACTCCCTGCTGCATTGTAATCTAAGTGTCACCAGATAATCTGTTCTGTACCTTACAATATTTAATTTATGCACTCTACTTTGTTTATTTATGTGTAATTCGTCTGTAGATTTTATCCTTACTTTCCTAAATTGTCGTGTGCTATGTGTGTTATGTGTACTACTGTTTGGAGAAACGTTGTCTCATTTGATGGTATACATATATATAGTTAAATGACAATAAACTTGACATGACTTGACTTGACAGCTCTTTGTACTGATAAACACAAGATATTGTGCAGATCATAAACACAAGGAAGTCTGCAGATGCTGGAAATCCAGAGCAACGCACACATAAATGCTGGAGGAACTCAGCAGGCCAGGCAGCATCTATGGAGAAGAATAAACGGTAGACATTTTGGGCCAGACCCTTCATCTGGAAACACTGACTTTTCAGTCCTCTCCTTAGATACTGCCTGACCCGCTGAGTTCCTCCAGCAGTTTGTGTGTGTCGTTTGTATTGATAACCGTTACAGCAAGCAGCGATTAGGAGGGAGTGACAGAGTGGGCGGAGCAGCCTAATGGGCTGAGAGAGCACCAAGTTAAGCAGAAGTGTATTAGCTGTCTCTCGTGTTGCCTTGGCAATGAACAAACTGCTGAAGGAACTCAGCGGGTCAACGGTGAGCCCTTCACATCTTGACCCGAAATGTCGATTTCCTTGCCCCAGTGCTGCCTGAAATACCCCAGCAGTTTGCTTTCTACTCCAGATTCTAGCAACTGCAGTCCATTTCTGCAGCCCATAAAAGGCCATTTGACCCATTGACTCAATGCTGGTCATCAGTGTATTTCGATAAAGTTCAAAGTAAAGTTATTAGACAGGGCAACAATTTTTTTTGAAAGTGTTGCTTCCTGAATTTTTTTTGTATATGATAAACTTCTTCAAGCTGAACACAAATATAATTTCAGATTACTTGCATCATGTAGGAATTTGGAGAAACAAGAAATTAACTTTTATTGAACATAATGTGTTTAATTGCATAATGGTGCTGATGCTTTGCAATAGTTCAACTAAGCTAAAAATGTTTTGTTGATGATTTTCATTCATACTCAGTGTCTGAGGCTTCTCGCTTAAGTGTCCAACAATAATCACCCGGCATTGATGGATTCCAGTTGCCCTGATACTGTTTCTCCATGACCGCAGTGTCCTGGTGAAACCTTTCACCGTGATCGTCATTGACAGCGGAAAGATTTGCAGCAAAGAAGTCTAAATGGGAATGCAGAAAATGAATCTTCATGTTGCAATTCATTGTTTTGTGTGCTTGAAGCATGTTGTCCACATGCTGCACGTAGTTTGGTGCTCTGTGGTTGCCAAGAAAATTTTCAACAACATCCTTAAATGCCTTCCTTGCAATTTTCTCCAGTCTCACTAGAAGTTCTTGGAATTGATATGTGGACCAACAAAAATGTGTTCCTTAATCTTGACATCAGTTATTCTGACTTGAATTATGAACTGAAATAACAAATAGAGGAAATTTCCAAAAATCATGTGTGATGGGGAAATTTCATGGTGATTTTTATGATCAGCAGCCCAAAATCCATAAGATATACTGAAAAGTATTCAGGAAGCAAAATCCTTGTTGTCCAGTGTTATCAAAGTACCTATATCTCATCATATACGTAACATAAGAACGTAATAAATAAGAGCAGGAGTCGGCTATCTGGCCATTCAATACGATCATGGCTGATCTGACTGTGGACTCACCTCCACCTACCTGCCTTTTCCTCATAACCTTTAATTCCCCTACTATGCAAAAATCTATCCAACCTTGTCTTAAATATATTTACTGAGGTAAATATACTGCTTCATTGTGCAGAGAATTCCACAGATTCACCACTCTTTGGGAAAAGCAGTTCCTCCTCATCTCTGTCCTAAATCTACTCCCTGAACCTTGAGGCTATATCCCCTAGTTCTAGTCTCACCTACCACTGGAAACATCTTTCCTGCCTCTATCTTATATCCCTTTCATAATTTTATATGTTTCTATAAGATCTCCTTTCATTCTTCTGAATTCCAGTGAGTACGGACCCAGGCGACTCAATCTCTCCTCCTAGTCTAACCACCTCATCTCTGGAGTCAACCCGGTGAACCTCCTCTGCACTGCTTTCGAAGCCAGTATATCCTTTCTCAAGTAAGGAGACCATTACTGCATGCAGTACTCCAGGTGTGGCCTCACCAGTACCCTGTACAGTTGCAGTATAACCTCCCTGCTCTTAAATTCAATCCCTCTAGCAATGAAGGCCAACATTCCATTGCCTTCTCGATAGCCTGCAAACCAACATCTTGTGATTCATGCACAAACACTCCCAAGTCCCTCTGCACTCCAGGATGCTGCAATCTTTAGCTTTTAAATGGTAATCTGATCTTCTATTTTTCCTTCCGAAGTGGATGACCTCGCATTTACCAACATTGTACTCCATCTGGCAGACCCTTGCCCACTCACTGAACCTATCTCAATCTCTCTGCAGACTCTCCGTATCCGCTGCACAATTTGCTTTTCCACTCAATTTAGCATCATCAGCAAACTTAGAAACAGTACACTGGGCCCCCTCTTCCAGATCGTTAATGTATATCGTGAATAGATGTGGGCCCAGCACCGACCCCTGTGGCACACCGCTCACCACTGATTGCCAACCAGAGAAACATCCATGTATCCCAACTCTCTGCTTTCTGTTGGTTAACTAATCCTCTAACCATGCTAATACAGCAGCCCCAACTCTGTCTGCTCATCTTATAGATAAGATGCTACTCTGAGATTCAGTTTCTTACAGACATTCACAGTAGAAAAAAGAGATATAATAGAATTACGTAATGAAAATTTAATTCCCCACCGATTTTCCTACAGCTTATTTTCTCATGCATCCTCTGACCGTCAACCCACACCCAGGGTATTATACCCCACCCAATTAATCTACCAACCCGCAGATATTTGGGATGTGGGAGAAATGTGAGCACCCTGCAGGTGAAATCCATACGGTCCCAGGGAGAATGTGCAACTCCACCCAGACAGCACCTGAGGCCAGGGTTGAAACCGTCAGCTGTGCCACCAGATAAATGAAAGCACGCGCCCCACTTGTAATGAACCTGCTTTAATTAATTGCTATTGTCAAAGCTGTTCATTATATTCCCTGTCTGAAGTTCATCACCACTGAATTTGAAGGGTTAATCCACAAGGAAATTCTACATGGCTTAAACCTTTAGTCTCCTGACTGTAGAAGATTAAGGGATGATGCTAACGAGATGATTAAGATAATTAGAGGATTTGATTTTTCTCTAATAGGGAGTCCCGAGATGGAGACATAACCTTAATGTGAGAGCCAGGGAGCTCAGGAAATGCCTCTTAATTTTATTTATGTATTTATTTAGCAGTACAGTGCGGTACAGGCCCTTCTGGCCCCATGAGCTGTTCGGCACAGCAACCCACCGAATTAACACCAGCCTGATCACAGGGCAATTTAAATTTATTTAGAGATACAGGGAAGAACGGTCCTCTGTGGCCCACTGATCTGCCCTGCCTTGTAACCCACCGGTTTAACCCTAGCCTGATCACCGGGCAATTCACGATGACCAATGAACTGGTACGAACTGGACGGTAGGAGGAAACCCCCGCGATCACATGCAAACTCACAGTCCCCAGTCCAAAAAATCCACTGAGCGATCCCACAGAGAGGGAAGACAAGGAAAGGTCAAGGATGTGAGGAGCAAGTTTATTTTTTGCACAGGAGTGGAGGGTGCCTGGAATATGCTGCCTGGGGTAGTGGTAGAGGCAGAAACATTAGGGATCTTTAGGAGATGTTTGGATAGGCACATTAAAGTGAGTGCAATAAGTAGAAGGATATGACCATTGTGTAAGCAGAAGGGATTAGTTTATCTAGCAAACACGAGGAAATCTGCAGATGCTGGAAATTCAAACAACACACACAAAATGCTGGTGGAACGCAGCAGGCCAGGCAGCATCTATAGGAAGAAGCACTGTCGACATTTCGGGCGGAGACCCTTCGTCAGGACTAACTGAAAGGAAAGGTAGTAAGAGATTTGAAAGTAGGAAGGGGAGGGGGAAATGCAAAATGATAGGAGAAGACAGGAGGGGGTGGGGTGAAGCTGAGAGCCGGAAAGGTGATTGGCAAAGGGGATACGAGCTGGAGAAGGGAAAGGATCATGGGATAGGAGGCCTAGGGAGAAAGAAAGGGGGAGGGGAGCACCAGAGGAAGATAGAGAACAGGCAGAGTGATGGGCAAAGAGACAAAGAAAAAAAGGGGAGGGGTTAAAAAACTAAGTATATCAGGGATGGGGTGAAAAGGGGAAGAGGGGCATTAACATAAGTTAGAGAAGTCAATGTTCATGCCATCAGGTTGGAGGCTACCCAGACGGTATATAAGGTGTTGTTCCTCCAACCTGAGTGTGGCTTCATCTTGACAGTAGAGGAAGCCATGGATAGAAATATAAGAATGGGAATGGGATGTGGAATTAAAATGTGTGGCCACTGGGAGATCCTGCTTTCTCTGGTGGACAGAGCGTAGGTGTTAGTTTAGCTGGCCTTTTTATTACTAATTTAATTGGTTCAAGACAACATTTGGGGCTGAAGGGCCTGTTCCTGTGCTGTACGGTTCTATGATTTATTTTCTGTGAAAGGATGAGATAGCAGCACCACTATTGTCGATGTGCCAAACCTAACTTTCCCTCCATCCATTCATCACTCAAGTAAATTGTCCAGGAGACAACTGTAATGTGTGGAGCGTGCAGTTCTGAAATCTGTGCATCACTTTGCAGATGATGTACTGAAGTGCAGGTCACGGTCTCTCACGGAGCAGTGGGAGGTAGCCTGCTGAATCAAGACAGTTGTGAACTGCTGGCAATTTGCACTCAATTCATCAAACACCAAGTAAGATGACTTCAAATGGAAGAGGACCTGTGCTGGCCATTTTCCGCAATGCCCTGAGGAGCGGGGAAATCCTCGTTCTCTGATAGGGGAAGGGAGGGTGATTTGTAGAGTCGTACAACATCAAAGCTAGGCCCTTTTTTTAAAATTAAGTGCAATTGTGAATAATAGCCAGATCAAGTCAACTAGTTCTCAAAGGCCAATCGGATGGTTCACTGCTGCTCAGCTAGAAACACACTTGGACGGTGTGACAGAGGTTTGTGCTATGCATGACCTGATCTGAAAGCATCATGTTGACTCATTACAGATTGTGTCCACGGTGAAACAGCTTAGTCAAGGATGGGGTGATCAGCACCGATGGACAAATGATACCTCCACTACCCCAATGAGCCCTTCAGCCTGTCTATTCCACTCATTCCTCAACATAAGAACATAAGAAATAGGAGCAGGACTCGGCCATCTGGGCCATCGAGCCTCTACACCATTCAATGGAATCATGGCTGATCTGACTATGGACTCATCTCCACCTACCTGCCTTTTCCCCGTAACCCTTAATTCCCCTACTATGCCAAAAGAAAGCGTCCATTTACAATAATCTTTGACTTCATGATGGTCCTCAATCTTAACAATAGTGGAAAATGGGTGACTTTAGACCGGATGTTCAATAAGAAAACAAAGAGGATAGTTAACCCCTCTGATCCATCCTGTACTTCACTGAGATCACAGCTGATCTGCTTTTCAAAGTTCAAAGTAACTCTATTATAAAAGTAGGTATATGTCACCATGTATAAAGCTTGAGTACATCTCTCAAATAGTCCTGTAACATTCCCATGTGATGGACAGATTAGATATCAGAAGTATGTTCCTGATGATCAAGGAGTTCAGGACTAGAGTTGTCACAGTCTAAGGAGAAGACAGAAGACTGATCTGAAAACACACAAGAAAAGGTTTTGTCAAAAGCGAGTCTGTGAATATCTGCAGGTCCACTAGGAAAACAGAAGATCAATATTGTGAGCCCGAGTCCAAATCTGAGTTGGCTGCAGGTCGAAGTCCTGGGGTTAGAGGATTGTCCAGCCACTTCAAGGTTCAATGTGTTGTGTGATGAGATGCTCTTCTGTCCACCACTCTTGTAGTAATACATGGTTATTTGAGTTACTGTTGTATTCCTGTCAGCTTGAACCAGTCTTACCATTCCCTTCTGACCTCTCTCATTAACGAGGCATTTTCGCCCACAGAACTGCTGCTCACTGAATGTTTTTTTTTTAAATTTTTTGCACCATTCTGTGTAATCTCTGAGACCATAGTGCATGAAAGCCCCCTGCAGATCAGCAGTTTGTGATATACTCAAACCACTCCATCTGGCACCAACAATCATTCCACGGTAAAAGTCTCATTAACGAGCAGGTGAACAGGTGTGCCTAATAAAGTGGGCACAGAGTATATGTGTGAGTGGTGGGAGTAATGAATAACTAGGACTTGTTTTTTGTTCTGGTCTGTGTTGTTCTCCCTAACATTGTGGACATGATATGTTGGCACCGTAACATGTGGCAACACTTGCAGGCTATCGCCAGTGCATTCTAGGGTGTGTTAGGTGTTAAGCACAAATGGCGCATTTTACTGCATGTTTCGATGTACAGGCAATAAATAAACTTAAATCTTTAGAAATTATTTCCCTAGAGAGTTGGTGAAATTCTCCACCACATGAAGCAGTTGAAGCCAAATCAGTTAAAGTATTCAGGTAATTAGGTGTTTTTTTACGAGATGAGAAGGATTGAGGAGTGTGGGAAGAAAGCTAGATGAAGGGTCTGAATTTCGTTGATCAGCCATGGTCATATTGAATTGGAGAACAAGCCTGAAGGGCTGAATGGCCTTTTCCTGCTTTTATATTCTACGTTTCTATTCATTATGATTTTTTTATGGATATAAACTGTTTGGGACACTCAGTAGGTCAGGCAGCAGCTATGAAGAAAGAAACGGAGGAAATGTTTCAGTTGAACTGCTACCACAAAGAACTAACTAGTTGGAAGTAGGAAAGGGAGGCAAAGTGCTTAGCTTTAAGTTGCAGAGAAGGTGGGGAAGGGATGGCAGATGGTTAAGAGTATCAGTGAAGAAGTATGAATGACTATATAGAACATATAGATGAAAGGAAACTTCTCCCTCATGGCAGAGATGTCTTAAAGTTGAGGGCATAGGTTCTGAGGCTTAGAAGAGATTGAAGAAAGATCTTTGTTTCCCACCCAATGGATGGGTGGAATCTGGAACACCAGATTCAAGCTTAATATCACCAGCATATGTTGTGAAATTTGTTGTCTTTGTGGCAGCGGTACAATACATTACATAATATTAGAAAAAAAACTGTGAATTACAGTAAGTATTTATATAGTAAGAAGTTAAATTAAGTAAGTAGTGCAAAAATAGAATTAAAAAAGTAGTGAGGTGGTGTTCATGGGTTCAATGTCCATTCAGAAATCAGATGGCAGAGGGGAAGAAGCTGTTCCTGAATCATTGAGTGTGTGCCTTCAGGCTTCTGTACCTCCTTCCTGATGGTAACAATGAGAACAAGGCATGTCCTGGGTGATGAGGGTCCTTAATGATGGATGCTGCCTTTTTGGGACATCGCTCCTTGAAGATGTCCTGGATACTAAGGAGTCTAGTGCCCATGACGGAGTTAATTAAGTTTACAACTCTCTGCAGCTTACTTTGATCCTGTGCAGTACTCCCCTGCCCCATACCAGACAGTGATGCAGCCAGTCAGAATGGTCTCCACTGTACATCTGTAGAAATTTGCAAGTGTTTTTGGAGGCATACCAAGTCTCCTCAAACTCTTAATGAATCTTCTCCAAACTCCAAGTTCCCTACCACCCAGGATTGCGGTGCTCCTTCAGTTCCGGCTGCCGATTCATGCTTAAGTTTAACGAGGCACCGCGGTACCTCTGCGAAAAATCTGTAGAAACATTCTGCCTGAATGGCTGCTGGGCTGAAGTACTCTGCCTTGAGTCTTGGCAACGTTCTTGTAAATCTATTACACTCTTTTTCCAGCTTGCTGGCACCTTTCCTGTTGAGTTTGGTCACTGTGCAATTGAAAAGGTGCTAATAAACTGGAAAGACTGCAGAAAGCTTTTACATCCTACTCTCCTGGCTTCACCCAACATCCAGGAGCTCGTGCTCCTTTCCTGTCCTTCTCATTCTGCCTTTTTCTTTCTTCCCATCCAGTCCTGATGAAGGATCTCAGCCCAAAACATTGACTGTTTATTCCTCCCCATAGATGCTGCCTGACCTGCTGAGATCTTCCAGCGTCCCCAGTGTATTAAGCTGGATTTCCAGCATCTGTAGGATCTCTTGTGTTTAAAGGGATATTGCCTGGGTAGAGGGATTGAGGTTGAACATTTTTGTGTTGGCGAAGCGGTTAGTAGACACCATTGCAGCTCAGAGCTTTAGAATTCAGGGTTTAATGCCGATGCCCTTGATAATGAGCTGATTTATGGATTAATTGAGATACAGTGCGGAACTGGCCCTTCGAGCCGTGCTGCTCAGCGATATTCCAGTTTAATCCCAGCCTAAACACGGGACAATTTATGATGACTAGTTAACCTACCAACCGGTACGTCTTTGGACTGCAAAATCAGAGCAGCCAGAGGCCACGAGGTGAGCATATAAACTCCTTACAGTCAGTGGCAGGAACTGGACCCGGGTCGCTGGTACCGTAAAGCGTTGTGCTATCTACTACGCTGTTCTGTACGTCCTCCCCGTGGAATGCGTGGGTTTCCCCTGGGTGCTCTGGTTTCCTCCCACTGTCCAAAGACATCTGGGTAGGTTAATTGGTCATTATCAATTGTCCCATGACAAGGTTAGGATTAAGTCAGGTTTGTCAAGGATTGTAGGGTAGCACAATTGTATCCCTAAGCAATTTTTTTCCCTCTTGGAGCACGGAAGACTAGAAGGTGATCTTTTAGAGGTGTATAAAATCATGAGGGGGATAAACAGAGTAAATGGACTCAATTTATTTTTCCCAGGTTTGGGGAATAAAGAACTAGAATCAGATTCAGGTTTATTATTGTCAGCATGTGACGTGAAATTTGTTAACTTAGCAGCAGCAGTTCAATGCAATACATAATCTAGCAGAGACAGAAGAAAAATAATGATAGATAAATAAAATAAAACATAATAAATGAACAAGTAAATCAATTAAATATAGTGAAAAGATTTTTTTTAAATGTGCAAAAACTGAAATACTGTGTATTAAGAAAAAAGTGAGGTAGTGTCCAAAGCTTCAATGTCCATTTAGAAATCAGATGGCGGAGGGGAAGAAGCTGTTCCTGAATCGCTGAGTGTCTGCCTTCAGGATTCTGTACCTACTAGCTGATAGTAACAGTGAGAAAAGGGCATGTCCTGGATGCCGGAGGTCCTTAATAATGGACGCTGCCATTCTGAGAATTCATCTTTACAGGGGGGGTGGCATTTATATAGACTGAGCTGGCATTAAAAGACAGTTAGACTGGTAAACAGATCAGAAAGGTTTAAGCGATTAGAGACTGAAATCAGCCCAATGGAACTAGCATGGAGGGGCATCTTGGTTGGCCTGAACATGATGGGCTGAAGGCTGGACTCTCTGGAGTTTAAAAAGCATCCGGAATCGCCAACATGTGGAAAACTATAGACCAAGAAGCAGCAAATGGGACTAGTATCAATAACACTGCCCAGAAGAAGACAATGGCACACCACTTCTGTAGAAAGATTTGCCAAGGACAAACATGGTCATGGAAAGACCATGATTCCCCACGTCATGAGACACAGCACGTAACGGATGAATCAATAACACAAGAGGTTCTGCAGAGGCTGGAAATCCAGAGCAACAGACGCAAAATACTGGAGGAACTCGACACATCAGGCAGCAGCCACTAACGCTGATGACGATGGCATCCATCTGTCTCGAAGGACAATGGTGTACAGTGGCACTGGAGTGACCTCTCCAGGGCATAAGCCTGAGTGGAAGGTATGGAGATTCTGGGATGCTCAGTCGTCAAGGTCCCCCTCTCGGCCTCACTGTTGTAACATAAAGGAAAGCAAAGCAATATGTTTGGCACCGACTTGGCTGCAGGAGCTGCCGGAAGGATGTTCAATGACGTCCAGCTGCCTTAGGGGCTCCACTCTGGATTTGCTGTCTGGGCTTACTCCTGTAGTCCTCGTCTCTCACAAGGCTACCCACGAAGCAGCAACAAGGGAGGGGAATAAATGGTGGACATTTCGAGCTGAGACCCATCATCAGGACGGGTTTCAATGTTGGGTTGCCATTCTGAACACAATCAGTTGTTTGTCTGTTGCTGCCTCTATGAATCAGTTACCTGCCTGGATCTTCTCCACAAACTTCCTCCCTCCCACCCTGCCCGCCGTGTCCCAAACTTTACCACCGGCCAAACATGAAAGACACTCGTAAAATGCAAGTTATTTTTCATTATTGTAGCTGTAGTCATATAAACTGATCTTACAAAATGCTAGAAAATGCAGTTATTGTGTAAATCTCAATCCACTTAAACAATCAAGGAGCTGACAGCAGGAAAAACGTTATCAGTCTCCTTTTCCCAGGGCATTGATAGCTGTCAGATGCAGGAATACTTCAGCAAGAAAAACACAGTTAATAATTTCCCTCCTCCTTCCCTTCCTGCTTTCTCCTATGGTCCATTCTCCTCTCCTATCAGATTCCTGCCTCTCCAGCCCTTGACCTTTGCCACCCACTTGGCTTCACCTATCACCTTCCTGCTAACCTCCTTCCCCTCTCCCCACCTTTTTTATTCTGGCTCCTTACCCCTTCCTCCAAGAGGACCACACCCTTGTCATGGTTTGGAAGTTTTGCGTGCCTCATTGACTTGGAGAGCTGTGTCGGCTGGAGTCAAGGCTTTACGTTTGGCTGCCAAACAAGTCAGAGGGCACGGGCCAGACCAAGAGTGGAAGCTTTGAGCACCGCCAGAGATGGAGGACCTTCATTGATGCCCTAAACGCCAGTGGCGTAATGAGCTGTAAGTGAGACTTCCCCCTTCCTTTCCAGTCTTGAAGCAGGGTCTCAGCCCAAAAAGTTGCCTGTTTATTCCTCTCCAGAGATGCTGCCTGACCTGCTGAGGTCCTTCTGCATTTTGTCTGTGTTGCTTTGGATATCCTGCATCTGCAGACTTTCTCATGTTTACAGTTAATACTTAGCTAAATTCTGGATTATTTTTAAGCACCTTGAAGTTGTGGCAGGGGGTTATGGTGGTGTGGGTGGGATTGGGGCGGTCGGTCACTGACCCATATTGCTATCTCTGCAGTGCACCAGTCATTCCTTGGGTGTTTTGGAAGGGGAAGTACATTTATTGTTATAATTATGCAGCGAGTTATCTTTGTTTGTTGTATGGGACAGGAATAGAACAGGAAGATAATTTAAAAGATTAAACCCAAAAAGAGTCTGGAAGTAGCACACACAAAACGCTGCAGGAACTCGGCAGATCAAGCAGCATCTATGGAGAAGTACAATTGAATGTATTTTCTTCCATAGGTGCTGCGTGACCTGCCGAATTCCTGCATCATTTTGTGTGTGTTTCTCTAGATTTTCAGCATCTGCAGAATCTGTTCTGTTTAGAAATCTCAAGTTGTGTAACCAGGTACCATTCCTCATGGAAACCTGTTCAGTTAAGGAGCCCTGGAAAAGGTATTCTGGACATTTGGGATGGTTGGTCTGGTTAGAATATGGAGAGAGATACACAGCACATATCCGTCAGCCTGCACCCAACACATGTTCAGCCTGCACCCAACACATGTTCACCCCTACATACTCACAAATCCACAAGTTGCCACAGGTGTCGATATGCATATAAGTGTCTGCACCATGGTCTGATACAGAGCACGGATATGCAGCTCACAGATATGACTATCTCAACACACGCAGATACACACACACACACACACACAGATGTTCACACATGGATACACACACGGACACACAAGAATTCACACACACACACACACACACACACACACACACACACACACACACACACACACGTACACACATGGACACACCACACAGATGTATATGCATGGATACACACACACAGATGTACATACAGGGATACACACACGGACATACGCACACAAACACACACAGGTGTACACACATGGATACACACAGATGTACACAAATGGATACACATGGTCACACACAAAGAAGTACACACATGGATACACACACACACACACACAGATGCACTCACAGATAAGGCAAACTGATATACATATTCAGATGTGCACACAGTTAGATATGTACACTCAGATACGCGCGCACACACAGATACACAGATATACGCATGCAGATACGCACACACACACTCACTAGATTTTCCTCATCCTCCTTGCTTTGTTAGGATTGAGTCAAACAACAGAAAGGAAAGTGCCATTCCTGACAAACAGCCATTCAGCAACCTCCCCGTCCACAGGGCGATGCGAGAGGGCAGTTAGGAAGGTTTTGCCATACTGACTGGGACTGACCAAAAGGAAATGGATGCACGTGAGTTACATTGGGAGCAAACTGTAATGGTTAAAATCCACTGAGATTTATTATAATTTTGTGGACTAGAATTGGACAGCCCACAATAGAGGAACACAAGAACCTTTGACACATAGGGATTCTATAAAAAAAAGTGAATTTTCCTGAGGAATTCCACACAATAGCTGTGTGCATATGTTGGATTGTGGATTTAGTTGTTTTGTGTGTGCTCTCTGGCTCAGTCGGAACCAATGTCCAGCCTGGGCTGAACTGCAGACGGGATGACTCAGTGGTCTCTAATGGAGATTATAAATTAATGAATTTGATTTTTTCCATAATTCATGAAAATTCTGAGCTAAGCGCAAGGTTCCTTAGCAACCCTGAGTGGTTTGCGATGGTAAATGGTCACCCTTGGTTAAGAGCTGCTTAAGGGAGCAGAGGCATCATTGGGGAAAAGAGCTGCTTAAGTTTAACTCACTACTCAAGGTACTTCATAGCAGATTTCACTAGCCAGTAATTTGATGTGAACTACACAAGAGTATATCGGGTCAGGCGATATAAAGTTTAGGCAGAGATGGTGTTTAGGATGCATTTGAAGGAAGGAGAGAGATTTAAGGGAGAAATTCTAGTGCCAGGGCTGTTCATCAATGGTGGAGCTTTTAAAATTAGGGTGATCAAGAGTCTTGGGAAGCTGGACAAGATTACAGAGCTGAAGGAGAGGGAAGTACCCTAAAGGTTAACCTGCAGGTTGAGTTGGTTGTGAAGAAGACGAATGCAATGTTGGCATTCATTTCTAGAGGTATAGAATATAAGTGCAGGGATGTGATGTTGAGGCTCTATAAGGCACTCGTGAGATCACATGGAGTGTTGTGTGCAGTTCTGGGCTCCTTATTTTAGAAAGGATTTATTGACTTTGGAGAGGATTCAGAGTAGATTCACAAGAATGATTCCAGGAATGAGAGGGTTACCGTATGAGGAATATCTGGCAGCTCTTGGACTGTATTCCCTGGAGTTCAGGAGAATGAGGGGGGATCTTATAGAAACATTCCAAATGTTAAAAGACCTGAACAGATTAGATATGGGAAGTTATTTTCCATGGTAGGGGATTCTGGGACAAGAGGGCATAACTTTAGGATTGAAGGACGTCCTTTTAGAACTGAGATGCGGAGAAATTACTTTAGTCAGAGGGTGGTAAATCTGTGGAATTTGTTGCCACAAGAGGCTGTGGAGGCCAGGTCATTGGGTGTATTTAAGGCCGAGATAGATAGGTTCTTGATTAGCCAGGCATCAAAGGGTATGGGGTAAAAGCAGGGGAGTGGGGATGACTAGATGAAGTGGATCAGCCCATGATTGAATGACGGAGCAGACTTGATGGGCAGAATGGCCTACTTCTGCTCCTAAATCTTATGGTCTAAGTATCTTTCCATGACAAAATAATCTGTAGACATTTTGTTAGTTACCTCCTGTACTTAATAAAGCGGCCACTGAGTGCATATTCGTGGTCTTCTGTTGCTGTAGCCCATCTACTTCAAGGTTCAATATGTTGTGCCTCCAGAAATGCTCTTCTGCGCACCACTGTTGTAACGTGCAGTTACTTGAGTTACTGGCACCTTCCTGCTTGAGCAGTTTGAGCCCAAAATGTCAGCTGTTTACTTCCATCCATAGATGCTGCCTTACACACTGGTTCACCCCCCACTTTGTGTGTGTGTGTGTGTGTGTGTGTGTGTGTGTGTGTGTGTGTGTGTGTGTGTGTGTGTGTGTGTGTGTGTGTGTGTGTGTGTGTTGTGAAAGGAGATAATGGAAAGGAAGGCGACTGAAAAGTTAACTTAAAGGTTCAGATGTTGAAAATCTGAAATAAAATCTTAAAGTCCAGGAAATGTTTCACTCAACTTCACTTGCTCCATCATTGAAATGTTTCCACAACCAATGGACTCACTTTCAAGGACTCTTCATCTCAAGTTCTTGATATTTATTGCTTACTTATTATTACAATTTCTTCCTTCTTGTATTTACGTAGTTTGTTGTCTTTTCCACACTGGTTGAACGTCCAAGTTGGTGCAGTCTTTCATTGATTATATTATAGTTATATTTCTATATGGATTTACTGAGAATGCCTGAAAGAAAATGAATTTCAGAATTGTATATGGTAACATATATGTACTTTAATAATAAATTTGCTTTGAACTTTGAAATGCTCAGCAGGTCAGATAGCATCTGTGCAAGGGGAAGGAGTTGATGTGCTTAAATTCAATAGAATGGGGAAAGCAAGTTAGCTTTTAGTTGTAGAGAGTGCAGGGTTGAGAAAGATAGGATGGAGGGAAAACTCGGAAGTCCATGAACCCTGAAATCCTGTAACCCTGTAATTTGTAACTTAAGAAAACTTGCACGTCATATAAGAGAATGATAAGAGACCCATCATAAATTTGGGTACCGCTTCATCGAGCACCACTGCACCGTCCACCACAAGCGGGACTATCCGGTAGACAAACATTTTAATTCCAATTCCCATTTCTGTTCCGACATGTTGATCTGCGGCCTCCTCCTCCTCCTCCGGCTAAGATGAGGCTACTCTCAGGGTGGAGGAGCAACACCTTATATTCCATCTGGGCACCCTCCAACCTGATCACAGGAGATATCGATTTCTCCTTCCCCCCCCCACTTCCTTTATTCCTCACTCTGACCTTTCACTTCTTCTCATGAGCCCATTATTTCCCCCTGGGTCCCCTCCTTCTTCCCTTTCTCCCATGGTCCACTCTCCTCTCCTATCAGATTCATTCTCCAGCCCTTGACCTTTCCCATCCACTTGGCTTCATCTATCACCTTCCAGCTATTCTCCTTCCTCTTCCCCCACCTTTTTATTCTGGCATCTTACCCCTTCTTCTCAGTCCCGAGGAAGGGTCTCAGCCTGAAATGTCGACTGTTTATTCCTTTCCATAGATGTTGCCCGACCTGCTGGGTTCCTCCAGCATTTTGTGTGTATTGCATAGGGAACCTGATATTGATTCTGAGGGTGAGGTTAGGGTTGATGTGGCGATGGAGTTTTGCTGACGTCATCGGGCTGATGCGGGATGTTTACTTTACATACACCTCAACTTTTTCTTTCTCCTTTGGCACAGGACATTTCCTACAGCTCTGCCATGTGTTCACGTTGTTCCTTTACTTGTCTGTTTCTGGTTTCCAAATTTCCGAACACATGCTAGTATGTTAATTGGCTGCTGTAAGTCAACCCTTGTGTCAACGAGTGTCAGGAGAATTATGGGCATGTGAGAGAGAATACGTCACAATACATGGGATAGTTCTGAGAACCAGCAGGGACCAGATGACCCAAAAGGCCTCCCTCTTTGAGAAGAAGTGAAAATAAAACTTAAAAAAGGGGAAACATGAAAAAAAATACGGATTCAAAATGTGAAAGTAGTGGATGAGGGGACTCTAGAGTGAAAGTGTCCAGAAATTGGGAGCTGTGGAGATATTTGAAACAAGAATTAGGGCTTTAAAGTCTGGAAGATCAAATAAGCATGTGAATCAGTGTCAAGGGTCAAAGTTCATGGTACAGGGTAGGACTTCAACGATGGATGAGCTGTAGTGATGTTCAGAGGAGTGCTCTCTCAGGGTGTAAAAGATTACTTGGCCAATATCCAGGTACTAGACCGAGGAATTCCCAGTGCTCTGGCTAACACTCATTCCTAATCCACTTGACTGATCACACTGGACAACTAGGAACTGTTGCTTCCTGAACATTCTTGGGTGTATCTTTTGGATTTGGGGCTGCTGATCATGAAAATCACTATGAAATTTCCCTACCATGAACCTTTTTTTTTGCAATTGACTATACTGTATTTATTATTTCAATTCATAATTCAAGTCAGAGTAACTGATGCCGAGATTAAGGAATGCATTTTTTGTTGGTCCACAAATCAAACAGATCATCAATGAAAGGCAATTCGAGGAACTCGTACTGGGACTGGAGAAAATTGCATGGAAGGCATTCAAGGATGTTGTTGAAAATTTTCTTGGCAACTACAGAGCACCAAACTACGTGCGGCTGGTTGATAAGATGCTTCAAGCATACAAAACCATGAAGTGCAACATGTCACTAGAGATTCATTTTCTGCATTCCCATTTAGACTTCTTCCCCGCAAATCCTGGTACTGTCAGTGACGAGCATGGTGAAAGGTTTCACCTGGACATTGCGGTCATGGAGAAACAGTATCAGGGCAACTGGGATCCATCGATGCTGGCTGATTATTGTTGGACACTTAAACGAGAAGCTTCAGACGCTGAGTACAAATGAAAATCATCAACAAAACACTTTTAGCCTAGTTGAACTATTGCAAAGTGTCAGCATTTTTATGCAATTAAACATATTATATTCAATAAAATAAATTGTTTCTTCAAATTCCTATGTGATACAAGTAGTCTGAAATTATATTTGTATGGTCTATCATAAGCAAAAAAGAATTTCTGAGGAAGAAACATGTTTGAAAAAACTTGTTGTCCAGTGTTATTAGGTGGTGCTTTGTGGACCTTGGTGTGCAGTGTGGAGTTGCTCTGGACACAGTGTAAATGGGAGATTATCCACTTTGACAATTCAAAAGGAATAGTTCGGTGTTAGTAGGCTTGAAGAGAAGGTTAATTACATTTTCATTTGCAGTTGCTAATAATGCCCTTAGCATTTTTAATGCAAATTCTGGTAATATTAGAATGTCAGACCTGCTGAATTCTACCATGACATCTGAGTGCTGATTGCAAGTGTCTGATTAGTGTGTAGAACAAGTTGTGTTTTTAATCAGGGGATCTTAGTTGATTTAATGATGGGTCAGGGATTTTATTGTGGTGGGATGCCCCCAATCTCGTTCCGTTTCTTGTTCCAGAAAACATTTCAGCTTTTGTTTTGTTGTGTATGTGGTGAGTGCTTGACTCTCGACTCAGTAGAGGACAAAGATGAATCCTGATGCATTCCTGACTGCTTAAATTAAATAAAATGCAGATGCGAGAAATAAGAAATTTAAAAAAAAATTATCTGTTGGAAATACTCAGCAGATCAGGCAGCATCTATAGAGAGAAAAAGTGAAAATTTCAGTTTTAATTTTATATAGCCTTGTCTGTGCTCACTGAAAAGTGAGAAATTGGTTTGTACGTATCTCCAACACCCCTATTAATCATTTCCATTAGAGTCAAAGACTTGCTCGGTGTTCTGTTCTGAAGTAAAATAGAAAATGATTACATACACTCAGTGGCCACCTTATTAGGTACCTCCTGTACTGTAGCCCATCCACTTCAAGGTGCAATGGGTTGTGCATTCAGAGATGCTGTTCTACACACCACTGTTGAAACGTGGTTATTTGAGTTACTGTCACCTTCCTGTCAGCTTGAACCAGTCTGGCCATTCTCCTCTGACCTCTCTCATTAACAAGACATTTTCACCCACAGAACGGCCACTCACTGGATGTGTTTTTTTAGTTTTTTGCACTGTTCTCTATAAACTCTAGAGACTATTGTGTGTAAAAATCCCAGGAGATCTGCTGTTTCTGACATACTTAAACCACCCAATCTGGCACCACAATCATCCCATGGTCAAAATCATTTAGATCACATTTCTTTTTTATTCTGATGTTTAGTGTGAACCTCTTGACCATGTCTGCATGCTTTTATTAATTGAGCTGCTGCCACATGATTGGCTGATTAGATATTTGCATTAATGAGCAGGTGAACAGGTGTACCTAACAAAGTGATCACTGAGTGTAAAGCCTGAGGCCGCAGATATGAACAGGTAGAGGCTATTCAGCCCCTTGAACCTGTTTCAGTACTCCATCAGATCATGGTTGACCTGCAGCTTGACTCTATCCGCCACCATACGATGTCTCCTTGGCAGAGCTTCTCCTTAATTTAGATAAATGGCAAAAGAAGTAGAGAGAGAATTAGCTGCAGAGTTACAAGTAAATAGGAGAGGGAATGGGGCTGATAAGCTGGGAGCTGGCATGGAGACAATGGGCTGAATGGCCTCATATTGTGTCCAAATAAATAAGTTGAAGGACTTTTAAATGAATTTGCTAAAATCTGATGTTGATCTGGAAGGCTGTATGATATCCAGTCAGAAGGTGAGGTGCTGTTCTTCAGGTTTAGGTTGTACTTCATTGGAATGAATCGGGGGACCAAAGTAAAAGAGATCAGAATGGGAGCAGGTGCAGAATGGGGCTGACAGGGAACTCAGATAAGACGTTCCACAGAGCAATCTTTGGAAAGCCACCTATTGAAACCTTGGAAAGAGGTTTCCTAAACTGAAGAAATACAAGCTAATTGCTGTTTCATTTGGAAAGAGAGTTTGGGACTTTGCATTGGCTGGAGGGAAGAGCGTAAAGGGGCAGATGATGAACCTTCTGCAGTTGCAAGGGAAGTGCAGGGTAAGCTGAAGAATAGCTTTTACTTATTGATTGATTGACATGCGCTGTGCCACCCAGCAGTCCCCAGTTTAACCCTAGTGGAATCATAGGACAATTTACAATGACCAATTAACCTACCAACTGGTACTTCTTCAGACTGTGAGAGGAAATCAGAGCTCCAGAAGAAACCCGCATAGTCATGGGGAGAACGTAGAAACTCCTTACAGGCTGCAGCGGGAAGGGAGAGTGTAAAAGGTGGAGGGGACCACGTTGAAGGTGGATGCTAGTTGGGTGGAGAGGAGGGACGAGGGGAAATTCATCTGCATTCTGAAGCAGAGGAGAAGCAATGAGACCCTTGTTGGCCATGGTAGGGTGTTATCCACTGTGGATAAAAGTAGATCTCAGAATAGGGAGAGTATGGGAGAATAGAATAGTGCCTAACAGAAGTAGAGGAGAGGGGAAGTGTGGCTATGGAATTCCATGGGATTTCAGTTGCTAACAGTCCCCCAGTGTCACGATTCTGCGGAAGGGTCTACGTGTCCATGCAGGCAGGCTGCGCGACAGGTTTGGCAATTGTGTTTGTGAGTATGCACGTTCCAGCTAATCAGTTTTCCATTATGGTGGTATTTAACTACCTTCTTTTTGTTCTAGTCTTGTCGAGACTTGACCAAAAGCACAGCAACGTTTACGCTCCCTTGTCTGGGAAGGACGATAACTGTTTCGATTGAAGCTGTAAAGAAATGGCATTCATTTAGTCATTACTTCCAGTCACGGTGTTGGCATTAACTTCCAGCTTGAGAGTTTTGATTAACAGCCCTGTCAGCCCAGCTTTTATTGTTTCACTTTTCCTTTAAATTCTGCGACAGTTCTCATTAAAGTCTGTGAACTGTCGACCCGCTTCAGTCTCTCCCTCTCTCTCTCCACACTTGAACCATATCTAAACGTTATGACACTAAGACTAGGGATGTTAAAGTCAAGAAGGTTAAGGTCAGAGTGAAGGGAGGCAGTGATTGAGATCAGAAGCAGAGTTCATGAAATGCTCCTGTTTGGATCAAATGCAGGGATTTGATGTCAAATGCGATGTTCTTCTAAGTTCACTCTATGATCCTTCACCACACCTCCTCTTTGCTGAGGTGAGGCTCTAGGAGGAACCTGGCCAAGACTTTCTTTGACCATTTCACTAACACCACCACACAGAATTGTGGCCAGTGCTGGAAAAGTGTAATGCATCTGTGACACTGTAATTTCCTTTGAGATCAATAAGGTATTTAGCTAACTTTATGTACCTGTATAGGATCACTCCTTGTTCTCCTACGCTGTGATAGAAAAAGTGCCAAGATGCTCAACCTCTCTCCACATCTCAGTCCCTCTAGTCCTGGCAATATTGTGGCAAATCTCTACTGCACTCCTTCCAGCTAATAGTATGTTTCCTTTCATATGATGACCAAAACGGAATTCTATTTTCCAATGTGACCTCAACTCGGGCAGCACAGTGGCACAGTGGTTAGCACAATACTTTACAGTTCCTGTCTCTGCCTGTAAGAAGTTTGTACTTTCTCCCTATGAAACCCACCTGGGTTTCCTCTGGGAAACGTGGCATCCTTCCACAGTCCAAAGACGTACTGATTGGTAGTTTAATTGGTTATTATAAATTGTCCTGTGATTATGTTTGGGTTAAATTGGGGGTTTCTGGGTGGTGAGGCTCGAAGACCAGAAGGGCTTATTCCATGCTGGATCAAAATAAATAAATAAATTAAGTAAACACATCTTCAAGTCCCACTAATCATAGGGATAGAAAATCTACAGCACATTACAGGCCCTTTGGCCCACAATGTTCTGCTGACCATGTAACCTAATCTAGAAGTGTCTAGAATTTCCCTACCACATAGCCCTTTATTTTTCTAAGCTCCATGTACCTATCTAAGAGTCTCTTAGAGTCCAAAGATTCTAAGGAGATTCTAAAGATTGGCTTTATTTGCTACATGTACATCGAACCAATTAACATCCAGTGATGTGCACCTTTTGTGTCAATGACCACCACAGTCCGTGGGTGTGCTGGGGGCAGCCCACAAGTTTTGCCACACTTCCAGGACCGTCATAGCAGGCCCACAACTGGCTAACCCTAACCCGTATGTCTTTGCAATGTGATAGGAAACCAGAGTAAAACCATGTGGTTACGGGGAGAACGTACAAACCCCTCTCAGACAGTGAGGGAATTGAACCCTAATCACTGACACTATAAAGCAGTGTGTTACTGTGCCACCCTTTTATTCCTGTCATTCCCACCTTAAATCCAGTCGGATCTCTCTGTTTTGGATGCTTTTGTTACGGAGGGAGAATTTTTTTCATTATCCACCCTATCTATCTATCATCATCATCATTATTTGCTGTGTTGTATGATGTGGACGATCTTGAACTTGTGACTATGATTGTTCTTGGCAAATTTTTCTACAGAAGTGGTTTGCCATTGCCTTCTTCTGGGCAGTGTCTTCCCAAGGCAGGTGAACCCCCACCAGCCATTCTTCAGAGAATGCCCGCCTGGCGTCGGTGGCTGCATAGCCAGGACTTGTGATATGAACCAGTTGCTCATACGACTGTCTACTGCCTGCTCTCATGGCTTCATGTGACCCTGATTGAGGGGGCTACACCTTGCCCATGGGTGACTTGCGGAATAGAGGAGGGAAGGAGCACCCTACACCTCCTTTGGTAGAGACGTGCCTCCGTCCCGCCACCCAACCCTATCTATACCCCTCAAAAATTTGTATCCCACTGCTAAGTCCCCCACAGCCTTCTACACTCCAGAGAAAACAAACCTAGCCTATCGGTAAACATGAGAGAGGTTTAATCTGTGGTAAACCTTATGCATCTGTCATCTTATCTACCTGCAGATCCAGGTGGAAAACCCCTCCCAAGTTAAAATAAAAACTTCTGAACATTGCTTTGATAGAAGTCCCTTTATACAAATTGTTCAAAACCACCAAGGGCTCAAACAAAATGCCCCAGATAAATTGCAGCCAATTTAACAAACATAACTCCTAATGTATAATATCTTTAGGCAATTGCAAAAAAGGATGTTAATGTTTCTTGGCAATTTGGGATTGCAATTTTGAAATTAGTATATGATGAGGGTATCAATTATGTAACAGCTCGCCAATACACAGCTCCAGTGGGAGAAGGAGATCTGGTCACAGAGATGGGCCTATTCTCTACACTGTCTCAGCTAAAGATATTTTTTAAATTTTCATTCCTCAAATTGCAAGGAATTTCTGAAATGGAATCTCAGAAGAGACGCAGAGCAGAAAGAACTAAGGGATGGCAGGTGCTTGACTGTAGAGTAACCCACGAAGTGCTGGAGGAACTCAGCAGGTCAGTCAGCATGTATGGAGACGGTCGCTGTTTCAATCCTAATGGGCAGCAGGTGAAGTCTGGCTGCAGTTGAAGGGATAGGGGAATCAAGGGATATGGGGACAAGGCAGGAACCGGGTATTGATAGTAGATGATCAGCCATGATCTCAGAATGGCGGTGCAGGCTCGAAGGGCCGAATGGTCTACTTCTACACCTATTGTCTCTTGTCTGTTGTCTTGACGGGAAACATTGACTGTTCATTTCCCTCCATAGATTCTGCCTAACCCGCTGAGGATTTTGTGTGTTAAAGAAGGAATTAGAGGCCCGTAATAGAGGGAAGTTGCTTCACTGACGGGCCAGCATGCGTGGCTGTAGGGCAGGAAAGAACATACACTGCTCTAGCATTTAAATTTGCTTATATTTTCCCTGCCAACATGTATTTCTGCATTTGTGGGGGGCTCCATGGTAGTATAGCAATTAGCATGGCGCTATTACTGCTTGGGGAGTCGGAATTTAGAGTTCAATTCCAGCGTCCTCTGTAAGAACAAACAAAATCTGCAGATGCTGAGAATCTGAGCAACACACACAAAATGCTGGAGGAACTCAGCAGGCCAGGCAGCATGTATGGAAAAGAGTACAGTTGACATCTTGGGCGGTATGTCCTTTGCATGAAGCACGCGGGTTTCCCCTGGGCGTTCCAGTTTCCTCCTAAAGCCCAAAGGTGTGCCGGTTAGTAGGTTATAATTGTATAATTGTAGTTGTAAATTGTCCTGTGATTAGCCTCAGGTTAAATCAGTGGATTGCTGGCTGTCACACTTTGGAAGGTCGGAAGGGCCTGTTCAAAGCTGTATCTCTAAATAAACAAACAAACAAGTAAGCTATCAGTGGTATTGGACTGAGCTGGGAACACATGCTATTTCAGAAGCAGGCCAAAAAGACAGTGAATCTGTTTGCAGAGGGAAGGATTTAATTTCTCCGAGTGAGATGCATAAAAGCACATTGTGTATTGAACCAAAGTGAAACGTTTTGGGTCTGATGATAGGAGAAACCTAATACTCTGATATGGACTCAACAGAAGGTGTGAAGATTTGATAAAAGTGGTTAAAATATCATCAGTTGACAGGACAACTGCAATTCTCAGTGCAAAGTTGTCATCAGCAAAACAAAGATCTTATTTGAAATTTTAAAAAAAGGACCAGCTATGATTGATTGGCAGCACAGACTCGATGGGCCAAATGGCCTAACTCTGCTCCTATGGTGTGATTAAAAAGTCTTGATGTGTCTGAACTCCGTTGTTTGGAAACAACTATTCAGTCCTCACAAGGCTGAACTGGACACTTTAAAATATTGAGCAACACCTGCAAAATGCTAGAGGAACTCGGCATAGATCTATTCCTGGTATTCCTGTGTAATAAATGTTGCCTGTCACTCATCAAACTTCAATGTAAATTTATTATCAAAGAATTTATATGTCACCATATACCACCCTGAGATCCATTTTCCTACAGGCATTCACAATAGATACAAAGACACTCAATAGAATCTGTGCCACTGTACTGTAGTGTGACACTATTAGAGCTTGGACCTTTGGAGTTCAAAGTTCAATTCCAGCATCTTCTGTAAGGGGTCTCTTGGGGTGCATGGGTTTCCTCCAGGTGCTCTGGTTTCCTCCCACAGTCCAAAGATGTACCCGTTAGTAAGTTAATTAGTCATTGCAGATTGTCCTGTGATTGGGTTAGGGTTCGGGGTTGATGGGATTGTTGAGGGCAGAGCGGTTTGAAGGGCTGCAAAGGCCGATTTTGCGTTGAATCTCTAGATAAAATAAAAATAAATAGAATCAGCGAAAAATATCAGCCCTGGAGTTGTGTCACTTGGCCTCACCCTGAAGAATTTTGAAAGGAATTTTAATCCTTGTGAAAGGTGTGTAAGGGGAAACTTCTTCACTCAGAGGGCTGTGAGAGTGTGGAATGAGCTGCCAGTACAAGTGGTGCATGTGAGTTCGATTACAACGTTGACGAGAAGTTTGGATAGGTGTAGGGGTGTGGAGGGCTATGGTCCCGGTGCAGGTCGATGGGAGTAGGCAGTTTAAATGGTTCAGCATGGACTAGATGGGCAGAGGGGCCTGTTTCTGTGCTATGACTCTCCCATTCACCATTCTTCAGGCAGTTGATGAAGTAGTTAAGGGTGGTTGGCCTAGGATGCCTAAGGTATCAAAGGATATGTATCAGATGCGGCAAGTGGGACTCGTTTGGGAGGGCATAGACCATGGAATAATATAATTCACTCCAGGCCATTTGGCCCCCAAAGTAGTGCTGACCTATACTAACGTACTCCATAATCCTTCCTTCTTTCTACAATCCTCCATTGTTTTCTTACATCCATATGCTTATCTACGCGTTTCTTTAATGTCCCCAGTGGATCAGTCTCTACTACTGCCCCTGGCAGTGTGTTCCATGCATTCACCACTCTCTGTGTAAAAAAAAAACTTTGCTCTGACATCTCCCCTAAACTTTTCTCCACTCACCTTAAATATAACTGCTGTGGCATTGGACATTTCTGCCCCGAGGAAAGAAGAAAGTATTGGCTAACCACTCTATCAGTGTCATCTTGGTCATTGTGGACAAGTTCATCTGAAGGACCTGTTTCTATATTGCATGATTTCATGACTCTATGGCAGGAGTTCCCAACCTTTTTTTATGCCGTAACAGAGGGGTCCGTGGACCCCAAGTTGGGAATTTTTGTGCTAGAGGAACCCAGCAGGTCAGGCAGCATCTATGGTGGAAAATAAACAGCCAATTTTCTGGCCAAGATGCTTCACCCGGACCTGGACTTACCTGTCACCTCCTCCTCCTCCTCCCCCTACCTTCTTTGTTCTGGCTTCTGCCCTCTTTGTTTCCAGTCCTGGCAACGGGTCTTGGCTGGAAACATGGACTCTTCATTTCTTTCCATAGATGCTGACTGACCTGCCGAGTTCCTCTAGCATTTTGCAGGTGTTGCTCAATATTTTCAAGTTTGCAGAACCTCTTGTGTCTCTGCTGACCCAGATCCCTTGACATCCAGATAATCTCTCCCTTTAATAGTTTCCAAGTAACTGCAGCCCTCTTGTGAAGAGAGTTTCAAAGATTCACAGGCTTCTGGGTGGAGAAATTTCATCTCAATATTTTGAACTGCGATCACTCATTCCAGCTATTCAGACAGGAGGGACATCATCCCTGCTTGTTTCTCTCAGACAAACTCCATACATTAAAATAAAGGTCTCTCATTCTTCTAAACTCGAGAACTGGCTTGCTCGCTCCTCGTGCGACAAATAAACAACCCCAGCAATAAATGCAGTGAACCGTAGCTTTGACTTAGAAGGAGGAGACCAGATCTGTTCACTTTATCCCTGATGCAGTCTCACCTGGGCCCTGTTTAATTGGAGAAAGATGTCACTACTCTTGTACTGAAATCCTCTCGCAATAAAGGCCAGATGTGCCACCTGCCTTGTTAATTGCTTGTTGTATCTGCATGTTAACTTTAGTGAATCATGTATAAGGACCCCAGATCCCTCTGAACACCACCTCCTTTCAAACACTCATTATTTCAAAGTACACTGCCCTTCATTTTTATTATTTCTCTCCAGAGTGGCGTACCTCCGCACTAGACCCCAGTTGCCATTTTCCTACCCTTTCCCCAAACCTATCTGTACCCCCCGAAGCCCCTCTGCATCCTCCTCACCACCCGTATCCAAAGTTTTAGGCTCTCGCTGTTTATTTAGTTACTGGCTGTTACACCGTTGGCTTTTAAGGTAGCAATGAAAGTCCTTCTCTGTCTACATAGGAGGAATCTTCATTGCTGTCTCTGCAACAATTGTGTTCTGACCAGTCAGGGTTGTTAGCCCTGAGCTGAACCCCCAAACCTGGAGGACTGGTGGACCACTCTTCATTTGGCCTCTACCCTTTGACCTGTTTGGCATGAGTGACCCTACCAAGAGCCAAAGCATAAAGCCCGACTCCAGCCAACATCGCTCTCCGGGTCATTGAGGCACACAAGCCTTCAAACCACGACAAGGCTGTGTTCCTCATTGCAGGCGAATTTAGTTTCAAGATATTTAAGACTGGGTGGCACTGCAACGGTTAGCATAACAATGTTACAGCCGCCAGCAATGCAGGTTCAATACCGCCACTGCCTGTACGGAGCTTACACGTTCTTCCTGTGACTACGTGGGATTCCCTGGAGTGCTCCCTGTTTCCTCCCACATTCCAAGGGTGTTGGGGTTAGTAGGTTATTCGGTCACATGGAGCCAGCAAGATGGTGCCAGTGAACAACGCAGCGAATGGTGACGTCCTGCAGACAGTTCACAAAACTAATTCTTTTACTACTTCCATTGTCAAATATGATTCCGCGACCAAGCTGAGTGCGATTGAACCCTTTTGATGTTTTTGTTTGGGCGGACTGAGCGATCTGCCGCTTTGCTGCGCTCCGAGGGAGTTTGGTGCCGAGTGTGTGTCCTGGAAGCCTGGAGATGGGGCATGAGCCCGTGATCGACTCTGCTGCTCTTCTCTGACTGAGGCATCAAGCAAGGTTGAAGTCGACAGGGATGAGAGTGGAGGATAGGTGGGTGCTCCCTACTGCCTGCCTGAATTTGCCCGGTCGTTAGTTGCTGTTAGGAAGGAAGTGCAGGAGCCTTGGGGTTCCATGTAGATCAACGAGTCTGTGGACTCGTCTTGAGGGACCTTGCTGCACATGTTTCTGGACTCTGGTCACTTTTTTTTAAGCTGTTTTTGAACAGTTTGAACGGGTGATTGATGGGACTGGGGCTCCTCAATGAAGAATGCTTTGTCCTGTGGCCTGCAGTGGGCTAGCGGCGCAATGCTGAACTGAATTAAATTGAATACTACTGGATTCCTGTTTTAATAGTTGATATTCTTTGTTTTGTTCACTTGCTTTTTGTCGTTTGCACAATTCCTTTTTTCATGCGTTGGTGTTTGATGTTTTCTTGAACGGGTTCCATGGCGTTTCTTGTTTCATGATTGTCTGTGGGAGGACAAACCTCAGGATATATTTTGTATACATACTTTGATAATAAATGTACTTTGAATCTTTAAATTTTAATTGGGTGGTGAAACCTCTTTGGGCCAGGAGGGCCTGTTACTGTGCTGTGTCTGTAAATGAAGTAATATATGGAACTAATCTGGAGTTCAAAAAATATTATTGTTGATAATGACCATGTAACTTCCAAGTTGTCATAAAAATCTATCATGTTCGGTGCAACACACTCAAAATGATGGAGGGGCTCAGCAGGTTAGGCTGTATCTATGGAAATGAAAGGCCGAGACCCTTCTTCAGGACTGGAAACAAAAGTGACGGGAGGGGAAAGAAGCCAGGTAGAAGGTGATAGGTGAAGCCAGGTGGGTAGGAAAGGTAAAGGGCTGGAGAAGAAGGAATCTGATAGGAGTGGGAAGTGGACCATAGGAGAAAGGGAAGGAGGAGGGGACCCAGGGGGAGGTGAAAGTCAGGTGAGAAGAGATAAAAGGGCAGAGTGGAGAATAGTAGGAAGGGAGGGGGGATTTTTTTTTAACGTGAAGGAGTATATCGATATTCATGCCATCAGGTTGGAGGCTATCTGGACGGAGTATAAGGTGTTGCTCCTCCACCTTGAGGGTAGCCTCATCTTGGCACAAGAGGAGCTACACGTGTCAGCTTGACTGACATGACAGACTGGGAATGGGAATTAAAATGTTTGGCCACTGGGAAGTTCTACTTGTGGCAGTTGGAGCAGAGGTGCCCTATGAAGTGGTCCCCCAATTTAAGATGGGTCTCACCAGCGAAGAGGAGGCCGCATCGGGAGCACCAGACACAATAGTCCATCCCAGCAGATTTGCAGGTGAAGTGTTGCCTCACCTGGACCGATTATTTGGGGCCCTGAATGGAGGTGAGGGAGGAGGGGTCTGGGCAGGTGTAGCATTTAGGACGTTAGCAGGAATAAGTGCCGGGAGGGAGATTAGTGGGGATGGCTGAACGGACAAGGAAATCACAGAGAGTGAAGATATGTTCGGAGGTAGGATCCCTTTGTAGATGGCAGAAGTTGTGAAGGATGAAGCATTGGATGTGGAGGCTCATGGAATTGCAGATAAGGGTGAGAGGAAGTCTATTGCTGTTAAGACAACGAGAAGATATGGTGAGCGCGGATGTTCGGGAAATGGAGGAGATACAGGTGAGGGCAGCATCAATGGTGGAGGAAGGGAAACACTGTTCTTTGAAGAAGGAGGACATCACTAATGTTCTGGAAAGGAAAACCTCATCCTGGAAATGGATTTGGTGGAGGCGAAGGAACTGAGGAAAAGGAATAGTATTTTTACAGGTGAGAGGGTAGAAAGAGATATAGTCAAGATATGGTGTCAGTGTCACCTCCATACCAGGTGGTGATGCAGAATGTGACCTCAAACATTAACTCTACTTTCTTCTCTACAGAGGCTGCCTGACCTGCTGAGTGTTTCCAGATTTTCCAATTTTAGCTTCAGTTTCCATTATCTGCATTTTTCAATTTTCATTTACCCGACACCAATAATTGGCGCAAGCTAATTGGAATAAAGTGCCATTGACCTGTGTGTTAGTTAATTACACACGAGATTAACTGATGCACAGACATCAAGACTGGATCACTGGTTAACTGACGACCTTGTGAAGTTACTCCTACAGTGTTGTTAAGGGAGTGAGCTCCAGGAATCAAGTTCAAGTCTATTGTCATTCAACATATATATGTGTATTGCTAAAAGATACAATGTTCTTCTGGATCAATGTGCACAACACAGTACATATAACCCACACGCAACATGTAAATTAAATTAACAAATAGTAGAATACATATATTGCAGAGGATTGGCATTTACAGTAAGTGGCATTAATGACACAAGTTAAAAAGTAAACAGTATAACGCTATTGTAACACACACAAAATGCTGGAGGAACTTAGCAGCAGGTCGGGCAACATCTATGGAGATGAATTGACAGTCGACGTTTCGGGCCAAGACCCTTCTTCAGGACCTGCTGAGTTCTTCCAGCATTTTGTGTGTGTTGATTTGGATTTCCAGCTTCTGTAGACTTTCTGTATAACATTACAGGGACTTCATACATAATAAGACTTGGGTGGCATTAGGGGGTTCGGTACTCTCACAGCCTGGGGGAAGAACTGTTTCCCATCCTAGCAGTCCTTGTCCAAATGCCATCAAAAAGGGTCAAAATGACTATGGGACGAATTGGAGAGATCCTTGACAATCTAAGGGCCCTGCCTCTTGGTAAGGGCTTCAAAGAGATTGTGGGACGGATTGGAGGGATCCTTGTCAATGCTTTGAGTACTGCCTGATGATAGGGAGTCAAAAATGTTGTGGAATGGAGGAGGGATCGGTGTCAATGCTAAGGGCATTGCATATACAGCCCTCCTGAGAATGAGGGCTTGTTTGCTGGCGGCTTGAAGATCTGTGCTCGGAATGTGAAGGGAGATGCACTATAAATCTTCCACAGTCATTGTCTTCACCACGGAATTTTATTGATGTTTGGCACAAGCATTCCTGTAACAAGGTAAAGGAAAGAAAAGATCATCACAATATTCCATTAGAAATATTAAGGTCAAAGTTGCATAAGAAGTAATGAGAGCTGGTTTAATATTTATGGAATTTGATTCTTTTCCAACACCAGCAATCTAATGGATGCCCCACTCTAATTAAATAATTCACGCTGATTCAATTCTTCAGGTGAGAAAAAAAGGGTCACTCCTGCCCAGAAATATTTGATGACATCACATAATGTAAATAGCGAGGGTGCCCTGACTCTGGGCTATTAATTAGCTTTGCAGAGGGAGGCACAGAACTGTGGAACAGTTAGGACATGAAGGAGGCTGTTCAGCCCATCGAGACAAGTCTTTCACCTGTGGTCAGGGTCAGCAGGTATTGCTGGTCCTATTTGCCCACTGCTTTCCTGCATTAAAACATTTCCTATCCCTGTACTTATCCAAATTTCTCTCAAATGTTTTTATTGTACCTGCCCCCAGTACTGTATATGCACACCACTCTCAGTGTGGAAAAAGTTGCACCTCAGATCTTTTTTAAATCTCTTGCCTCTCACCTTTAAGCTATGCCCTCTAGTTTTTGGTTCCCATTCCTTGGGAAAATGATGCTGTACTTACTCCTTATCAAGACCTCTCATGTTTTATACATCTCTATAAGATGACTCCTCTAAGAGGAGCACAAACTTGTCAGGGTTTGGAGGCTTGTGTGCCTCAATGACTCGGAGAGCCACGTTAGCTGGAGTCGGGCTTTATGCTTTGGCTCTTGGTAGGGTCACCCATACCAAACAGGTCAAAGGGTAGAGGCCAGACTAAGAATGGTCCAACAGTCCTCCAGGGTTTGGGGTTCAGCTCAGGGCTAAAAACTCTGACCAGTAAAACAAAATTGTTCTGGAAGCAGTAATGAAGAATCCTTCTACATCTGAGTGTGACGGTATTCCTGAGACTCCACTGGGGACTTGCGTGACTGACAGTAGTGAAAACTGAGAGGAAGCTACTGACATGATGAAGGAAGCCCTGAACACTGCCGGAGATGGGGGACCTTCATTGCTACCGTAAACGCCAGAATCAGAATCAGGTTTATTATCACTGGCATGTGTAGTGAAATTTGTTAACTTAGCAGCAGCAGTTCAATGCAATACATAATATACAAACAGAAGAAAAAGTAATAAATAAGTAAATCAATTTACAGTATATATACATCGATTAGATTAAAATCGTGCAAAAACAGAAATAATTGTATATTAAAAAACTGAGGTAGTGTTCACAGTTTCAATGCCCATTTAGGAAACGGATGGCAGAGGGGAAGAAGCTGTTCTTGAACCGCTGGGTGTGTGCCTTCAGGCTCCTGTACCACCTTCCTGATAGTTGTAGTGAGAAAAGGGCATGCCCTAGGTATTGTAGATCCTTAATAATGGACTCTGCCTTTCTGAGATACCGCTCCTTGAAAACATCCTGGGTACTTTGTAGGCTAGTACCTAAGATGGAGCTGACTAAATTTACCACCCTCTGCAGCTACTTTTGGTCCGCAGTAGCACCAACCACCATACCAGACAGTGATGTAGCCTGTCAGAATGCTCTCCACAGTACATCAATAGAAATTTTTGAGTGTATTTCTTGACATAACAAATCTCTTCAAACTTCTAATGAAGTATAGTCGCTGTCTTGCCTTCTTTATAACCACATCGATATGTTGGGACCAGGAACTTGAAACTGCTCTCCACTTCTGATCCATCTATGAGGATTGGTATGTGTTCCTTCATCTTACCCTTCCTGAAGTCCACAGTCAGCTCTTTTGTCTTACTGACATTTTGTGAAGGTTGTTGCTGCAACACCACTTCACTAGTTGGCATATCTCACTCCTGTACACCCTCTTGTCTCCATCTGAGATTCTATCATTGGATTCTCAATATTCCTGGATTTCAGTGCTTTAAAAGGGATAGAGAGGGGGGAGGAGGGGTGGCATTTCTGGTCAGGGATACTATTACAGCTGCAGAAAGGGTGGGTAATATAGCAGGATCCTCTTTTGAGTCAGTATGGGTGGAAGTCAGGAACAGAAAGGGAGCAGTTACTCTACTGGGGGTATTCTATAGGCCCCCAGTAGCAGCAGAGATACCGAGGAGCAGATTGGGAGGCAGATTTTGGAAAGGTGCAAAAATAACAGGGTTGTTATCATGGGTGACTTTAACTTCCCTAATATTGATTGGCACTTGATTAGTTCCAAGGGTTTAGATGGGGCAGAGTTTGTTAAGTGTGTCCAGGATGGATTCCTGTCACAGTATGTTGACAGGCTGACTGGGGAAATGCCATACTAGATCTAGTATTAGGTAACGAACCGGGTCAGGTCACAGATCTGTCAGTGGGTGAGCATCTGGGGGACAGTGATCACCGCTCCCTGACCTTTAGCATTATCATGGAAAAGGGTAGAATCAGAGAGGACAGGAAAATTTTTAATTGGGGAAGGGCAAATTATGAGGCTATAAGGCTAGAACTTGCGGGTGTGAATTGGGATGATGTTTTTGCAGGGAAATGTACTATGGACATGTGGTTGATGTTTAGGGATATCTTGCAGGATGTTAAGGACAAATTTGTCCCGGTGAGGAAGATAAAGAATGGTAGGGTGAAGGAACCATGGGTGACAAGTGAAGTGGAAAATCTAGTCAGGTGGAAGAAGGCAGTATGCATGAGGTTTAGGAAGCAAGGATCAGATGAGTCTATTGAGGAATATAGGGTAGCAGGAAAGGAGCTTAAGAAGGGGCTGAGAAGAGCAAGAAGGGGACATGAGAAGGCCTTGGCAAGTAGGGTAAAGGAAAACCCCAAGGCATTCTTCAGTTATGTGAAGAACAAAAGGATGACAGGAGTGACGGTAGGACCGATTAGAGATAAAAGTGGGAAGATGTGCCTGGAGACTGTGGAAGTGAGCGAGGTCCTCAATGAATACTTCTCTTTGGTATTCACCACTGAGAGGGAACTTGATGACGGTGAGGACAATATGAGTGAGGTTGATGTTCTGGAGCATGTTGATATTAAGGGAGAGGAGGTGTTGGAGTTGTTAAAATACATTAGGATGGATAAGCCCCCGGGGCCTTACAGAATATTCCCCAGGCTGCTCCACGAGGTGAGGGAAGAGATTGCTGAACCTCTGGCTAGGATCTTTTGTCCTTGTTGTCCACGGGAATGGTACGGAAGATTGGAGGGAGGTGAACATTGTCCCCTTGTTCAAAAAAGGCAGTAGGGATAGTCCAGGTAATTATAGACCAGTGAGCCTTACATCTGTGGTGGGAAAGCTGTTGGAAAAGATTCTTAGAGATAGGATCTGTGGGCATTTAGAGAATCATGGTCTGATCAGGGACAGTCAGCATGGCTTTGTGAAGGACAGATCATGCCTAGCAAGCCTGATAGAGTTCTTTGAGGAGGTGACCAGGCATATAGATGAGGGTAGTGCAGTGGGTGTGATCTACATGGATTTTAGTAAGGCATTTGACAAGGTTCCACATGGTAGGCTTATTCAGAAAGTCAGAAGGCATGGGATCCAGGGAAGTTTGGCCAGGTGGATTCAGAATTGGCTTGCCTGCAGAAGGTAGAGGGTCGTGGTGGAGGGAGTACATTCAGATTGGAGGGTTGTGACTAGTGGTGTTGTTCTGGGACCTCTACTTTTTGTGATTTTTATTAATGACCTGGATGTGACGGTAGAAGGGTGGGTTGGCAAGTTTGCAGATGACACAAAGGTTGGTGGTGTTGTAGATAGTGTAGAGGATTGTCGAAGATTGCAGAGAGACATTGATAGGATGCAGAAGTGGGCTGAGATGTGGCAGATGGAGTTCAACCTGGAGAAGTGTGAGGTGGTACACTTTGGAAGGACAAACTCCAAGGCAGAGTACAAAGTAAATGGCAGGATACTTGGTAGTGTGGAGGAGCAGAGGGATCTGGGGGTACATGTCCACAGATCCCTGTAAGTTGCCTCACAGGTAGATAGGATAGTTAAGAAAGCTTATGGGGTGTTAGCTTTCATAAATCAAGGGATAGAGTTTAAGAGATGCGATGTAATGATGCAGCTCTATAAAACTCTAGTTAGGCCACACTTAGAGTACTGTGTCCAGTTCTGGTCGCCTCAGTATAGGAAGGATGTAGAAGCATTGGAAAGGGTACAGAGGAGATTTACCAGGATGCTGCCTGGTTTAGAGAGTATGGATTATGATCAGAGATTAAGGGAGCTAGGGCTTTACTCTTTGGAGAGAAGGAGGATGAGAGGAGACGTGATAGAGGTGTACAAGATATTAAGCGGAATAGACAGAGTGGACAGCCAGCGCCTCTTCCCCAGAGCACCACTGCTCAGTTTAAGAGGACATGGCTTTAAGGTAAGGGGAGGGAATATTAGAGGAAGGTTTTTCACTCAAAGTGGTTGGTGCGTGGAATGCACTGCCTGAGTCAGTGGTGGAGGCAGATACACTAGTGAAGTTTAGGAGACTACTAGACAGGTATATGGAGGAATTTAAAGTGGGGGGTTATATGGGAGGCAGGGTTTGAGGGTCGGCACAACATTGTGGGCCGAAGAGCCTGTAATGTGCTGTACTATTCTATGTTCTATGTTCTACCAACAATGGTTGTATCATCAGCAAATTTATAAATGAATTTTGAGCTAATCACAGTTGTGGGTATAGCGACAGTAGAGCAGTGGGCTATGCACACACCCTGAAATGCATCCGTGTTGATCATCAATGAAGAGGAGATATTATCACCAATCCACACAGATTGTGGTCTTCCAGTTAGGTAGTCAAGGATCCAATTGCAGAGGGAGGTACAGAGGCCCAGGTTCTATAACTTCTCAATCAGAATTGTGGGAATGATGGTGTTAAATGCTGAGCTATAGTCAATGAACAGCATCCTGACATAGGTATTTATATTGTCCAGCTGGTCTAAGGCCGTGTGAAGAGCCATTGAAATTGCATCTGCCGTTGACCTATTGTGACGATAGGCAAATTGTAGAAGGTCCAGGTCCTTACTGAGGCAAGAGTTCAGTCTAGTCATGACCAGCCTTTCAATGCATTTTGTCACTGTAGATGTGTGTGCTACAGGGTGATAGTCATTAAGGCAGCTCACATTATTCTTCTTAGGCACTGGTATAATTGCTGCCTTTTTGAAGCAAATGGGAACTTCTGCCCATTGCAGTGAGGGGCAGTAGAAAGAGATAAGGTGACCCCTAAGGGTCCTACAGTCCAAGGTATAAAGTCTTAGATTATTGATTTGGGTGATGCAATAATATTTTGGTAGGTGAACATTAGTGGTATATTGGGTAGGTGGTACACACTACAACCACTTGTGTGCCAGTGGTGGAGGGAATGAATGATTTAGGTGCCGGATGGGGGAGCTGCAAAAACAAGTTGCTCTGTTCTGGATAATGATGAGCTGCCTGAACGTTATTGGACTCATCCAGCCAAGTAGAGAGCAGGAATTAAGAATCGTAGGAGACTCTGCAGATGCTGTAAATCCAGAGTAACATATGCACAACACACACACTCAAAATGCTGGGGGTACTCAGCAGGTCAGGCAGCATCTATGGAGAGGAATAAAGAGTCGACATTTTGGGTCATCAGGACTGGAAAGGAAGGGGGAAGAAGCCAGAATAAGAAGGGTTGGGAGGAGGGGGAGGAGAAGGAGTACAAGCTAGCAGGTGACAGGTATCTTCCCCCTTCCTTCTCAGTCCTGAAGAAGAGTCGTCGCCTGAAACATCATCTGTTGATTCATTCCATAGATGTTGCCTGACCTGCTGAGTTCCTCCGGCTTTTTATGTGTGTTGCTCTGGATTTCCAGCATCTGCCGATCCTCTCATGTTTGGGCAGTGACAGGTGAAGCCAGGTTCTGGGGAAGGTGAGCAGGTGGGGAGCTAGGAGTGAGTGAGAAGCTGGGAGATGATAGGTGGAAACGGTACGTGTAGCCAAGGCAGTGAGTCTGGGTGAGCACATGGTCGAAGATTTGGAGCGCAGCAGAGATAAAGGAGCAAGAGCAGTGAGGGAAGGCCTCACTGAATTCCCATTGAAGAGGTTTAAACTTCTTCAGGGTAGGCATACCTCAAAGAGACTTCATAGTGCACTAGGCGGAATTCATAAACACAAGAGATGGAGACCATTCAATCACACTCCTGACTTGTACCCTGGAGATCCTGGGAAAAACTCTGGGGCATCAGGAGGACACACAACCTCCTTTAGAATGTAGAAGATTGAAAGGAGATTTGATAGAGGTATACATAATTTTGAGGGGTATAGATAGGGTAAATGCAAGCAGGCTTTTTTATTGAGGTTGTGTGGGACTACCGTCAGATGTCATGACTTCAGGGTGAAAGATGAGAAGTTTATGTGTACTACTGTGCTTTACACCCTAGTCCAGAGAAACATTGTCCCATTTGGTGGTACACATGTATATGGTTAAATTACAATAAACTTGACCTGACATGGCTTTTTGTATACAGCGGGTGGTCTGTATATGGAATGAGCTGCCAGAGGAGATGATTGAGGGAGATACAATAATATTTAAAGGATATTTGCATAGCTACATGGGTAGGAATGGTTTCTGTATGGTATGGACCAAGCAGAGACCAATGGGACTTACTTGGTATATTAGATTTTTGAGCAAGGGGGGTCTTTGGGGTTTGCGAGTTTTTGTTTCTTTTTCTTTTCTTGCGGGGTAGGGTTGATGTCATTTCTTTCAACTGCTTCTATGGTTTTTTTCTGTATTTCATGACTATCTGGAGAAGATGAATCTCAGAGTTGTATTCTGCATGCATACTTTGATAATAAAATGAACTTTTGAACCTTTGGATGCATATCATGATCAGCACCGATTTGTTGCCTTCTCTTCTGTATGATTCTATGAATTTCAACGATGGGTGGAGAGACTCTTCCTTGTTGGAGATGCCCATTGCCTGGTATTTTTATGACACTTTTCTATACCCGATTGCCATGGAGACATAGAGTCATACAACACCGAAACAAATTCTCCTGTTGACCAAGTCCACATCAACCATTGAAACCCATTTACACTGATCCCACTTTATTCTCCCCCTCCAACATTCCCATTAACACCCCTCCCCAGATTCTGACACTCACCTAGACACTATGGACAATTTACAACCTTTTTTTCTCCAGCCCTGATGAAGGGTCTTTGCCTGAAGCTTCGACTGTACTCTTTTCCATAGATGCTGCCTGGCCTGCTGAGTTTCTCTAGCATTTTTTGTGTGTTGTTTGGATTTCCAGCATCTGCAGATTTTCTCTTGTTTGTAATTGGACAATTTACAACTGCCATTTAAACCACCCCCACCCCCCCCCCACCCCCCCACCAACTGCATGTAGACCAGAGAACTGTACAGCACAGGATAAGGCCCTTTGGCCCACAATGTTGGGCCAAGCCAATTAAATAAGTAATCAAATAGCCAATCTCTTCTGCCTAAACAACTCCCATATCCTTTCATTTCCCTCCAATCCATATGCCTATCTAAATATCTCTTAAAAATCTGTAATGTATCTGGCCCAACCGCCACGCCAGTCAGTGCCACACTCTGAGTAACAAAAAACCTTACCCCTCACATCACCTTTAACCTTACCCCCCTCACTGTAAATGCGTGCCCTCTGGCATTTGGGAAGTGGAAGAAAACAAGCACACCTGGAGGAAGCCCACAGGAAATCATGCAAACTCCACACAGACAGCACCAGAGGTCAGGGTGGGAACCAGGTCACTGAAGCCATCAGAATCAGGTTTAATATCTCCAGCATATCCTGTGAAATTTGTTAACTTTGCAGCAGCAGTACAATGCGATACATGATCATAGAGAGAAAACAAAACTGAATTACAGTAAGTGTGTGTGTGTGTGTGTGTGTGTGTGTGTATATATATATATGTAATAGTTCAATTAAACAAGTAGTGCAGAAAATTAGGAAATAATCAAAAGGAAGTCAGGTAGTGTTCATGGGTTCAATGTCCATTCAGAAATTGGATGGCAGAGGGGAAGAAGCTGTTCTTGGTTCATTGAGTGGGTGCCTTCAGGCTTCTGAACCTCCTTCCTGCTGCTAGCAATGAGAAGAGGGTATGCCCTGGGTGATGGGGGTGCGTAATGATGGATGCTGCCTTTCTGAGGCATCGCTCCTTGAAGATGACCTGGATACTATGGAGGCTGTAGCTCCACCTTGTTATCTAAAGGTGATCTGTGTCTCGTTGCACGAGGAGCCTGGATGACCCAGTTCATTGGCTGTGAATGAAACTGAGCAATGTGCAGTCGTCAACAAATGTCCCCACTCCTGACCCTGCTGATGGATGGGAAGTTGGTGATAAGGCAGCTGATGACGGCTGGGTCTAGGACTCTGCCAGAGAGGATCTTCTGCAGAGATGTCCCAGGGCTGGGTTGGTTGATCTCAAATGGAGTGTCAATCAGGATTTTTTACTCAAATGTCTTGAGCAGGACTCAAACCCATGACCTTCTGACCCACAGGTGAAAGAGTAGTCTACTGATCCGTGAGTATAATAGAGAATTTCTTGCACTTGATATGTGAAGAGCATCGAGAAAGTGCAGACTGGAATAGTTCTGGGGGTGAGGAATTTCAACTAGAGGATAAGACTGGAAAGCTGTAGGTGTTTCCCTTGGACCAAGGGAAGATTTGATGAAGTTGTAGGAGATCATGATGAGTTTAGACAGGGTAAGCAGAGAGATTGGCGGCAGAGTGGAAAGTCTCTGCCAAAGCAAGTGTAAGGTGCTCCTTCCCTCCGCTTGCCTGCAGGTCAGCCTTGGCTAAGTTGTAGCACCTGCTTAGCACCCCCGTTCAGGATCGTGTGAAGCCATGGGAGCAGGTGGTGGACAGTTGTATGAGCAGTGGGTGCGTATCACAAGTCCTGGTTATGTGACCACTGACACCAGGCAGACAATTCCTGAAGAGTATTGATAATGGCTGGGGTCACCTGTCTTGTAAAGACATTGCCCAGAAGAAGGCAATGACAAAGCAATCCTATAGAAAAATTTGCCAAGAACAATTATGGTCATGGATAGATCATGACTGCCCTCATAATTCGACATGGCACATAATGATGATGTCATACAACATGGCTCATAATGAAGATGATGAAATAGGGAGAAAGTGGGACACTTGTGGGCTTCTCTCAGCACATCCTTAAGTTTTGTTGGTTGTTAACGCAAATGGTGTATGTGATAAATAAGGAATTCTAAATGAATCTCTGTTAGCAGTTCTTCAAGTGGTAACAAAAATGGTGTAAAAATGTGTTTAATAATCATGAAGATGTTTGATGTTCCTGGAGTGTTCATTATCCCTAATGCGAGCAGATGAATGGAACATTGTGCAAATTAATTTAGCGATTAAAATTTTTTGGGTAAGTCTCAAGGAAAAATTAGCTGAGCTTTTTTCTAATCAAGCAATCAATGTTCTTTTTCCTTTTCATCCTTCTTGCCTGATGAGGAACGAGCTGCCTGGGCAGTGTTATTGTGCTGAGCACACTCCGGGTGAGCTGGTGTGAGATGCAGGAGTGGATACCGGTGATCTATTCGACTGTGGCGGCTGCCAAGGTCAGCCTGGTGGGGAGGGAGTTGTCATTAGCAGGAACAGGTGATTTTTACTGTGCTCACGTTTACTGAAAATTGATTAAATGCATTATATAAAAGTTTACAAGCTGACTATAAAGTATTAGTGGTAAGGAACAATGTCCAATCTAATAATTGGAGCTTTCGATCTACATTCTGCTCCTGTCCTGGCTGAATTATCTATGATTTACAGGCGAGGACTTGCAATCTCCGAGGATCGCATTCTGATTGGCAACAGAGCTTGCGGCACTTCGTTCTGTTCTATTCTCTTACTTTCGTGTCTCCCGGTTTCGGTGCCTTTCTCATGCTGTGTCTGTGGGTAAATTGTGTGTGTCAGTCCACCCTACACTTCCCTCTCTTTTTCTCTGCCTCAGTCTGGGCCCCTTCTTTGAACATACCAATCCCTCTGCCTGATGTGCACACTCACAGATTTTCTCTCGCACTAGCGTACACAAGCATTCTCATATACAGTAGCACAATGACATACTATATATACACACACACACACACTCACACACACATAGACAAGCACGCACACACTCAAGTATTCACATACTCTCAAACCCATACAGTCATACACATTTGCACACATACATTTAGACATACTCACACTGACACACTCATATTTAGACACATTCACATTTAACAGACTCACACTAACACACTCGTACTCAGATGCACTCACACATAGACACACTCATACTGACACGCTCACACTTACATACACTCACACTGACACTCTGACACATAGGTACACTCACATTTAGCCACACACTCACACTTAGTCACATTCACACCAAGACACACTTGTACTGACACACTCACACACTGAGACTCTCACATTCAGACACACTCACACATAGACTCATTCACATTTAGACATCCACTGATACAGTCACATATTGGTACTGACACACACACACACACACACACACACACACACACACACACACACACACACACACACACACACACACACACACACACACACACACACACACACACACACACACACACACACACAGTTAAATTGACATAGCCTCAGTTCTGCTGCTTGGTTACATTTCAGCCCTGAGTTTCTTCACCATGAGTGGCAGTTTCCTGGAGAGGTACTGTACACAGAGGGGTATGGTCTGCCTGCAGATAGCTGGGATTAGGCAGATCAGGTCAGCATGGACTAGATTCTGTGTTGGACTACTCTATGTCTCTCTGACACACATCTCCACTCTCGGTCCTGATGCAGGGTCTCAACACAAATCATTGACCAGCCCTTTTGCCTCCACGGATGCTGTTGGACCCATGGACCCCTTCCAGCAGTTTGCTTTGCCGGCTACATTCTCAGCAGAACAGCAGAGGGAACACTTGAGACATACCAGATTAGTTATACAGGTGCATTGGGGTGCCCTGAGAGGGATGAGTAGTGTATTATAGAGATGTAGCAGCAATCTGCTGCAGGATCTCAGCAGGGCAGGCAGCAGCTATGGAGTTTTACATTTTTGATGTAGAATTTTAACCCAGAGCAACGCCAACTCCCCGCAGATGCTGCTCGACCCACTGAGTTCCTCCTACAGATTGTTGGTTGTTCTAGATTTCAACATCCATGGTCTCTTGGGTGGCTCAAGAGATGCACATCCTCCTGATCCCTTTGAAGGGACGCTGTTCCGAAGGAGGACTCTGAACCTAAGGGCACCTCCACCTCCACTCTGAACACTTCCCTCCTTGCCCTCATCGTATGTGTGACTGGCGTTGGCTTTGGCAGTGAAGGGGTTAATGCTGGTTGTGCCTACGTCAAACGATGGCTTAACTGGCCCTAAAAATAACAGGGCTGGGGTTTGAAATGAGGCAGTCAGGTTTATGCTGGTCGCATTTCCAGCCTCAACTGGGAGATGTCTGCTACCAAAGGAAAATATTAACCTTTTATTAGTGTTCCGTTACTATGGAAACTCCTGCTTCCACATCACTGATCCTTTGCTTATATTAAAAGGAAGTTGACTTTCTGACTTGCAAGAGATTATCCGTAAGACAGATTACCTTCGAGTTGCTGGACACAGCCGCGCTGCGGGGTTTCCAGAACTTTCCGTGGATGCTGGGCGCGTTGGGGGGGGGGGGGTGTAGGAGCCACGGGTGGTCACATAGGCAGATCCTGTGGTGACCCTGTGTGGGCACACTGCGAGAATGTGATGTTTCATCATTAGTTGTTGATTAATGGGCCTCACCTTCACCTCTCATCTTCGTCACGAGGCCAGGGATTCACCTCCCACTCTCGCTGATAGGCATGAAGGAAGCCACTACTTGAATGAGATTAATTTGAAGCCCTCAAAACTGTCTCATCACTTGCAGCTCTGGTCCCTCCAGGAAGGATGGGAAGTCTTTGGCAGGGATTCAGAAGAGGTTTGACAAACAAGAAACTTGGTGCATCAGGTAGCATCTGTGGACGAGTTAGCACCTTGGGGCCGAGACCCTTCATCTGGATTGCTGCCTGACCCACTGATATCCTCCTGCATCTGGTTTGTTTCCCCAGATTACAACATCTGCAGTGTCTTGTGTCACTGGGTTCACCAGGATGCTGCCTCGATTACAGGGTGTTAGCTAACATGCGAGGTTAGATTGTTTTTGCTAAGTTTTGTAATCCCAAAACATCAAATTAATTGACAGAGAAACACGCAGCCCGGGATACGCTGTGTACTTCGTTTTTACTTTGTGAGGCACGCACGAGATGCAGTGGCGTAGTGACGTATGCCATTCACATACTTTTATAAATATATCCTGTAATGAATTATATAAACTGCAAAGAATGATTAATCAAACAATCATCAACATTATATGCCGTGTCACATGACGTGAGAGTTCATGGTCTTACAACCATGATTCTTCTTGGCAAATTTTTCTATAGAAGTGGTTTTCTGTTGCCTTCTTCTGGGCAGTGTCTTTACAAGAGAAGTGACACCACCCATTATCAATACTCTTCAGAGACTGTCTGCCTGGTGTCAGTGGTCACATAACCAGATGTGCACCAGCTGCTCGTATGACCATCCACCACCGGTTCCCGTGCCTTCACGTGACCCTGATCAGGGGGCTAAGCAGGTGCTACACCTTGCCCAAGGGTGACCTGCGGGCTAGCGGAGGAATGGAGCGCCTTACACCTCCTTTGGTAAAGATGCCTCTCCACCTCCACCACCCAAAATGACGCTGGTCTGTACATAAGGTAACCGATGGGAAATAGTAAAGTAGTGGAGGAGTTAGTGGGTGGAGGTGTTGATCAGCCTTACTGCTTGGAGTAAGTAACTAGTTTTGAATCTGGTGGTCCAGGCATTGATACTATGCAGCCTTCTCTCCCAGTAGCCTAAAAGTTAGTGTGATGATATTGCAGTTTAGGGTTCAGAGTTCATTCCCGGCATCCTCTGTAGGGAGTCTTTGTACATCCTCCCCGTAGGATGGGTTGGGTTTCTCCGAGTGTTTTGGTTTCCTCCCACAGTCCGAAGACGCACCGGGTAGGTTAATAGGCCATAGTAAATTGTCCGGTGATTAGGTTAGGGTTAAATCGGGGTTGTTGGGGGTTGTGGGGCGGTGTGGACAGGCCCATTCCACACGCGCCTCTAAACGAATAAACATACTGTGGAATGCGCCGTTTTGCACTGCCGAACAACACAGTCTGAGAATTGTGCCGGGGGGGGGGGGGTGGGGGGGGCAACCCACAAGGGTTGCCACACATCCAGTACCAATACAGCATGCTTGCAACTCACCAAACCGAATTCTAACCGTACGTCTTTGAAATATGGAAGGAAACCAGCACAAGCGGAGGAAACTGATCAGGTGGGGAATGCAAAACTCCCAACAGAGAGCGGCAGGAATCGAGCCTCAATCGGTGATCGCTGGTGCTGTATAGCGATTGAAGAACTATTTAAGAACCATCTAGACAGAAATGGATAGAGGATTATGGATGGGATTAGTCTGGAATAGCACCAGGATCCTTACTCCAAAGGATCTGTTCCCCTACTGTAATTTTCTATGTTCTATGACCATAATTCCTGTGATTCTATTTCAATGTGGCTTATGGGACATTTCTTTGTTGTCCTGTGCCAATCTTTATCCCTCCCTCAGTCCAGGTAAAGCATCTCGACATGAAACTCCAACTCCTGCTCACTTCCTCTAGCACGGGGGTTCCCAATCTGGGGTCCACAGACCCCTCGGTTAATTGTAGGGGTCCATGGCATTATAAAGGTTGGGGACCCCTGCTCTAGCGTCTTCCAAACCCGCACATCTCTGGCATTCAGTTCCCAAGCAGGCTGTCTGTGCAATGCCATGGAATGCATTGAATCTGGCAATTGACGGATTCTCAGTATCGAAGAATGACACAGACAGAGCAGGGTTAGGTTGCACTCACACACCAATCTCTCACTCAGTGTCAGCAAGACCAGGAGCTGCTGATTGACTTCAGGAGGAGGTATCTGGAGCTCCATGAGCCAGTCCTCTTTGGGGGAATCAGAGGTAGAGAGGGTCAACAATATTAAATTCCTCGGTGTTATCATTTCAAAGGATTTGTCTTGCAACCAGCATGTTAGTGCCAGTACAAAGAAAGTGCAGCAACTTTTTAGAAGTTTGTAAAGATTCGACGCGTCACCTAAAACTTTGACAAACTTCTATGCACGTGTGGTGGAGTATATATTGACTGGTTGCATCACGGCCTGATACACTTGAACAGAAAAGCTTACAAAAGGTGGTGGATACAGCCCAGTCCATTACAGGTGAAGCCCTCCCCCACAACTGAGCACATTTACGTGGAGTGCTGTTGCAGGAAAGCAGCATCCATCATCGAAGTCCTCCTGCCACCCAGGTCATGCTCGCTTCTTGCTTCTGCCATCAGTAAGGAGGTACAAGATCTTCACGACTCACACCACCAGGTTCAGGAACAGTTATTAATCCTCAGCCATCAGACTCTTGAACCAGAGGAAATAACTTCACTCACCCTATCACTGAACTGTTCTTTCAACCTATGAACCCACTTTCAAGGACTCTTCATCTCATGTTCTTGGTATTTACTGCTTATATATTATTTTATTATTTTGCTTGTTTCTTTGTTGTTTGTTTGCATTTAGTGTGAATGTCTGCAAGAAAGTGAATCTCAGGGTTGTATATGGTGACATATATGTACTTCGATAATAAAGTTTCTTTGAACTTTGAATCAACTGTGAGCTTATTGAATGGCAGAATGGCCTAGAGGGGCCAAATGGCCTTTCTACAACATCTTCCACTCCTACTTTTCATACTATTTCTGTTATATTTAAATTTCAGGCTCTGTCTCCTAATAATTCTCCAAGTTTCTTATAACTGAAGACTTAAAGCCCATCAAATCTATACCCTCAAGGAAACCCATCCTCCAACAATTCCTGCTTTCTGTCATACATTCATCAGATTCCGATCAATCCCCCCCAACAATTTCTCTTACACCCACTTACAGGAGAGGCAACTTACAAATATCACATCAGTGGGGAAAAAACCGGGACACTGGGGGAATTGCAACGATAATATGCAAACCCCACACAGCACCAGAGGTCCGCATTGAAACCAGCTCCCTGGAGCTGTGAGCCAAGTTCTTTAATGTAAATTTCCAGCCAGGTTTCTGGGGAAGATGCATTCTCTAGAGAACTAACGAGAAGGTAAGGCAGATTATCTTATCTTGCAATCCACCCACCTTTCTGAGAGCACGCAGACTGATATTAAACCTTCCCATTGATTACCACCCTGTGAAGTGACCATAACCTAACCACTTGTGAGAGCAGAGTGCGGCTTATTGGAATCGAACTGATTGTAGACTCGGTCAGACGAATTGCTTTGAAATCAGTGCAGCAGGAATCAGTCCTTACGTATGAAATGGAAATGAAATTAGCAATCAAGGCAAGGAAATCATGCAGGGCATAATGCCCCGTCTTGCAGGAGATGAGTGTATTCGATGCAAATTTGCTTGGCAGTCTTCAGTAGTGATTTGGGAGGTAGGGTGGACGAAGAGCATCCATTATACAAGCAGATTGAAACTGTACCAAAGACTGTTCCAGTATGATGGTATTGGGTTCACTGTCTACAAAGCTCAAAGCTCAAAAGATGATTTCAAGCTCTATCCAATACAGATATCTATGGATGCACCTGCTATAGGGAGTTTATACTATATTCACCCACTCTTCAAGTACCAGCTTACTTCACTATCTAGCCTCTGCAGCAAGGTTCACCTGCTAATACCCACTGCTTGATTGTTCCCCACCCACTCAAGGAGGAGAAATTCCCAGGTAACAAAGTAAAGTTGTGGAAAATTACAGCATAGAAACAGGCCCTTCAGTCTATCTAGCTTGTGCTGAGCCATTTAATCTGCCCACTCCCACCAACCTGCACCGGGACCAAAGTCCTCCATACTCCTACCATTCATGTACCTATCCAAACTTCTCTTAAACTTTGAAATCGAGCTCACATGCACCACTTGTGCTGGCAGCTCATTCCACACTCTCATGGCCTTCTGAGTGAAAACGTTTCACGTCATGTTCCCCTTAAACTTCTCACCTTTCACCCTTAACCTATGTCCTCTGGTTGTAGTCCCACCTAACCTCAGTGGAAAAAGCCTGTTTGCATATCCCCTATCTGTACCCCTCATAATTTTGTATATCAACTCTCCCCTCAATCTTCTATGTACCAAAGAATGAAGTCCCAACCTATTCAATCTCTCCAAACTCAGTTCCTAAAGTCCAGGCTACATCCTTGTAAATTTTCTCCACACTCTTTCAACCTTATTTACATCTTTCCTCTAGGTAGGTGACCAAAACTGCACACAATACTCCAAATTAGGCCTCACCAAATCTTCTACAACTTAAGCATAACATCCCACCTCCTGTACTCAATACTTTAAACTAGTAGTTTAAACACCGTAATTTTATTTTAATAACTGTAATAGTTATTTTTATTTTTATGTTTAAATCCATACAAATAATTCTCAATACAGTTATCACTCACAGATGACCTCTAATTTATCTAAATTACAAAATATTTATAAGCCACAAAGGATTTTCAAATACAGGTATAATTCTTACGAAACTAGAACATAACAATGAGTTGGAAATGAATGAGTCATCTGCCATAGTAACCAAAGGATGAGGAATAAATTCAAGTCCTTCTTTCTATAACCCCATCTTTCTGTTGTTCTTCTTGCCATTCCTAACAATCACCAAGCTTTGATGGTATTTATACTATGTTCTACTAGCTTACATCATCTGCATGTGAAGTTTTCCAGATACCTTTGCTGGGACAAAATAACTCACACAGATGGTCTTCAAAACTTCCAACAACAAAGGTCCCAAACAATTAATGGTCTGACCCCCTGAGTACACAAACATCCAAACTTGTAACCATTTGTGATGTGCTAAGTACCTTAACCTCATTATCTTGCATTTGCCTAATGGAGACAAGTCGCTGAGTCACTTTACTTCACCAAATTCTTCCTTCAGCTTCAAACTGATTGCTCCTTGCAACTTACTGGTGTTTGGTTCTTGATAGCAGCAAAAAGACGAACAAAGACTATTTTGTTAACACTTTAACTTTTTTACTAACAACTCTGACCCTGTGGAAAGGTCACGCAGCTGTGCTAGAAAGCTGAGGTTGGCAATAAGCTTCTCGGGCCCTTGAAAGTGAATATCCATCACACTGTTAAGTCAAGTCAAGTTCATATCATAAGTATCTGCAAGTATGGTAAGGTTCAGGGTGCAATGAAATTTTACTTGCAGCAGCATTACAGGTAGATTCAGACAACAACACATAGACCTTATGTTGTACATAAATTATTAATGCAAAAAACTGGCTGAGCGAAACGACATTAATGCAGAAAAAAACATAGACAATTCAGAGGAGAAGGGTTCTGTATGTGAAATGTGTTGAGCCTATCATGATCTCTAGAGTCTGTACATGGACTGAAGGCTGGAGAAGGAACAGTAGGCGATGTAACCTAGACCGCGTCAGAGGCTGTGCTAGCATAATGTTTGTGTCACTGGCCCGGTATCAGGAAGAACAAGAAAAAAATGGGTTCAAATCCCACCATGGGAAGTTCACCTGCAAGTCTGTTGTGTCTGGTGGTCGCGATGTGGCCTCCACTACATTGGTGAGACCCGTCCTAAATTGGAGGACCACCTCAATGAGCACCTTTGCTCCATCCGCCAAATGTGAAACGTTCCGGTGGCCAAATATTTGAATTCCAATTCCTATTCCTGTTCTGAAGTTTTGGTCCATAGCCTTCTCTTATGATACAACGTGGCCACCCTCAGGGTGAAGGAGCAAATATTATATTCGGTCTAGGTAGCATCCAGTCTGATGGCATGAATATCAATTCCTCTTCCTGGCAAAGAAACTCCCTCCCCTTTCCCCCTTCTGTTCTTCACTCTGGCCTTTAACTTCTTCGCACCTATCACCTCCCCCTGGACCCTCTTCCCCTTCCCCTTCCCTTTCTCATGGTCCACTCTCCTTCACTATCAGATTCCTTCAACAACCCTGACCTTTCCTACCCACCTGGCTTCATCTATTACCTTCTAGCTAGCATCCTACCCCTACTCCCTCCTTTTTATCCTGGCATTTTCTCTTTTCCTTTCCAGTCCTGACAAAGAGTCAGACCAAAACATTAACTGTTTATTCATTTCCATAGATGCTGCCTGACCTGCTGAGTTGCTCCGCCATTTTGTGTGTTGCATGGGGGAGGAGGCGAGATTTGAATTTCTTGTTCTTCTTTAGCCCATCATCCCTCCTCATCAGTGTCCTCTGTCCTAGGCTAATCCTTCAAGTTGTCCCCAAGTGTGGCCCATGTTTGAAGATTCTTCCTCTCCCTGGTCTTTGGAGCTTCTGTTGGCACCTCTGTAGCTCTGGGTTTCTTATGGGATGGAGTTGCTAGCCCTTTGCCCAACCCTCCTCCTTTTGCAGCCGGGGTTGGCACCATCCATGGTGGATTTAATTAGAGTTTAGTTTACCATTTAAATAAGAATCAAAGTGGACTCAGAAAATAGCATTACTTCTGTGCCAGAAGTTGTGTTAAGCCCTTTAAGAAGTTAGAGTCATTGTTTAATGCAGCACAGATGCAGTCTACCAAATCTATGACAACCAGAAAGCACCACTCACATAAATGCCTACATTCCCATCATTTTCCCCTCTAGGGGCAACTTACAGCAGCCAACTGACCTTCCCGTTCAGCAAAAACACACTACCGACCATGTCTTGCACAACTCTGGGCCTGCCTTTGATTGTGTTCTTTTACACCAATGTCTTGCTTTGCACAAACTTTTTGTTCACTGTCTTGCTCCCATCAGGAAAAAGGTACAGGAGCCTCAGGGCTCACACCACAAGATTCAGGAACAGTTATTACCCCTCAACCATCAGACTCCTGAACTAAATTTCACTTGAACTAACTAAACTGAACTAAACTCTGTTCACTTGCCCCATCACTGAAATGTTCCCACAACCAGTGGACTCACTTTCAAGGACTCTTCATCTCATGTTATTGCTTATTTATTGATTATTATTTCTTCTTTTTGTTTTTGTACAGTTTGTTGTCTTCTGCACTCTGGCTGAAACCCCTAGATGGTACAAGAAGTGGTCTGTAGTTTTTATGTGCTGAATGGGAAGGTCATTTGGCTGCCTTAAGTTGGCCCCAGTATGAAAAATAATGGGAATGTGGGCATTCATGTGAGTGGTGCTTTCTGGTAGTCGGAGACGTGATAGACTGTGCCTGTACTGTAGGAAGGAATGACTCTAACTTCTTGATTCTGTTATGGTTATTATGCTATAGATTTATTGAGATTTATTGAGATTGCTCCCAAGAAAATGAACCTCAGGGTTCATATATATGTACCTGGATAATAAATTTACTTTGAAATGTGAACTTTGCACTGTAAGGTTTACGTACAGTTTAAATTCTGTGTGTTATCCGTACCTATGTGGCTGCTCCAAGGAAGGTTTCTTCATTGTACCCGTATCTCACCGCACTTGCGCACACAGTAATGAACTTGACACGTCTTTGGGATGTAGGGGGACACTAGAGCGCCCAGGGTGAGACCATGCCATCGCGAGGCGAGCACACAAGCTCCACAGAGGCAGCAGCGTAAGCCAGGATTGAACCTGGGTCAGTGGAGACGTGAGGGAACGGCTCCACCAGCTGTTCCGCCTGTCACCTTTAGCTGCTCTGGTGCACAAGTGGCCAGTTCCCCTGCTGCGATCGTCCTCTGAAGCAGCCCAGTGTGTTGAAGTGATCGCAACATCCGCTGTTACACAGACAAAAACCCACCTTCAACAGGGTTAAATTCTGAGAATGTTGCTTGCACTCTGTCAACTTGGGAAGGAATGGGGGGAAATCTAATTAGAGTGTCCAAGATGATTAAATGGCTCTTCAGCAAGAGAGTCTGCAACAAAAAAAAGCAGCACAAGCTTAGAATTAGAGCTAGGCTATTGAAGGGTGGAGAAACTTCTTCTCATCTCTTTAGAGTTCCCTCCCCAAGAGCGACATGAAGATTAAATGTATTCTAAACAGGAGTACAGCAATTTTAAAAAATATTAACATGAAGTTGCCCTAGAAGACAAGGTGAAGGAGAATCCTAAGGGATTCTACAGACATGTTAAGAGCAAAAGAATTGTAAGGGACGAAACTGGTCCTCTGGAAGATTAAAATGGTAATCCATGTGTGGAGTCAAAACACATGGGGGAGATCTTAAATAATTTTTTTTTTGCCTCTATGTTTACGCAAGAGATGGGCACATAGGCAAAGTGGCAGTAACTCATGGACCCTATACAGAATACAGAGGAGGAGGTGTTTGCAGAAATTGCTGGAGCCCTAGCAGACGTATTTGAGACATAGTGGCAGGAGAGGTACCAGAGGACTGGAGGATAGCCAATGTCGTTCCACTGTTTAAAAAAAGCTCTAGACAGAAACCAGGAAATTATAGACCAATAAACCAGTGAGCCTGACATCAGTTGTGGAACAATTATTGGAAGGTATTCTAAGGGACTGGATATATAAGCATTTGGATAGGCATGGACTGAACAAGGATAGTCGACATGGCTTCGTGTGTGATAGGTCACGTCTAAACAATCTGATAAGAGTTTTTAGAGGAAGTTATCAGGAAAGTGGATGTTGGCTACATAGACTTTAGCAAGGCATTCGACAAGGTCCCGCATGGGAGGTTGGTCAAGAAGATTAAGTTGCTCGGCATTCAAGATGAGGTAGTAAATTGGATTAGACATTAGGTTTGTGGGAGAAGCCAGAGAGTGGTAGTAAGTGGTTGTCTCTCTGACTGGAGGCCTGTGACTGGTGGTGTGCTGCTGGGATCAGTACTGTGTCCGTTGTTGCTTGCCACTTGTATCAATGATCTAGATGATAATGGAGTAAACTGGAACAGCAGATTTCCGGAGTGCAGTGGACAGTGAGGAAAGTTATCATGGCTTGCAGAGGAACCTGAATCAGCTGGAAAAATGGGCTGAAAAATGGCAGATAGAATTTAATGCAGACAAGTGTAAGGTATTAGACTTCGGTAGGACTAACCAGCGAAGGTCTTGCACAGTGAACAGCAGGCACTGAGGGGTGTGGTAGAGCAAAGGGATCTGGGAATACAGGTCCCTAATTCATTGAAAGTGGCGACACAGGTAGATAGGGTCATAAAGAAAGCTTTTGGCACATTGGCCTTCATAAATCAAAGTATTGAGTACAGGAGATGGGATGTTACGTTGAAGTTGTATAAGACATTGGTGTGGCCTAGTTTAGAATATTATGTGCATTTTTGGTCACCTACCTGAAGGAAAGATGTAAGGTTGAAAGAGTACAGAGAAAATTTACAAGGATGTTGCTGGGTCTGGAGGATCTGAGTGATAAGAAAAGATTGAATAGGTTAGGACTTTATTCCTTGGAGTGTATAAGATTGAGAGGAGATCTACTAGAGGTAGCTGAGACTTCTCTCTTTGGAGCGTAGAAGAATGACAGGGGACTTGATAGAGGTCTACAAGATTATGAGAGGTATAGATAGGGTGGATAGTCAGTACCTGTTTCTCAGGGCACCAATAGCAAACACCAGAGGGCATATGTACAAAATTAAGGGAGGGAAGTTTAGGGGAGACATCAGGGGTAAGTTTTTTACACAGAGGGTTGTGAGTGCCAGGAATGACTTGCCAGGGATGGTGGTGGAGGCTAAAACATTAGGGGTATTTAAGAGCCTCTTGGCCAGGCACATGGATGAAAGAAAAATGGAGGGTTATGGGGTAGTTTGGGTTTAGTACTTTTTTTAAAAGGATTATATGGGTCAGCACAACATGGAGGGCTGAAGGGCCTGTACTGTGCTGTAGTGTTCTATGGTATACAAAATTATAAGGGATATAGATAGGGTAAATGCAAGCAGGCTTTTTCCATTGAGGTTGAGTGCAACGGCAATTAGAGGTCATGGGTTAAGGGTGAAATGTGAGAAGTTTAAGGGGAAGATTAAGGGAAACTTCTTCACTCAGAGGTTGGTGAGAGTGTGGAACGAGCTGCCAGCACAAGTGGTGCATGCGAGTTTGATTTCAATGTTTAAGAGAAGTTTGGATAGGGTCATAGATAGTAGGGGTATGGAGGATTATAGTCCAGTGCAGGTTGATGGCATAGACAGTTCAAATGGTTTGGGCATGGACTAGATGGGCCAAAAGGCCTGTTTCTGTGCTGTGCTTTTCTATGAGTCTGACTCTGTTGGCCACAGAGGTGAATAGCTTTAATGGTGATTGCTTTAATGTATGTCTTCATACACTAGCGACATGGAAGCATTTGTATAACAAGAAGCAACCTTCCTCATATATTAATCATTGCAACAACGTAAGTTTCAATTAATCTAGCCATTTTGTGGAAAATGCCAGTGTTTTTTTTAAACTGTAAATGAGAATTGAAGCAATCCTCATTGTCATTGTCAAGATGTCAAATCCTGTTCTGTGGGAGATTTATCATGACCTGTGCACTGTGTGAGAGTGATCAGCTTTATATCCTTTGGCATCTCCGGAGACCTTGGGAGATCCCACGGCCAAGGGAATTACCTTTCCAAAGTGTAGCTAGCGTAGCAATATGACAGCTGATGACTGAGAAGCCACAACTGGCAGTAGGAGGAGGTTGTGGGTTTGAGATGAGTGACACTACCACTGAATGGTCACCTCCTACAGTGCACACAGTGGGTCAGAAGGTCAGATGTCGCCTGTCTAGCAGCCCGCTTCGCACTGATTGGGGTCAACTCTTCTTTCCCCGAACCCCATTATCTTTGCCACTCCTCCTTCAGGAGAGGAGGAGGGAAGGAGGGAGGGGTTCGCAATCGGTGTTTCACGAGACCTCCAGGTGAACCAGATGTACGATTGTATTCATTCTAATGAGCCGGCTTTGGATCCTTAACTCAGAGTAACCAAGCAACATGCCTGCTTGTACATCAGTTCCCTCTGTAGCACCTCTCTCAATGAACCTGCATGATTGGCTCCCTCTGACTGCAGGGTTTTAATCTAACAATATTAGTCACTGAGTTTAATTCAGAAAGAACTGAATGACCAACTATGACGCAATTACTCTCCACAGAAGCAGCATTAAATTGGTTTATAAACAGTATCTATTCATAGGCCTTTGCTGCACATCTAAGTGGATCAGTATGAAGGGTCTCAACCCGAAAAGTCAGCTGTCCAGTCCCTCCCCCATGGATGCTGCTTGACCTGCTGAGTTCCTCCATTATGTTCTTTTTTTGCTCCTTTAACCAGAGCCTGACCAACTAATAATCACACAGAAGGAGGCTATTTGGCCCATTGGTTACATACTGGCCCCCACCTGAGCAAACCATTAGTCCCATTCCCTCTATTCCCTCCTTATTTAGAAGATGAGTTGGGATCTCATTCAAGAATACTGATCACAGAGAGGGGCCTAGATAGAGCATAACGTTTTCAATAGTGGGATAGTGGAGGACCAGAGGTCATGGCCTCAGAGTAAGAGGACATTCCTTTAGAAGAGAGAGGAGGAGGAATTTTTTTTAGCCAGAAACGTGTTGGGGATGTGTGGAATTTATTGGCATGGATGGCTGTGTGGTCAAGTCGTTGGATATATTTAAAGAGGGGGTTGATATGTTCTTGATTATTAAGAACGTCAAAGGTTATGGGGAGAAGGCAGGAGAATAGGGCTGAGTGGTATAATAAACCAGGTTAATATTACTGGCATGTGTCATGAAATTTGTTAACTTTGTGGCAGCAGTATAATGCAATACATGATAATACAGAAAAAAAGTAAATCAATTACAATAAGCATGTATATGTATATTAAATTGTTAAATTAAAATACAGTGCAAAAACAAAAATAATTTAAAAAATGAGGTAGTGTTCATGGGTTCAATGTCCATTCAGAAATTGGACAGCAGAGGGGAAGAAGTTGTTCCTGAATCTCTGAGTGTGTGTCGTCAGGCTTCTGTACCTCCTTCCTGATGGTAACAATGAGCATGTCCTGGGTGATGGGCGTCCTTAATGATGGATACCACTTTTCTGAGACACCGTTCCTTGAAGAAGTCTTGGATACTATGGAGGCTAGTACCCCAAGATGAATTGAGTAATTTTACAACTTTCTGTAGCTTCTTTTGATCCTGTACAGTAGGACCCCCCCCCCCCCCCCACCCCATACCAGACAGCGATGCAGCCTGTCAGAATGTTCTCCAGGGTACATACGTAGAAATTTTCGAGTGTTTTAGAAGACAAACCAAAACCTCCTCAAGCCCTTAATGAAATATAGCCACAGTCTTGCCTTCTTTATAGCGTTTGCAACAGTGGTCGAAGAATGTGTATTTTGCATCTTTAGAAAGCTCCACTATCCTTTCCTGCCAAGAGTATGTTATTGAAGTGTAGTCACCAGGGTAATGTAGGAACTGTGGTGACCATTTTACTTTGGAGCTCTCATCAAGCAATAATTACAAATTACACCGACACAAAATGCCATAGGAATTCACCAGTTACACATACACAAAATATTGGAGGACATCAGTTCAATCCTCTTTATTCCTTTCCGTAGATTCTGCCTGACCTCCTGTGCCATCTCGTCCGAGACTCCCCCAGTATAGGAAACATCCTCTCCACATCCACTCTACTTAGGCCTTCCAATATTCAACAGTTTTCATTGAAATCCCCCTTTTTCTTTGTTTGCACAAGTGCCGTCTGACCAGTGCCCTATAAAACCTTAGCATTACATCTTTGTTTTTATACTCTAATCCTGTCAAAATGAATGCTAACATTGCATTTGTCTTCCTTACCACCAATTCAGCCCACAAACTAACCTTTAGGGATGGCTGCAGGAAGACTCTTCTCACCTTTGATTTTTGAAATTTCTTTCCATTTATTCCTTCTACCAAAGTACATGGCCATATACTTCCCTACACAATATTCCATCTGCCACTTTTTTGCCCGTTCTGCCAGTCTGTTCAAGTTCCTTTGCAGACACCCTGCTTCCTCAATGCTATCTATCTTTGCATTGAAGAATGGGGGGGGGGGGGGGGGGATCTCATTGAAACCTACCAAATATTGAAAGGCCTAGATAGAGCGGACCGATCAGGATATTTTCTACGTGGGGGAGATTGGGAGTCTAGGACCAAAGGGCACAGTCTCAGAATAGAAGGACATCCCTTTAGAACAGAGATGAGGAGGAATTTCTTTTGCCAAAGTGTAGTGATTCTGTTGAATTCATTGCCACAGCTGGCTGTGGGGGCCAAGTGATTGAGTATACTTAAAGTGGAGATTGATAGGTTCTTGATTAGTAAGAGTGTCGACGGTTACAGGAAGAAGGAAGGAGAATGGGGTTGAGAAGGATAACAAATCAGCCATGGTAGAATGGCAGACTCGATGGGCCAAGTGGCCTAATTCTGCTCCAATGTCTTGTGGTTTCATAGTTGTGCCAGACTAATTAAGACAGCGATTAAACACTTCTTCACTAATCTCTTCAAAGATAACATCAATATCAGCCTGAAGAAATTTAACATGACATCTAAAAACTGGGAAAACATTGCACTCAATCGATGCACCTGGAGGAAATCTGTTTAAGAGGGAGCTGCGTTACATGAGAACCGATATCTTCTGTGCCGCAGAGAACAAACGGCAGCTGTGAAAGGACGGAGTGAACAACCAAAGACCCAACCACTAACTATAACTACGAATTACTCTTGACCAGATTGCTTCTGCAGTCACCTGTGGACCCACCAATTGACAACCCCTTTGGACAGGGGTTGGTTCCCTACCTTTTTTGTGCCATGGACCCCTACAGACGGGCCCGTAGATCCCAGGTTGGGGACCTCTGCTTCAGGAGGATATCATATTTATTTATTTTTACAGCACGGAATAGGCCATTCCAACTCTTCGATTGCGCCGCCCAGCAACCCCAGATTTAATCATGGTACAAATTACAATGACCAATTAACCTGCCAACCAGAAGGTCTTCAGCCTTGGGAGAGGAAAATGGAGGAAACCCACGTACAATCTCCTCACAGCCAGCAGCGGGAATTGAACCCGGGTCACCCGTACTGTAAAGCACTACGCCACCTGCCGACCAGGTGATACATTACTACTATATAGATACCTTTTAAATTCCTTGGGTTTTTGCCTCCCTTACCTCTCCTGGCAGAGCATTGCAGGCACCCAACCCTACCCGTCATGGACGCCTACCTTGAACTTACTCCTTTGCAGCTTATATCCATGCCCTCTTAAGGGAATGTGTATTTGGTCCAAAGAATGTACCGTTTCCTTCCATGCCAGCCATTACTCACAATACCTGGTAGCCATTACTCACAGTACATGCCAGCCATTACCAGTAATAGCTGGTAGCCATTTCTACCAATACATGCCAGCCATTACAAGCAATACCTGGTAGCCATTACTCATGATACATGCCAGCCACTACTAGCAATACCTAGTAGACATTACCAGCAATACATGCCAGCCATTACTAGCAACACATGGTAGCTATTACTAGCAATACCTGATAGCTATTACTAGCAATAGCCATTACTAGCATTACTAACATAATAGCCATTACTAGCACTATCTGGTAGCCATTACTAACAATACATAATAGGTATTACTAGCAATATGTAATAGCCATTACTAGCAATATGTGGTAGCCATTAATAGCGATACATGGTAGCCATTACCAGCAATACATAGTAGCCATTGCTAGCAGTACATGCCAGACATATCTAACAATACATAGTAGTCCTTACTAGGAATAGTAATGCTAGAGCGATTATACCCCTTAACTTATTTTACAAAGCCAGTCTGCCTCACATACCTTCCTTTGATTAGATTGAAAAATCTGATGTTAAGACTTAAAACCGCACTTCCAAACCTAATATAAAATTCTACCGTACTTTGGCCATTTTTTTTTCCAAAGGAACTCTTCACTTCGAGTCTGAATTAATTACTAATTGGGGGCTCTAGGGACTGAGACTGCAGAAGCAAATGCATTTAGACCGGGAACAAATGAAGACGGCAAAATTTCTTCATTAAAGGGCATTAGAGCCAGATGGGATTTATAGTCTCGTGGTCTCTACTAGAAATTTACTAATGAGCTGAATTTAAATCCCTAGTCATTGGAGGATTTAAATTCATGTCCCTAGATTATTATTCATAACCATATTACACTCAGTGGCAACTTTATTAGGTACACCTGTACACCTGCTCGTTAATACAAATATCTAATCAGCCAATCATGTGGCAGCAACTCAATGCATAAAATCATTCAGACATGGTCAAGAGGTCCATTCATTGCTCAGACCAAACATTAGAATAGGGAAGAAATGTGATCTAAGTGACGTGACTACGGAATGAATATAGGTGCCAGATGGGGTGGTTTGAGTAACTGCTAACTCCTGGAATTTTCATGCACAACAGTCTCTAGACTTTATGGAGAAATGTGCAAAAAAAAAATCCAGTGAGCTGCAATTCCATGGGCAAAATAAAAAAGATCAGGGGAGAATGGCCAGACTGGTTCAAGCTGACAGCAAGGCAACAATAACTCAAATAACTGCACGTTACAACAGTGGTGTCCAGAAGGGCAACTCCTAACACATACCATGTTAAAACTGGAATTAGATAGAGTCATAGACTCATAGGAAAGTACAGTGGAGAAACAGGCCCTTTGGCCCATCTAGTCCATGCCAAACCATTTTAACTGTCCTATTGCAACAGAAGACAATGAATGTACAAGAGATACTGATTGAAGTGGCCACTGAGTGTATTAAAATGCAATCAGTGAAGGAATGTGGACATTGCTGGAAATACTAGCATTTATTGTCCACTCTTAGTTCCCCTGATCTGAGGGGCAGTTGATAGCTAAAACACACTAGCGAGCCTGGGATCACACCAGGCAAAGAAGACAGATTCCCATTCTTGCTGGCTGTTACGGAACCAGATAGACTTTTGCAACGATCCATTCGTGGTTACTGTTACTGAAACTAAATTTTCTTCAACATTCCTATTTTGTTTTGCTGGGTCTTGAACTTTTTATTCCTGCACCGGTGATTTGAACCCTATGCCACTCTCCTTCCGTGCCCCTTGTTGCTCATACACTCAATGGCCACTTTATTTGGTACCTGCTGCACCTATTAAAGTGGCCACACTGAGTGCATGTTCATAGTCTTCTACTTTAGTAGCCCATCCACTTCCAGGTTTGACGTGTTGTGCAGAGGTGAATGCAATGCACTGCCACGGGTGGCGGAAGAGGCTGATATGTTAGTGACTTCTAAAAAAAACCTCTTAGATAGGCTCCTGGATGAAAGAAAAATTGAAGGCGGTTATGTGGGAGGGAAGAGTTAGATTGAGTTAGTAGGTTAAAAGGTCAGCACAGCATTGTGCACTGAAGAGCCTGTACTGTGCAGTATGGTTCTATGTTTACACTCAGTGTCTATTTTATTAGGTACTTCCTGTATTAATAAAGTGACCAGTGAGTATATGTTCATGGTTTTCTGCTGCTGTTACCCATCCACATTGAGTTTTGATGAGTTGTGTGTTCAGAGACGCTCTTCTGCACATCACTGTTGTCACTGGTGGTTGTTTGAGTTACGGTCGCCTTCCTGTCAGCTTGAACCAGTTTGTCCATTCTCCTCTGACCTCTCCCATTAACAAGGAGTTTTCACCTGCAGAACTGCCACTCACTGGATGCTTATTGTTTCATACCATTCTCTGTAAACTCTAGAGAATGTTGTGCATGAAAATCCCAGATCAGCAGTTTCTGAGATACTCAAACCACCCCATCTGGCACCAACAAGCATTCCCTGGTCAAAGTCAATTAGGCCACTTTTCTTCCCCATTCTGACGTTTGGTCTGAACAGCAACTAAACCTCTTGACCATGACTGCATTTGGCATGAGTTGCTGCCAAATGATTGGCTGATTGGATATTTGCATTAATGAACAGATGTTCAGGTGTACCTGATAAAGGAACCGCTGAGAGCATTTGGCAGCATCAAATCAATAATATTTTCTTCAAAGCATGAACAACTTCTGTGATCTGAAGCTATTAATAGAAACATAGAAAATAGGTGCAGGAGTAGGCCATTCAGCCCTTCGAGCCTGCACCGCCATTCAGTATGATCATGGCTGATCATCCAACTCAGAACCTTGTACCTGCTTTCTCTCCATACCCCCTGACCCCTTTAGCCACAAGGGCCATACCTAACTTCCTCTTAAATATAGCCAATGAACCGGCCTCAACTGTTTCCTGTGGCAGAGAATTCCACAGATATACCACTCTCTGTTTGAAGAAGTTTTTCCTCATCTTGGTCCTAAAAGGCTTCCCCTTTATCCTTAAACTGTGACCCCTCGTTCTGGACTTCCCCAACATTGGAAACAATCTTCCTGCATCTAGCCTGTCCAATCCCTTTAGAATTTTATATGTTTCAATAAGATCCCCCCCTCAATCTTCTAAATTCCAGTGAGTATAAGCCTAGTCGATCCAGTCTTTCTTCATATGAAAGTCCTGCCATCCCAGGAATCAATCTGGTGAACCTTCTCTGTACTCCCTGTATGGCAAGAATGTCTTTCCTCAGATTAGGGGACCAAAACTGCACACAATATTCTAGGTGCGGTCTCACCAAGGCCTTGTATTGAATTAAATTAGTAAATTAAAAAGGATGACAATAAGATTAAAATCTTTGATTAGCATTACTGGAAAGAAGGATATTTCCAGTGGTACTTGGGTCCAGGAGGGCATTGGAGAACTTTGATGGGTTGAACATTAATCTATAATGAACTGTGCAGCATCTCATGAAAGGCCTTTTTATCTGGAGAGAGATGACATTTCTTAAATGCATTCTTGTTTTGGTATAATTTGAATGTTTGACTGACAGTGTGTGCAGGAGGGACATGGAAGACTTCTGGCTTAATTGTAGGTTGTCACATAGGAGTGATCGGAGAGCTGCTTATCCCGGAATCATTGCAAATATGTCACCAATCCCATCATAATATGTGTAGAATTTACCAACAAGCTGAAAGAAAAAAAAAATCACTGGAAATTTCTCTGGTTCCAAGTTACACTGGAAAACCGACCGGGAAGAGAGTCAGGGTCAGAGTCAGTTACAGAGATGGGGAGAGGGATGGGCAAGGGGGTGCAAAATAGAATTTTAATTCAAGGAACTTGGTTGGGGGCTGTCAAATGCACAGACAGAGCCAGGATTAACCCGTGTCTCTGGCGCTGTAACTGTGTCACCCAAAATGTAGCGTAACCTCACTATCTCCTTGCAAAAAGGTGGTACATCCTTGGAATACTCTTGGCTGGATGGTTCCAGAGCGCTTACTAACAACAGAGACCAGTGGAGTCCTGGATATTAAGAGAAGTAAGATATGGGGGTGGGGGGGGGGAAATAATGCAGGAAGCACTCCGCTGGGGGTGGTGGTGGATGCTGATGCATCAGGGACATTTAAAAGACTCTTAAAAAGAGAAACGGACAACAATTTTTTTCAAAAGTGTTGCTTCCTCAGATTTTTTTTTGTTTCTGATAGACCACTTGAATCTGAATACAAATATAATTTCAAACTACTTGAATCACATCAGAATTTGGAGAAACAAAAAATTAACTTCTATTGAATATAATGTGTTTAATTGCATAACGGGGCTGACACTTTGCAATAGTTCAACTAAGCTAAAAATGTTTTGTTGATGATTTTCATTTGTATTCAGTACCTGAGGCTTATTAAGTATCCAACTATAATCACCCGGCATTGATGGATTCCAGTTGCCCTGATACTGTTTCTCCATGACCGCAATGTCCCAGTGAAACCTTTCACCATGGTCGTCACTGACAGCGACAAGATTTGCGGGGAAGAAGTCTAAATGGAAGTGCAGAAAATGGATCTTTAGTGACATGTTGCATTTCATGGTTTTGTAGGCTTGAAGTATGTTGTCAACCAGCTGCGTATGTTTTGTGCTCTGTAGTTGCCAAGAAATTTTTCAACAACATCCTTGAATACCTTCCATCTGATTTTCTCCAGTTCCCACTAGAAGTTCTTCGAATTGCCTGTCATTGATGACCTGTTTGATTTGTGGACCAATGAAAATGCCTTCCTTAATCTTGGCATCAGTTCCTCTGACATGAATTATGAATTGAAATAACAAATATAAGTGATTTTTTTTAAAAAAAGGGAAATAAATTTCATGGTGATTTTCGTGATCAGCAGCCCAAAATCCATAAGATGCATCCAAAAGTATTCAGGAAGCAAAATCTTTGTTGTCCAGTGTTATAAGCTGTGTAAATGTGAAGGGTTAGATTGATTGTGAAGTAGGTTAAGAGGGCAGCACAACATCATGGGCTAAAGGGCCCGTACTGTGCTGTAATGTTCTATGTTCTATGTTGAAGCAGAGCTGAGGTGGAAGGTGAGGCCTGATCTTCATAAACAGTGGAGCGGGCTTGAAGGGTCAGAACATTTATCAGAATCAAAATCAGGTTAAATATCACTGGCATATGTCGTGAAATTTGTTGTAATGTGGTAGCATTACATAATAATAAAAAGACAACTCTAGAGAATGTTGTGCATGAAAATCCCAGGAGATCAGCAGTTTCTGAGATACTCAAACCACCCCATCTGGCACCAACAATCATTCCCTGGTCAAAGTCAATTAGGTCACCTTTCTTCCCCATTCTGACGTTTGGTCTGAACAGTAAAACATACCAAATCTCCTCAAACTCCTAATGAAATATAACTGTTGTCATGCCTCCTTAGTAATGACATTGATATATTGGGCTCAGGATAGATCCTTAGAGATGGTGATGCCCAGAAATTTAAAGTTTCTCACTCCTTCCGCTTCTGATCCCTCGATGAGGACTGCTGTGTGTTCCTTTGTCTTGCCCTTCCTGAAATCCACTATCAGTTCTTTGGTCTTACTGATGTTTGAGTACAAGGTTGTCGCTGTGACACCTCTCAGCCAGCTGATCTATCTCGCCCCTGTGTGCCCTCTATCACCATCTGAAATTCTTCCAGCAGTAGGTGTGCCGTCAGCAAATTTATTGATGGCATTTGAGCTGTGCCTGTCCACACAGTCATTTGTATAGCGCGTGTAGAGCGGTGGGCTAAGTGCAGGTCCCTGAGGTGCACCAGTGGTGATCGTCAGCGAGGTGGAAATGATAGTTCCAACGTTATGTCCGATGTTGAAATGGGGCTGAAACAGAAGAATGGCAGAGTGGGCTCGAATGGCCAGATTGTTTATTCCTGCTTGCATTTCTTACATTCTGAATGCTTGGCTTTCTTTGTCTATAAAAAGCTATCAATCCCTGTCTTGAACGGAGGAGAGGGAAGTGTGTAAACTATGCAGAATGTGTAAGTGGAAGTGTCCCTTTAAGAACTGAGTACACCCTGTGCTATAACTTCTTGTGTGAGATGTCGCTGTTATCTGAGAGCTGCTGCCTTCAATAAAAGATGTCTTAAATGATAGCTCTTCCCTAGCTGCTCGTTCAGGAGAATTACTCCATAAAGGATCCCGCAGGAACAGCAAAGAGGGGAAACTTTTCCCATAAAAGGATGTTTCAAGGCCCAAGGGGCACAGATTTAATGTAATGGATGAAAAAATTCTGAACAAATTTAAGGAAGACTAATTTTATGTTGAGATCATTTGGAACTAACTGCCTGTAAGAGAGGTAGGAACGACCTGTGAGAGGGGATTTAGTAGGTGCTTAAAAGGACTTTATTCGATTCACACAGCACAGAAACAGGACCTTCAGGCCAACACGTCCATGATGACTATGAAGTCCCTTTTGTTCTGGACCCATTTCTATTTTATTTTATTTAGAGTTACAGCACAGAAACATGTCCTTCCAGCCCATTGACCCCCACACTGCCCATTTACACCCATGTGACCAATTACCCAGAGCGTATTGATACAGCAGGGCCCAGGTCTTAGAGCAAGGAACGAACTGATGTTCGGACGATTTAAGCACTGGGCTAGGTGGAATAAAATGGCAGGGTGTCGGGACTGGAGACGATGGTTGCGCCGGTTCTCCTCGCTGCTCCATGACGTTTACTCCTCTCTTTGCTGCACTGAGGCTGAGACTGTGGGCCTGTTCCGGCTGCTCCAGGCTTTGTGTCCGAGGATTCACCTTCATTCTAAACGCTATTTGCTTACTTTTATTATTTGCATGATTTTTTCCTCTCTCTCTCTCTGTGCACGTTGGCTTGTTGTCATTGTTTTATAATGGATTCTTTCAGATTTCTTGTTGTGGCTGCCTGTAAGGAGGTGAATCTCAAAGTTGTATAATGCATACATACTTTGATGATAAATGTACTTTGAAATTTGAACTTATCAACCCACGTGCCTCTGGACTGTGGGAGGGAACCAGAGCACACGGGGGAAACCCACTCATGGGGAGAACGTACAAACTCTTTACAGACAGCAGAGGGAATTGAACCTGGGTTACTGGGGCTGCAAAGCATTGTGCCAACAACTTCACTCCAGTGCCTTCTTTGCCTGGGTGATCCAACTGTACGTTCAGGAACTTCTTAAATGTTGTGAGAGTCTTTGCTACCACCAGCCACTTCAGGTGGAAAAGCTTCAGGAAATTCTTTCTAAACCTCTAACTCTTAGCTTAAAACCATGCCCTCTAGTTTTAGACGCCTCTGCTATAGGGAAACAATTCTTCATGTCCACTCCTTCTCTCCTAATTTTATGGTGGATATCCACTTTCCAGGGCCAGAGAAGCTTATTGCCAACCTCAGCTTTCTAGCACAGCCGCATGCCTTTCCAAAGGGCCAAAGTTGTTTCTGACAGAGCTAGGCTTGTTACAAATATTCCTTTCTCAGCTGCTTGTTGTAAACAAGAACCAGTCTACAGTTCTTAATGTAAATTGTGAGCAATAATCAATTTGCAGTTGAAAGCACAGCTTTGTAAATAGGCTGCTGGAGTGGGGGGGAGGTGTGGTGTTGGTGCTGGCCACTGAGAGATGTGGTTTGCAAAGTGAAGTGACTATAAAATGTCTTGTCTGCATTAGCCAAAATGAAAGAAAATGGGGTTATGTCACAGCACATCAAACATGGTCACAGGTAAGATCAATTAATGGTTGGGATATATGTGTACTCAGAGTCAGGCCTCACAGTATTAATTGTGGCCATCTGTGATCTCTGTCCTCAGAAGTTTTTAGACTATCTGTGTGAAATACTTTGTCCCAGCAAAGGTATATAGAAAGCATCGCATGCAGGTAATGCCAACTAGTAGCAAAACAGAATAAATATTAGAAAGTATTGGGGATTGTTTGGTATGACAAGGAGAATAGCAGAAAGATGGGGTGACAGAATGAAGAACTGGAATTCATTCATCAACCTTTGGATTCTGTGCCAGATGACTCGTTCATCTGCAACTAGTTGGTATGTTATTTTAGTTTGTAAGAATTGTACCTGTGTTTGGAAATCCTTTGCAGTTTGTAAATCTTTTGCAATTTGGAAATCGTTCATAAATCAGAAAACTTCTCTGAGTTTTAAATGCGTGGTAAGAACTGTTTGTCTAAATTTAAATGGATATCATTAAAAATAAAATGAACTGTTTTAAAACTACTTTGTCATTTGGAAGAATCTCAAATAGTGAGGATTAGCTGGTAAACCTTGCAGCAGACACTAGGCAGTGAAGTAAGCTAATCTTGGAAGAGTAGGTGGTTACAGTATAACTTTCCTACTGTGAGGATACCTACAGATATCAATATCCGATAGGGCTTAAAATCTTCTTTTGAGTTTATGGCTTTGCAGATGGTGAAGCCAATATCATATCAGTTTCTGTGTTGTGGGGCATTAGGACTAACGTCAGAATCAGAATTAAGTTTAATATGACTGGCATCAAAACTTTGTACCATATTTGTCAATGTGGAGCGGAGAGGAAGTTTGTAAATCTGGCGAGAGCAAAGGGTGTAGGGAATGGCGAGGGTGGAGCACAGGAGGCAGAGAAGTAGTGCCAGGGGCACAGGGAAGGGGCGTGGTGTGGGTGCAGACACACCCAGCCCTGAGACACCAGGCAAGGTCATTTGATTCCAAACAATTGGTTTAGTGTTCATTATAGAATGTCCCTCTGGTGCTTTCCACTCTCTCCCCTCTCCCTTCGCCTTTTCCCAACCACGATTCCTCTCTCCCTGCCTCCTTCTACACTCAGGTTTATCATCACTCACAAATGTCCTGAAATCTGCTCTTTTTTTGTAGCAGCAGTACATAAAATTACTACAGTCCTGTGCTAAAGTCTTAGGCACCCTAGCTATAAATATGTGTCGATGACTTATGTACAATACTGTACCTGCACACCCTTAGGATGTGGGAGGTAACACATGCCCTCATAAATATCAAACTATTCAACGTATCTATTGAATATTGAAAGGCCGAGATAGAATGGATGTGGAGAGATTGCTTCCTATAGTGGATGAGTGATGAGGCGCCGCCTCAGTATATTAGCATGTTCATTTAGAACAGAGATGAGGAGGAATTTCTTTAGCCAGAGGGTGGTGAATCTGTGGAATTCATTGCCACAGACAGCTATAAAGGCCAAGTCATTATGTATATTTAAACCGGAGGTTGATAGATTCTTGATTAGTCAGGGGGTCAAAGGTTATGGGGAGAGCAGAAGAATGGAATTGAGAGGGATAATAGTGTGCTGTGAAATGTTCCTAAAATGTTGAATGTGTGCTGTCCAGCTCCTGTACCTCCTTCCCTTTGGTAGTAATGAGAAGAGGGCATGTCCTGGGTTTTTTTTAGCGTGTCGCACCAGACAGTCGGCCATTCTTCTCTGGCGTGTAGTGTCAGGATTGGTCTCCTTTTGGATTAACCGGGTCACGATATGAACAGTCCTGACTCAACCCTTGTATTTTTTATGAGGCCGAGTGGCTAGCTCGATGCTCAACCCAGTACGGATGGAAAGCGTGCTCGGGGGTGATCTGACTTGGATTCGAACTCGGGAGCCTTCGCTCCGGAGTCCGGCGCTAATTCCATTGCATCACCAGCCAGCCATGTCCTGGGTGATGGGGGACCTTAATGATGGATGCCACCTTTTTGAGGTGTGGCTTTTTGAAGATGCCCTGGATGGAGGGGAGGCTAGTGCCCATGACGGAACTGACTGCGTTCACATCTGACAGGGACTCCGTGCACTGAACAATCTCTCTCTGTGCTGTGCTTTCAGCGTGTCAGGGAATATCTACTAGTATGCCACAAATGTATTAAAGCAGTGAAGTAGCCTGTCAGTGTGAGTTCCAAACCAGGGGGATGGCTGAATATTTGATTATGTGGAATAGAAGCAGACAGCATGTGACTGAAGTAGTAACCTGATGGTGTAAGTTCAAATCCCACCACAGCAATTGAGGAATTTAAGCTCAGCTATTCAAAACAAATCAGGAATTAAGAAGCCAAATCCAGAGGGGAGGGATATCTCACTGAAACCTCTCAGATACTGAAAGGCCGAGATAGGACAGGATGCTTCCATCACTAAAAGAGTCCCGGATCTGAGAGCACAGACTCAGGATGAAGGGATGTCCCTTTAAGACAGAGATGAGGATGAATTTCAGCCAGAGGGTGAGGAATCTGTGGAATTTGTTGCCACAGACGGCTGTGGAAGCCAAGTTGTTGTTGTTGGTCCTTTCTGTGCTTTGTGGCGTATCAGGTGGCAACCTAGCTGCCTCTTTAGGAATTTTTTACCTGTTTTTTTTATGAGGCTGAGTTCCTAACCCAACCCTCAATTCAGCACCGATGGAAAGCGTGCAAGGAGATGGCCGGATCCGAATGCGGGACCACTCGCCCCGAAGTCCGATGCAGATTCCATTGCACCACCAGATGGCTTAGGCCAAATCATTGAGATGTACTTGAGGCAGAGATTGATAGGTTCTCGATTGGTAAAGAGGGTTAAGGGTTATGGGAAGATGACACGAGAATGTGGTTTGGAAAGAAAAAGTCTCCCATGATTGAATAGCACAGCAGATTTGATGAGCTGAATGGCCTAATTCTGCTCCTATATCTTATGGTTGTATGTTATTGTGTATTGATAACTATGGAGCTACTTAAGTATCATATTCATACTAGCCTATCTCCGTCCATTCGAATGTGTCTCAAGATACACTCAGTGGCCACTTTGTTGGGTACCTCCCATGTGTAATAAAGCGGCCACTGAGTGTATGTTTGTGACCTTCTGCTGCTGTAACCCATCCAGTTCAAGGTTTGATGTTCTGTGCCTTCAGAGATTCTCTTCTGCACGCCACTGTTCTAACGTGTGGTTATTTGACTTACTGCCGCCCTCCTGTTAGCTTGAACCAGTCTGGCCATTCCCCTCTGACCTCTCGCATTAACAAGACCGTTTCACCCGCAGACACACTGCTCAGTGGATTTTTTTTTTTGATTTTTGCACCATTCTCTGTAAACCCTAGAGACTGTTGCACGTGAAAACTCCAGGAGATCAGCAGTTTCTGAGATACTCAAACCATCTCAATTGGTACCAACAATCATTCCATGGTCAAAGTCACTTAGGTCACATTTCTTTCTTCCCCATTCTAGTGTGTGTTCTGAACAACTGAACCTCTTGACCATGTCTATGTGCTTTTATGCATTGAGTTGCTGCCACATGATTGGTTGATTAGTTATTTGCGCTAATGAGCTGGTGTACGGGTGTACCTAATAAAGTGGCCACTAATTGTGCATAACACTGCATTTGTCCTCTTATTAACTTCTGCTCAAGTCACTGGTTTACTAAGAGATGTTTTGGAAGCATCATCATCTCAAAAGCTTGACTCCATTCTCTCTTCTCAGACTTCAATCCTTGGAATCTCGAAGATTGACAGGAGATTGGAAGAGGCATAGAAAATTATGAGGGGTATAGATAGGATAAATGCAATCATTTTTTTTCCACTGAGGTTGGGTGGGACTACAACTAGAGGTTGTCGGTTAAGGGTGAAAGGTGCAAAGTTTATAGGGAATATGAGGGGAATCTTCTTCATTCAGAGGGTCATGAGTGTGGGGAACAAGCTGTCAGTGCTAGTGGTGCATTCAAGCTCAATTTCAATGTTTAAGAGAAGTTTGGATAGGTACATGCATGGTAGGGGTATGGAGGGAAGTTTGATGGGAGAAGGCAGTTTAAATGGTTCAGCAAGGACTAGATGGGCTGAAGGGCCTGCTTCTGTATTGTACTCTTCTATGACTCTAAAATCCATAGAATTCCCCTTCTCCCTCCATAAGATTAATCACTCTCTCCACACAATCTTTCCAGCCTTTTATTAATTTAGATTTCCCACAGCCGCTGCCCTCTTCTTGCCAGTTTGAGGACAATTACGAGTGAGCAATTTAAAGAAAAAAAACTGTGCAGCTCTAAAGAGATTAATCGCCAAAGAACAGCCATAAGCTGGGAGAGCAAAGTAGGCCACTTGTTAAAAGCAGTTGAGGCTTTTTCCAAAAGGATAGCACCTCCCTCAAGTCTGGCACTCCAAAAGGAATGAATTCTTCCTACTGAGCCACAGCTGACTTGTGTGATTCAGTTATCAAAACTCATTTGACAGTCTCTCCTGGGATATATTACTTCATTATAGGTGCTGTATAAACACCAGTTGCCGTTCTTCTGCGTCTGATCTTGGATTCAGTCAATTTAAATAATTTAATCAGTCTCCCAGCACGTGTGGCTAAGGACGACGTCATTACTTTCTTTAAAAGTAAGAAGAGTTGGCAGGCAAAGAGCCTTAGACTTACTCATCCGTCAGAGCCAATGTTAAGCATAAGATTGCAAATTCAACAAGCTCTTGCACATTTAGATAATGATTTCTGTCTCAGGAGCCCGCAGTCTGCAGACCGTTAATTTAAAAAATGCTCAATTTTATTCCTCCTGATTTAGGCAAACATAATTTCCACCACCCACGCAAATTCGTGTGGATAATCGCAAGCGTGGATCACTGAGGCTCCCCTGTACAGCTGATGGGGAAGCAGATATTATCCGGGCCCTGGGATGTGATGAGTTACAAAATACAGTGGTTCAAAGAAGGGGAAGCGCGCATTAATACGTTGCCTCAGGATATCTCACAGCATTTCAGGAGCTATTCAATTGCAATGTGATCAGTGTTTGAATGGTGGTTAGCATGTGGATAGAGCGGCTGAATATCAGGAAGAATTCTTCTAGCCCTTCCATATTAGGAGCTCCTCAAATCTGAGTCATCATTTACACATAGTAACCACCTTTGATTCCTCCTGCACCTAATAAAGTGACCATTGAGCGCATGTTCATGGTCTTCTGCTGCTGTAGCCCATTCACTTCAAGGTTCGACATGTTGAGCTTATAGGGATGCTCTTCTGGACACCACTGTTATAACACAGGGTGATTTGGGTTACTGTCTCCTTCCTGTCAGCTTGAAACAGTCTGGCCATTCTCCTCTGACCCCTCTCATTAACAAGGCATTTTTGCCCACAGAACTGCCACTGACTAGATTTTCTTTTTTGTTTTTCTCACTGCTCTTTGTAAACTCTGGAGACCTCTACAGACTGTTGTGTGTGAAAATCCAGGAGATCAGCAGTTTCTGAGATACTCAAACCACCCTGTCTGGCACCAACAATCATTCCACAGTCAAAGCCACTTAGATCACATTTCTTCCCCATTCTAATGTTTGGTCTGAACAACAAATGAACCTCTTGACCATGTCTGCATGTGTTTATGCATTGAGTTGCTGCCTCATAATTGGCTGATTAGATATTTGTATAAAGGAGCAGGCGTACAGGTGTACCTAATAAAGTGGCCACTGAGTGGATGTAATCTCAACTCCACGCCCCTCAGTAACCCTTCACCCACTTTGCTTATCTGGCTCATCTTTAAAATATTCAAAGACTCAGTTCTCACCGATTTTTGAGGAAGTGAGTTCCGAAGATTCACCAACCTCTGAGAGAAAGCATAAAGTTGCTTCAAAAGTCATTGAATAATACATCATGGACACAGGCCTTTCTGCCCATCTTGCTCATGCTGACCAAGAAGACCATCTTAAACTAATTGGTAATTCCAAGTCCAGAGTTCAAATTTCAAAGTATATTTTATTATCAGAGTACGTACAAGTCACCATATACAACCCTGAGATTAATTTTCCTGCAGGCATACTCAGCAAATCTATAGAATTGTAACTGTAACAGGATCAATGAAAGATCAACCAGAGTGCAGAAGACAACAAACTGTGCAAATGCAAATATAAATAAACAGCAATAAATCATGAACATGAAATAACAAAATAAAGAGTCCTTAAAGTGAGATCGTTGGTTGTGGGAACAGCTCAATGGATGGGCAAGTGAGTGTAGTTATCCCCTTTTTTTGAGAGTCTGATGATTGAGGGGTGGTAACTGTTCTTGAACCTGGTGGTGCAAATCCTGAGGCACCTGTACCCTCTATCTGATGCAGCAGTGAGAAAAGAGCATGGCTTGGGTGATGAGGGTCTCTGATGATGGATGCTGCTTTCCTACAAGTGTTTCATGTTGATGTGCTTGATGGTTAGGAGGGCTTTACCTGTGATGTACTGGGCCAAAATCACTACCTTTTTGTGTAAGATTTTCAATTCAAGGGCATTAGTGATTCCATACCAGGCTGTGATGCAGCCAGTCAATACACATGTACTTTCCACTACACATCTATAGAAGTGTTCAAAGTTTTAGATGTCATTCCAGATCTCCACAAACTCCTACAGAAGTACTGGTAATGCTGTGTTTTCTTTGCAATTGCACTTAGGTGTTGGGTCCAGGACTGGCCCTCTGAAATAACAACACTCAGGAATTTAAAGTGGCTAACCCTTTCCATCTCTGTTCCTCCAATGGGGACTGTCTCATGGACCTCTGGTTTCTCTCTCCTGAAGTCTACAATCAGTTCCTTGGTCTTGCTGACATTGAGTGAGATGTTGTTGTTAATGACACCACTCAGCATCTAATAGGTGTGTTTCATAGCCGACACTTATTTTTTACCAGTGATCCCAAGTTCTAGATTACTCCACATGAAGGAACACCTTCTCACTGGTTGTTCACTCTGGATCTTTTATCCCATTGCCTTCGGCCCATCGAGTCCATACCGGCTATCAAACATATGCTTCCCACGATCCTATTCTTCCCACATTTCTATCAACTCCGCACCCCCTAGATTTTACCAGTCATCTGGACTCTAGAGGCAATTTACAGTGATCGCTTAACCCTCAAGGCTGTGTGGCTTCAGGATGGTGGAAGAAATTGGTTCCTCCACACAATCTCAAAAGTTGAAAATTGAAAGTTTAATGTAAATTTTTATTATCAAAGTTCATATATGTCACCATATACAACCCTGAGATACACTTTCCTGAGGACATACTCAGCAAATCGATGGAACAGTAACTATAACAGGATCAATGAAAGATCAACCAGAGTGCAGAAGACAACCAACTGTGCAAATGCAAACATAAAGAGCAATAGATAACGAGAACATGAGATAACAAGATAAAGAATCCTTGAAAGTGAGATCATTGGTTTGCTAACCGCCATTAAAAGTCAGAAGAAGAAGAAAAAGAAGAGATAATTGGTTCTGGGAACATCTCAATAGATGGATAAGTGATATCATAAATAAGTGAAATCATAATAGATGGATAGTTATCCACTTTGGTTCAAAAGTGGGGTAGTAACTCTTCTTGAACCTGGTGGTGCGAATCCCGAGGCTCTTGTACGCTTTCAAAGATGAGAAAATCTGCAGATGCTAGAAATCCAAAGCAACACACACAAATTGCTGGAGGAACTCAGCAGGCCAGGCAGCATTGATGGAAGAGAGTAGACAGTCAACATTTCAGGCCAAAACCCTTCTTCAATCCTGATGAAGAGTCTTGGCCCGAAACATCAACTGTTTAGTCTTTATCATAGATGCTGCCTGGCCTGCTGAGTTCCTCCAGCAATTTTGTGAATGTTGCTCCTGTTCGTTCCACCTGATGGCAGTAGTGAGAAAAATGCACGGCCTGGGTGGGGAGGATCTCTGATGATGGATGCTGCTTTCCTATGACAGCGTTTCATGAATTGCTCCACGGTTGGGAAGGCTTTACCTGTGATGCACTGGGCCAAATCCACTAAATTTTTCTGAGGATTTTCCATTCAAGGGCACCACAAGGAAAATGTGTGAACATTCAGACTCCGTGTATTTTCTGTTCAAAGGCACCACAAGGAAGACGTGTAAACTCTACAAGACAGCACTGGTCAGGATCAAACTGAGATCACTGGGGCTCTGAGGTGCTCTCCCTACAAGTTACAGCATTGTGCCAGCTCGCAAGGCTTCAGGGTGGCTCATCACACTGGGGCCCTTACTGTGCTGGTATTGCTACCCATCCCAGTTACTGAATTTGGAAAGTGGCCAGACAGCTGTGAGTGCTTTGCATTGTTCTGTAGTCATGAGAATAGCCCTGGTAGAGCAAAGAGATGAAGAGAGAGGAGCCTCCAACCTGAATGAACATTGATTTCTCAAACTTCCGGAAATTGCCCTTCCCCTTCCCTATTCCCCTCTCTCACCTTATCTCCGTACCTGCCCATCACCTCCCTCTGGTGCTCCTCCGCCTTCCCTGTCTTCCTTGGGTTTCTGTCCTCTCCTATCAGATTCCCCCCTCCTCCACCCTTTTATTTCTTTCACCAATCAGCTTCCCAGCTCTTTATTTCACCCCTCCCCCTCTCCTGATTTCACCTATCATCTACCACCTTGTACTTCCTCCTCCCCTCCTCCCCCATCTTCTTACACTGACTTCTCATCTCATTTTCTAGTCCTGATGAAGGGTCTTGGCCCGAAATGTCGACTTTTTACCCTTTTCCATAGATGCAGCCTGGCCTGCTGAGTTCCCTCAGCGTTTTGTGTGTGTGTGTTGCTCTGAAGAGAAGGGAGATTGATTCTGTGGTATGGCTTAGAATGACGCCCACGCTGCAAGTCGATCAGAATGTTGACAACGGCTGGTAGGGGAAAATAGGAAAAGATATTACTTCCTTTTTTTTCAAAAGGACAATCTCTCTGAACACAGTGTCATTAAGAAATGAGAAGTCTGCCCCTAATATTTATCTGTATGAAAGGTTTAGTCTGTGATTAATACCCAAGTGTCTGGGTCAAATGGAGGTTAGCTTCCAACAATATTACAAAGCATCAGTTTCCATTATCTTCTCTAGACCTGTTGAGTTAATGGTTACTAATTGACTATTTTTAAAAAAATATTAATTTTTAGTCCGGCTGATCCACAGAACAAGAGATGGCTGAGGAATTTCACTCGCTAATGGCTCAGATATTGCACTGTCTGATGCCAGGGGTGTGACTGATGGGGGCATTACTATCTGTGAGGAAGCTTCCCAGCGCATGGATTAAGGGTTCTTGAACTGGTTTATGGCCAAAGAGGCCACCTCAACCAGCTCGGTGTAAAATTACTGGTAACCCGGAGCCGCTAACGCAGCAGAACGGGAGCAATAATCGATCACACAGCAGCTGTCAAGGTGCTGGGGAAACTCAGTGTGTCAGCCAGCATCTATAGATTGACATAGACTGTCAACGTTTCAGGTTAAACGTCTGGATTGGAAGATATACATTCAATGGCCACTTTATTAGATACCTCCTGTACCATATGAAGTGGCCACTGGGTATATTTCTGTATGTTCATGGTTTCTGCTCTGTAAGCTCTGTGGCACTTCAAGGCTTGATGTGTTATGTGTTCAGAGATGTTCCCGTGCACACCACGTGGTTGTTTGAATTATTGTCACCTTTCTATCGGCTTGTACCAGTCTGCCCGTTCTCCTCTAACCCCTTTCACCAACAAGGTGTTTTCGCCCATTGAACTGCTGCTCTCTGGATATTTAAAAAAAAAATTTCACACCATTCTATGTAAACTCCAGACACCGAAAATCCCAGGAGATCCACAGTTTCTGAAATACTCAGACTACCCTGTCTGACACCAACAATCATTCCATGGTCAAAGTCACATTTCTTCTTCATTCTGATGTTTGGTCTGAACAGCAACTGAACTTCTCGATCTTGTCTGCAAGCTTTTGCGCATTGAGTCGCTGCCAGCTGATTGGCTGATAGGATATTTGTATTAACGAGTGTGAACAGGTGTACCTAATAAAGTGACCACTGAGTGAGATAGCCAGTATAAATAGGTGACTGGAAGGGATGGAGCAAGGACTGACTAGTGATAGATGGATCCAGCTGGGGTGGAAGGGTGGAATCATAGGCAGAAGGAGGAGAAGCAAGTGAGAATAGTGCGGGGTGGGGTGATAGGTTGGTGTCACAAAGGGCTGAACATAATGGGATTTAATAGGAGAAGAAGGTGGATTATGGAATAATCGGAGGGAAGTTGGGAGAGCAGAAGGGAATGGTGAGGGAAGGAAACTTTGCAGGAGGATTGTGTAGATGCTGGGCAGATGGAGGAGGGGAAAGAATCACACCGATAGAGATTAGGTGGATTAGGAGGAGAGAAGAAAGGGGCAGAGGTGGAGAGGTTGCTGGCAGTGAGAGAATCCAGTGTTGATATCGTCGGGTTGTACATCACCGAGACGGATACAAGATGTTGCACTTCTAGTTTGCATTTGGCTTTGGAGGATAGGCATGTTGGTGTGGGAATGGGAAGAGGAAGTAAATGACTGGCAACCAGGAGGCCCAAAGTGCTGTGGTGGAGGGAGCGAAGGTAGTCACCCAGTTTGCACTGGTCTCGTCAATGCAGAGCAAGTTGCAATGGGATCACCTCCAGTATCTTTTATATTACTCCAGGAGCCAGCATCTGGAACATAGAACATGGAACAGTTCAGCACAGGAACAGGCCCTTCGGTCCACAATCTTGTGCTGAACTAATTAAACTAGTAATTTAACCCTTATCTATGCTATTGTCTTCTACCTAAGCAATTTAACTATTAACCATACTATTGCCTTCTGCCTATGCAATTTAACCCTTAACTGAACTACTGCCTACTCAATGTCTATTTTCTGCATATTTGTGTGCCTGTCTAAGAGGCTCTTAATTGCCACTATCTTATTTGCCCCCACTGTCACCCCCCCCAGCACATTCCAGGCACTCACCATTCTCTGTGTAACAAAAACTTGCCCTCCATTTTTTGAACTTGTCTTCCCCTCCCCCCATCTCATCCTTTTATTATTAAACTCTTAGATAGAAAAGATACTAGCTGTCTACTCCAGCCCTCCCCCTCATAATCTTGTAAACTTCTGTCAGTTTAATTAGTAAGGGTGCTGAATGTTGTGGGGAGAATGCAGGAGAATGGGGTTGAGAGGGATAATATATCAGCCATGATGATAGAGCAGACTAGTGAAAGTGAAGTCACTGAGAGGGAAAGAGGGTAAAGAGAAAAACTTCCTCAGCCTTCTGACACTCCAGATAAAATAATCCATGTTTGACCAATCTATTCTTTAAGCACATGTCCTCTAAGTCAGGCAACATCCTGGTAAACTTCTTCTGCACTGTCTCCAAACCCTTGACATGTGGGGTGGGGGGGGGGGGGGATCTAAACCTAATATAATTCTCCAGATGTGGCCTAAACAATGTCTCTTATGTCTCCACCTATTCTAGATTTTAAGGATTGAGGAATATATGGATTAAAGTGGGAGATGACACAATAATTACATAATAAGGTTTGATCAAATTGTATGTAGCTGTCAAGATCAAATTTTCCTGAATTCTGAGTTGATTTTGGAACTAGTCTACTGGGCAGTTGCCCCATTATTAAAGTGATCGGATGAATGAATATTCCGCTCCTGTGTGGTGCCATCTGCGATTCTGTGATCGTGACTGGGAGACCACGTTGGGAACTCGGCAGAGTGGCTGGTCCATGGACTTCCTTCGATGACCACCCACCTCCATCGAGTGGCCCCCGTGGCCAAGTGAGCCCACAAAGACCCACCTCCAAATGATGCCAAGACTCACCTTGGCTGGATTGGTGGCTGTCACTTGCAAAGTTAGTTGACCATTATACTGAGGTTATTAACCATGTGCTGTAAAGCCCTCTGGAGTTTATTGCCAGATTTTTTGCTGCATAATTTGTTTGAACTTTAAGATTCCCTGCAGGCCTGGTTGTTATGGTGACCATGTGATTCAGTTCAGGGACCTTAAGTCAACAGTGAGTATTAAATATTTAAGATTACATCAGAACTGTCACAAGCAGACATGTTATCATTGCAAGTGGCCTGATCACAAATTCGAAATGGAATAGCTGGAATTATAATAGACTCATGTCTAATGGTATTTCTAGTTAAAACACATGAGACTTTTTGAGTGAATCAACCGTGTTCCTGATCAAATCTACAAGGGGTTGCTTGCTCTCCAGTTCTGACCTTCTCTTCCTTCCAAGGCTATTTCATTTAATTTTGAGCCATCATTTCTAGATTATGTGCATTGATTCACCTCCTTCATCTCTCCCTCATTTTTCATGTCTCCTGCTTCTTTCCTCCGGCGTCTGTTCCTGTTTCTGTGCCTCTCCACTCTCCCTTCTATTTCCTCCTCCTTTTTTCTCTCTTCCTTTGGCCTGTCTCCTTCTTTCTCCTTCTTCCCCTCACTGGGTTTCACTCTTTCACTAGTCTGTTCTGCCATTCCATCATGGCCGATTTATTTTCCCTCTCAACTCCATTCTCCTACCTTTTATATTAAGTTCCTATCGACTCTACTTTCTCAAAACCCAAAGACTTGGCCTCCGCAGCTGTCCCTGGCAATGAATTCCACATTATCATCACTCTTTGGCTCAAGAAATACCTCCTCGACTAGATTATGCATTCTCAAGGGATTTCCTTCTTTTCTGAGACTGTGTCCTCTCGTCCTAGACCCCCCCCCCCCCACTACATTCTCTGTATTTCCATACCTTCTAGGCCCTTCATTCTTACAAACTCCAATGAGTATAGGCCCAGAGCCTTCAAACACTCCTTATACTTTTGAATTTCCAGGATCGTTCTAGTAATCCTTCTCTGTATTCTCTCCAGTGCCAGCACATCATTTCACAGATAAGGAGCTCAAAAGTGTTCTTAGACTCTGCCTCTCACCCCATTACTAGAAACTGTTTTGCAGCTGAGTTGAAGCCTATAGGGATCTCAAATGGCAGAGGGAAACAGAGATCCCAGGGAGTTGATTGATGGAGTGAACCCTCCAACTGTACACCTGTTCAGAGCTCTCATCATTGCTTTTTCCACAGCTAATTAAACCGCTCTCCATGCCAATGTTAATGTCAGTCATGGCTGCCCCGCTATGGTCCTGTGATATCTCTTTAGAACAGAGATGAGAGTAGTGAATCTGTGGAATTCATTGTCCCAGGCGGCTTTAGGGGCCAAGTCATTGAGTAAGTTTAAAGTGGAGGTCAATAGGTTCTTGATTGGTAAGGGCATGAAATGTTATAGAGAAAAGGCAGGAGAATGGGACTTAGAGGGATAATTAATCAGCCATGATTGAATGGTAGAGCATACTCAATGGGCTGAATGGCCTAATTCTGATCCTATGTTGTATGGTCTTATGGTGGCATCACTGAGGTTGGGAACTGTGTCCACATGATGATCATGAAGTTACAGAACAAGTTTAGATCACAGAGTAATGCTCGATCTACATTGGAGAGGCTGTTACCAGAGTGGGAGAGTTTCCATAAGTGGAACAGCTTCAGAGTACAGGGACGTCCCTTTAGAACAGAGATGAGAAGGAATTCCTTTGCCCAGAGAGTGGTGAATTGGTGGGTTTCATTGCCACAGATGGCTGGGGAAGCCGAATTGTTGGGTATCTTTAAAGCAAAGGTTGATAGGTTCTTGTTTGGCACGGGCATAAAAGGTTATGGAGAGAAGGGCAGGAGAATGGAGTTGAGCGAGAAAGTAAATCAGCTATGATTGAACCCACACAGCATCTTCAGTTACTCCTCCCAACTTGCACCAAGTACCACTTATCCAGTCCCTGCTGTGCTCCCTGGCTCCCCAGTTAACCAGCTCCCCAGCATCTTCTGATTGCATGATTTACCCTTCACTCTTGGTCATCTCTTCCAGCCCTGTAGCCCTTTCAGACTTCTTAACTCCTTCAGTTCTAGACTTCAGCACACCGCGAAGATTCACTGGCGGCACGCCTTCAGCTGTCTGGGCACCTGGCTCTGTTTACCTATTACATGAGATAGAGGAAAAGTTCAGCTCCTGCATATTTGTCATGTGTACACTGAAACATTGAAATGCGTCACTTGCATTGGGGATGTAAGTTCCACCTCGTTGCCAGTGCCACGGTAGCCTAGCGGTTAGCACAATGCTATCATAGCTCAGGGCGTTGAAGTTCAGAGTTCAATTCTGGCATCCTCTGTAAGAAAATGTGTACATTCTTCCCGTGGGCACATAGGTTTCCTTCAGTCCAAAGACGCACCATTTAGTAGGTGAACTGGTCATTGTAAATTGTCCTGTCATTAGGCTAAGGTTAAATTAGAGGCTTGGTGGGCTAGAAGGGTCTGGTCCACACTGTATCTCTAAATAAATAAGCATTTGCTTGCCCACAACTCACTAACTCTAACTCGTATGTCGTTGGGATGTGGGTTGAAACTGGAGCACACGGAGATAACTCACTTGTCACAGGGATAATGTACAAACACTTTACAGCGTCTCTACCAAAGGAGATGCAAGTCACTCCTTCTGTCCGCTAGTCTGCTGGGCACCCTTGGGCAAGGTGTAGCTTAGCACCCCCTCCCCCACCCCGATCAGGATCACGTGAAGCCATGGGAACAGGTGGTGGATGGTCATATGAGCAGCTGGTGAGCATCACAAGTCCTGGTTATGTGACCACTGATGCCAAGCAGACAATCTCTGAAGAGTATTGATAATGGCCGGGGTCACCCACCTTGTAAAGACACTGCCCAGAAGAAGGCAATTTTCTTCTTCTGTAGAAAAAATCATGAGACCATGACGAAGAGGATTGTTTGATTAATCATTCTTCGTTGTTTACATAATTCATTACATAATATGTAAAAGTATGTGAATGGCATACGTCATTATGCCACCACATCATATGTGCATGCCTCACTGAAGTAAAAACAAAGTACACAGCATATCCCCAGCTCCAGGTGTTTTTGTTTCAATGAGTTTTATGTTTTGGAGTTACAGAACGTAACAGAACCAACCTAATGTCCATGCCCATGTCATACGTCTTGGCACATTATGATAATGATGATGGCACTGTAGAACAATGTACTAACCACTATGCTGCCAACTTACGGTACCTCTACAGGGTTTACCGTCGCTCTCCCAAAGTTACCGTACTCCTACAGGACCACTCATGAAGTATTCGTACCATTTTGTTCTTCCAACTTAAAAAGAATATACTTGCCTCAGAGAGATTGCAGAAATTATTTACCAGATTGGTACTAGGGATGGCAGGTGGCTCTGTGTGGAGAAATAGATTGGATTAGGTCTCTATTCTCCAGGGTT